>NC_057405.1:54015619-54346822 GCF_019320065.1 Cervus canadensis | reverse complement strand
TAATTATAAACATAAAAATCTCAGAAGTAGGGCACAGGTTTTTCTTTGCTCACTTCCTAACAGGTAATGCTTGTGGTGAACCTGGAGAACATAGTCTAGAAAAATAAAATATATATTTTATTGCTACATTGCTTCTGAGGAACATTTCCAGGGATCGCAGCTATTTGACAGAAACACACAGGCCAGACTTACCAGTTTTACAAAAATTTTATCAAATTATCACTCCCTCTACACTAATCCCCTTTTTGCTACAGGTAAAGAAAATAGTTATTGAGTGATTGGTTATAACCATGTCAGAACATTATCTCTTTACATATATTGTCTTTTTTCATCATTACTACACCTCTGAGAAATAGGCATGATTATCTCCATCCTATAAAGAAGCAAGTGATGCTTCAAGAAAGGTTAAGAAACTTGCAGAAGGTCACATAGCTAGTGAGTCCTAGCAAGACTAGGATTCCAACCCGGGACTAAGTGCCCAGTTGTGTAACTATAACATTTCTATTCCTGAGGTTCTTATTCCTTTAGGTTCAGCCATTTTTAGGATCCAAGTGTATCCTTATATTCATGGTGCCTTTACACCAGTTAGGGATTTCAGTTATTTTACGTAAACACCATAACCACAGGAATGTATCTACCACATCTGTGTCTGCAGCCTTTTCTCTATTTGGAATGAGATTATAACACATTGGCTAGCATCAATCCCATATGAGTTGATGTGAATGGCAGCCCTGTTATTAATTAAAAATGTGAGATGCTACCAGTTTTCAATTTGGATGGTTGAAATTATATATATGGCTATTTCTCACTTGTAAATCAAGTCTTTTATCCCCATGAGGCATCTGAAATGAGAGAAATAAAAATACTGTTGCTAAATATTTAGGGGATTATTTTGTAAGCCAGTGAAAACAGAATCTTTCATTTGTTTCACCAATGGTGGGAAGGTTTTCTTTTTAATTTTCCTATATAGGTCCCCTGGGGATGAGTGCACATAACACAAAATAATATTCCTTTAATTTTTTTTCCAAAAACACTATTATTTCCACATGGTGACATCCATCCCTCTTTTCCAAAATGCCCCTAAAAGCTCCCTAAACAGACTCAATACAACTCAAAAACTTAAGAGATGGCTTATTTTAACTTCTGTACTAAAGTCTAAAGCAAGACAACTTTCAAAATGATGCACATATTCAAAATTCTAGCTTATTTGCTCCAAACTATAACATTTTTAAAGGTAAAACAAATTTCTTCACTTTGGGAAGACTTTGACTGTGAAAGTATGAACCCTTCAGGATGCCTGGACCAAAAGGTCAGTGCCCCATCCCTCTCCACCATCAGGGAGATTTGGGGGTAGAATATAGCAACTGGCTTCAGAGAAGAAAGCCAGGGGCCAAATCAGAATTTTGAACTAATAAATATCCACCAAAACATCTATGTTTTCCAATAAGCATAATATAAGGCAGTTTCCCATGAATGTGTTCATCTTGTCTGACTAGTAGACAATCCCGGTTAAATGTGTTTCAGGGATGTGGTACATTCACCTTCTTATTTCCTATTGACAACACACACTGCTTTATTATTGACAGGGCAATAAACAGTTGAATTTTCTTTAATACAACAGTTTCTGTCTTCTTTGACCCTGCGAATTCTTTACCTGTGTCATCACATAAAGATAATACTTGGTGGAACATACTTCAGTAACTACTGTTCATCAGAGGAAAGGACTCAAACTCTAACTAAGATGGGGTTCAAGCTAAAGTTTTATCTCTTAAATCTTACAGCTCTCACTGGGACAAATTATAAGACCTCATCTAGAACATTTGGGACTGGAATAATCCTTGTTCTCCCTATCTCAGAGGAAGGTGGGGAAGGAAGTCAAATTATCTGCATGAAAGCGTATCTTAAGTGGTAAATTTGCATGTGAAGTACTTGTTATTTTCTTTGTTTCTTTTTTTTTTTTATAGAAAAAAGTAAGAGAAAAATAGGTGACTTTTTTTGTTACAACATAATGGGTTCACAAATAAGTCAGTGCTTGATCTGGCACCCCAGAGTGGGGTCTTCGGACTTTACATTTTACAAACTTGAGCTTAATCTCCTGAGAATCTCAAGTGACCTTCGGATGTGGTCTTTGTGTTTCTTTTAATGTGTCTGAGACAGAGTGACCAAGTTTTTGTTTTTTTAACCTAAGCACCTTTGTGAGCCAAGATTCAGAACCACCAGAAACACAGGAGGTAGCAATATGACCTCTATTTATTAGTTAAAATAAGAAAAAAAAAAAATTCCTAGGATTATTGGTTAAAGCAAAGCAAGTTGTATTCCCAACAGGACAAACAATATAACTTTGATGTCAAGGGAGTTACTGATATATATTATTTTGTGGCAAGCAAACTAAAGTCTGTCTTTTCAATTATTTTGAAAAGCACTATTAAATGCAGCTTTCCTTTAATTTGTAATGATAAGTTATCCATGTCCCAAGAAAAAGACTGAATAGTAAATAAACCCATAATAACAGCTTGGTCCCTTCCCTGTACTTCTGTCATTGCCAATTATCATCTTCTATTCTTTGAGTCTGAAAAATATTTTTCATGTTAATCCTTAATATTACTGTATACTGATATGACACCCTCTTCACTTCAAGTTTTATAACAGTCCTTCTAATTAGATGTGTGTAATTTTAACTTTACTTCTCATACTGAGACTCAAAATAGGATTTAAAATATGTCCCTGAATCCCTAAAAGTAATCAATAGGATAAGTAGGCTGAAGTAAAATAACAATAAATAATACTTGTTGAAGATATACCACATATCAAGCCCTGTACATATTTTGGCAGGAGTGTTTTTATGGGTTTTTTTTGCTTTGTAAGATGGGCATTATTTTCCCCACTTTACAGATGAAGAAATTAAGGGATTTTTAATAAAGAATTTAATACCTTTTCATAAGTTCAAGCAACTAAAGGGTGGAGCTAGGATTTGAACTCAGAATGGTTTGCCTCTAAGACTGATCTTTTTTCAGTGACTAGTACTGCCTCTCCAAATCATCAGTAGTGTAATTCTACGTCATGTCATAGCACATTTTCCTTTTAGAATTATTTCCTACAAGGTTTGTTTATGAGAAAATAGCAGATTTTTTAGTATTCAGATTTAACACTATCCCAGGGAAGATTTTCCCCTGATTTAGTATCCTCTAATTGAGCACTTCATCTTTTCTTGGCAAAATTCTGCTCACTGTATGGACTAAAACAGCCATTTAAAGCATATCTTCCTTCTGTGTACTCATGGAGAGAGCAAATCTCTTCTTTCTAAGAACATGAGTTCACACTATTTTTTTCATAAAAAGAATCTTACAAAATATATGGGTAAACCTTTGCTTTCCTTGAGGTTTTCCAAGCTTTTTAAAAAATAATGTCATGTGTTTTTGTTGTTGTTGTTGTTCTCACTTTTCAGTATTCAAAATCATGTTTAAGGTTATTAATTTTAAAAATATCCTTAATAACAAATGATAACACCCATCTTCATGGTTTTCAGAATTCATCCATCTGAATATCTTGAGACCCCCTCCAAGTTCCAAGCTTGCTCTTGGGAGCAAGGGAAAGTGATTAACAGTGGAATTTGCTGTCCTGAGTAAATGTATTTGTTGTTGTTTAGTCATTAAGTCATGTCCAACTCTTTGTGACCCTATGGATGGCAGCATGCCCGGCTTCCCTGTCCTTCACTCTTTCCCGGAGTTTGCTCAAACTCACATCCATTGAGTTGGTGATGCTATCCAACCATCTCATCCTCTGTCGCCCTCTTCTCCTCCTGCCCTCAATCTTTCCCAGCATCAGGGTCTTTTCCAATGAGTTGACTCTTCACATCAGGTGGCCAAAATATTGGAGGTTCAGCATCAGTCCTTCCAATGAACATTCAGGGTTGATTTCCTTTAGGATTGACTGGTTTGATTTCCTTTCTGTCCAAGGCAGTAAACATATGAAAGTCACTCAGTCGTGTCTGACTCTTTGTGACCCCATGGACTGTACAGTCCATGGAATTCTCTAGGCCAGAATATTAGAGTGGGTAGCCTTTCCCTTCTCCAGTGGATCTTCCTGACCCAGGAATTGAACTGGTGTCTCCTGCCTTGCAGATGGATTCTTTACCAACTGAGCTATCAGGGAAGCCCAGTAAACATATAGAAGTAGGCAATGAATTACAACCGCAATACAGACAAACTGTGTGTATGTGTTAGTCACTCAGTCGTGCCCAACTCTTGTGATCCCATGGACTACAGCCTGCCTGGCTCCTCTGTCCATGGAATTCTCCAGGCAAAAATACTGGAGTGGATTGCTATTTCCTCCTCCAGGGGATCTTCCCAATCCAGGAATCAAACCTGGGTCTCCTGCGTTGTAGGCAGATTCTTTACCATCTGAGTAACCAGGGAAGTCCTCAGACAAACTAGAGTGCTATTTTAAAGTAATAAGTAGAAGGCATTGTTAACCAAATTGGGGATATTAGAAAAGAATTACCCAAAGATTTGATATCTAAGTTGAATATTGAATCTTGTGGATTAGGCAGATAGGTAAGATTGAAGCAAACCAACGTAGCCATTAATTTACGTATGACATAGAGGATGAGTGAAAAAGGCTCTGCACTTGAAAATACTTTTTTAAAAAATATATATTTAAAACATATTTCCATCAAATGTAAATAATTTTCTAAGTTGCAGATTTGGGGGCAATACGTCAATATATCAATGAGCCTCACCATTTTTCAGAGCCTTTTTAAGTTAAACGTGAGAAATTAGTGGATTTAGTGGAGGCAGGGTGGGTTGTGGACGTGGCTAAATAGCTGGTGTAATAGGATATTTTTATAGAATCAAATTCCAGTGACAGAATTGGTAACATCAGCACACTCAGCTTCAAGAAGTAGTCGCTCCATTTACAAAATCTGTCTGATAGCCTTTGGGGACTGTAGGTTTTTAACTTTCTGCAATATTTTGAACTTCCATTATATTTTCCTCTTTTGTGTATTTGTATTATTAAATTACCTGCTCTTTTTCTTTTGAGAACACACCCTGCATTACTTGTTTTTTTTAGGAAAAAAGAATTTTTTTTGTCTTGCTCTACCATTTTAATAGAGAAGTTAGAGCAAGAGAGTGTTCAAATGTGACAATTTATGAATTCAAAATCTTTACGCTTATATAGCTCTCTCTGTACTGTTCATGTTTGCAAAAATTACTGCTCATGTTTACAAAAATTGGTTCAGAATAACATCAATTATCAATAAATAATAATGTAATTTCTGCCATCATTTACCGTTACCAAATACGGAGATATTCAGTCTTTTTACAAAGACTTAAAATGTAACTTGATAGGAACAAATGTGGAGAGGTTTTTGTTGCTGCTGTTATTTAAATTCCAAAAACATGTTGCCACTAATTTTTTAAATTATTTTAATAAAGCAGTGAAAAGAGTGTGATTGGGTAGACCTTCGGAGAAACCATTCAGGTCATCCGCTGAAAGCCTCAGTCTTGCTCGGTTTTCAAGAAACCAAGTAATTCTTACTTGGAAACTCTGATGACAGTGCATGCAAGTTGTGACATGGTTTGCTTCCTTTGATTTTAATTCTGGATGACTTTCCCAGGAAGAACTGGCTTGTGATCCATCGACAGAGTACCACTCCCTGTCTTTTGTGCTGAGTGGATTCAGTCATTGCAATTTTTCGGAATAGCCCTTTGCAGTTAAATATTTTGGATGAATTGGAATGATCTTATCCCTGCTTTGCACATGTGTGTGTGTTAGTCACTCAGTTGTGTCCGACTCTTGTGACCTCATGGACTGTAGACCACCAGTTTTTTCTGTCCATGGAATTCCCCAGGCAAGAATACTGGAGTGGGTAGCCATTCCCTTCTCTAGGGGACTCTTCCCGATCCAGGGAAGAGCGAACCCAGGTCTCCTGCACTGCAGGTGATTCTTTATAGTCAGCCACTAGGGAAGCCCTGGTGTACTGTAGTCTAAAACAATATCCTGGCAATCACCTCTGTCATTCTGGAGAAAACATATTGCTATAGATTCTGCCTTGAAATGTTATCCAAAGAACTATTAGATGACCATATTTTGTTGAATTTTAACTCCTTGGAAAATTCAGCCCATTCTCACTTCAAGTTTCAGTCAACATATCTAAGTAGAAATTTTGCCCAAGAAACTCAGATCTATTAGTTAATTAATTCAGTTCAAAGTACTAATTCTGTCACCAATTTGCTGAGAAATTACATAGCATAATCAATTGAAACAGAAAAACAGTCTTAGAGATTCAGAAATAAAATTGTAAAGAGTTATATGTGTGAGTGATTTCATATTAGTAATCCTAGTACAGACTAATAAATTTGTTATTCATTATATTTGAATCTGTGGTTTGAAGGCAATGACTAACAAGGATGAATGCCATAAAAGGAAAAGAGTTGTTAATAATTAGGGTCCTGGTGTAGATATATTGTGGAAGACAATAATTTCTTAATTTTAAGATAAATCTTTTGCTATGATTACAGTAGTTAAGTATGAACATGTTGAATGAGTTCCTGCTAGGAGCTGCCACCAAATGAAATTCACTCACACTTGTGAAATGGAAGCACATTGTTGCGGATGGTAATGAATTTAACCTTTCAGTTAAAACCAACAGGTGATTACAATGAACCAAGAAGCATAAACATTATCTTGATAAGTGAATCTGCCATTTTCTCATCTGTAAAAGGCATTTGCTGATAGTCCGTCTTCAGATAGAAAACATAATCATGATGATAAAAATAATTATAATGATTACAATTGCTGTTATTACTGTTATGCTTAACATTTTATATCACTTAATTCTCAAAGTACTTTTATGGAGCCATATGAAAATAGTATATTATATAGTCATATCTATAACTACATTTATATACGTATATAATATTAGAAACAATTTTATAGTCACAGAACAACTAAATGTAAGTCCAACAAAATATTTAATATTTTGTTGGTTTGGGCTGTATTTTCAGTTTTGTTTTCTCCCCCTAATCTAATTCAGGCAAATTCACTAAGCTATGTCAAATTAATTCCAAAGCAAGTTGCTGAAGATTAAAAATAAAATGTCAAGCTGATGGTGGTAAAAAAGTGAAACAGCTAGTTTAGACTTGGTATGAACATTTAAATTCATTTTATTTGTAGTAATAAAGCTAAACATATGACATACGTGGTTCTTTAGATGGTAAACATTTGCCAAGTTCCTTTAGCAATTTAGAGGAAAAGCACTGGCTTCACGAAAAGCTAACTATTTTAATCATCTTAATGGATAATATTTCCCATGATAATATATTTCATCTAAACTGTTTTCTTTGCTAAATAAGGTACAAAGGAAACTGTCACACTGTTCAATAAGAACTTAGCAAATATTCAACTTTAAATGCTTTATATTTGACAAGAGAAATTTAATTTCATCTAATATATTTCTGTAGTATTATAATCCAGGTAATTCATTTGGGCAAACATTGTTGAAACCACAGAGTGGTTGTCTTAATACCCTGAAGAAATCCTGGATGGCCTTCATGTTTTGTCTTACTTTGCTTTTTAAAGCCAGTATATTATTTGCATACAGATCCTGTGGGAGCCAGACAGTGATTCATACAGTGAAACGTGAAATTAGCATACACTTCCTGAAATTCCACCTTTTTCATGAAATCTTTTATATTAACGAACTAGGAGTGACAGATTTCCTACTAAGAAAGCGCTGTCATTTCCTCTAAATTCACTTTTCCCCTTAGCGTGTTATGACACATTTTCTTCGTATGGAGTTTGCGCAATATTATTCCTGATAACCACACAGAGACAAATGGACATTCAGGAATTTTTTCTTTCTTGCCTCTTGTCAGAAACACAACCACCTTTGTTCATCTCCTGTTTTTGACTCAACCTTGCTTTTCTGATGGTCATTCATACTTTGAGAATGACAAGGATGATATAAGGAGATGACAAGAATGTCTGTGTAAGTGAAGGAGAGCAATAAGGCACATACTCACAGTCCTTTTGCTGAAGAGCTTAAGGTATGGGCAAAACAGGCAAATAATTGTAGCTAAAGTGGTGAAGGGCTTCCTTTGACCTGACTATTGAGGATTTACATTTGAGAGGCTATCGGATGGAATGAGATCATCATTTCTTTAGATTCCATATGTCAGGTTTATGACTTTGGGCAAGTTATTTAACGTTTATGAGACTCAAGTTACACATGATAAATAAGAACAATCTTATAACATTGATAGAAAGCTGAAAATCTCAGTCATTAGGCTGACAGACAAAATAATGATTGTAGCAGTCTTGGTATTGAATCTGGTCCTAGATATTGGCACCTCAATAAGTGACATATACTGTTATAGGGAATCAAGAAACTTATGTTTAATGCCATACAAGATAATGTGTGATTCAGAGTTAGATTCTAATGATATCTTCCCTCAATTTTGTGTTTATCTTGTGTCAAACTATATTATTATAGGTATTATCTTATTGTTTACATGAATGTCCATTAAATATTTATTAAGCGGATTACATAGTTAATGAAGATGAAAGACAAAGTGTAAACCCCAAGCCCTGTGTCACCATCCTCTGTTAATTTTCTCTCAAAGAGTTTTCATATCTGACAGAAATTTAAAATCTTCCTTTTCCTGATTAAAAAACGTGGCATTATTTTGCTAACATCATCTTGCTCTTCAAAATCTTGCCAGTAATTTGGGATCGTTAAACACACACTTCCAAATCCTGATCGGGTGCATTTTTTAAAACATTATAGTCAAAAAAATATTTGTAAATTTTTTAAAAATTGGGACTTGAAATAATTTGTTTACTTCAACTTTAGTAAAAATCTCTAATACTTAAAATAGTGCCTGGCACGTAACTGGCATTCAATAAATATTTGTTCCCTGGTGGTTCAGATGGTAAAGCTGAATCCACCTGCAATGTGGCAGACCTAGGTTCAATCCCCAGGCTGGGAAGCCCTGGAGGAGGGCGTGGCAATCCACTCCAGTGTTCTTGCCTGGAGAATCCCCATGGACAGAGGAGCCTGGTGGGCTACAGTCCATGGGGGTCGCAAAAAGTCACACACAACTAAGCAACACAACACAGCACAAATATTTGTTTAGATTGTTACTTAGAGTTCTGAGCTGTCTGCTATCTTCTTTTTTATTTAATTTTGTCTGTATATAACATTATGCTAGTTTTCGGTGTACAGTGTAATATTTTATACTTGTTTATATTGTGAAACAGTCACTGCAATAAGTCTAGGTAGCATCCATCACCAAAAGTGAAAAAGTGAAGTCGCTCAGTCGTGTCCGACTCTTTGCGATCCAGTGGACTGCAGCCCACCAGGCTCCTCCGTCCATGGGCTTCTCCAGGCAAGAATACTGGAGTGGGCTGTCGTTTCCTTCTCCAAACACAGTTACATATACAAATATTTTTCCTATGATAAGAACTTTTAAGATCACCTCTCTCAGTAACTTTTAAATATACAATAGAATATTACTATAGTCACCACGTTATACATTACATTCCCAAAAGTTATTTATCTTATAATGGAAAGTTTGTACATTTCAAGCCCTTTCATCTCTTTCACCTACCCTCCACCTCTGGCAAACACATACCAACCTGTATTCTGTATCTTCTTTTTTCTTCTACATAATCTCCTTAATTCATCCACCCTTATAACAACCATGATAATTTCATGAACTCTTTGAATCTCAGTTTCCTCTCCCATAAAATAAGGATGATAATGTCCTTCATAAAATTTTCTTGGGATGATTAAATGAGACAATGAAACATTAGTTATATGCAGAAAAATGAATGCCAAATACATGGTCAGTTTAGTTCAGTTCAGTTGCTCAGTCCTGTCCAACTCTGTGACCCCATGGACTGCAGAACGCCGGGCCTCCCTGTCCATCACCAACTTCCAGAGTTTACTCAAACTCATGTCCATTGAGTCAGTGATGCCATCCAACCATCTCATCCTCTGTCATCCTCTTCTCCTCCCGCCTTCAATCTTTCTCAGCATCAGGGCCTTTTCAAATGAGTCAGTTCTTTGCATCAGGTGGCCAAAGTATTGGAGTTTCAGCTTCAGCATCAGTCCTTCCAATGAACACCCAGGACTGATCTCCTTTAGGATGGACTGGTTGGATCTCCTTGCAGTCCAAGGGACTCTCAAGAGTCTTCTCCAACACCACAGTTCAAAAGCATCAATTCTTCAGTGCTCAGCTTTCTTTATAGTCCAACTCTCACATCCATACATGACTACTGGAAAAACTGTAGCTTTGACTAGGCAGACCTTTGTAGGCAAAGTAATGTCTCTGCTTTTTAATATGCTGTCTAGGTTGGTCATAACTTTTCTTCCAAGGAGCAAGCATCTTTTAATTTCAAGGCGGCAGTTACCATCTGCAATGATTTTGGGGCCCCAAAAAATACATGGTAGTCAACCAGTATTTGGAAGTATTATTATTGTTAAGCACTAGTAATGCATTGCAGACTTATAAATTTCTATCACCAGTCCAAACTACTTTCTGCCTCCCAACACATCTAACTTCCTATGATATATCTCCACTTATATTTTCAACCGCCATCTCAAGCACAGCATATACAACACACTCCAACATTCTCGTAGTATCCCTCCTCTGTCCCATCTCCATATTTTCTACTTCCACTAAATTCCATAGTTGTCCAAGTCAGAAATCTGGAAATCATTCTAGACATCTTCTTTCCCTTTCATCCAGAGAATCCCAAAGTCCTGATGATTCCACCTTTTATTTACTCTTGAGTTCATCTACACTTCCATGCATCTTGAGCCAATCTACATCCCCATGCAATGCTTTCTCTCATGACTATTACAAGAAGCCACCTCTGTACATGCTGTCTGAATCTCTACTTTTAGTCCCCTCCAATTCGTCTTCTAGACTGCTTCCTAAGTGTGGCTATTGAAATGCAAATCTGAGATTATTGCTCCCTCCCTTCAAGCTCCTGTCCCAGTTCCTTACCCTGGACCATCAGATCCTAGATTTGCTCTTCAGGCTCATCTTTTTACCCCATGCTTTCTCCAGGTCGGACATCACATACCTCCCCAATGCTATGTTCTCTAAGCCTCCAAATCTTTACACAAGCTCTCTCCTTTTGCCATCTCCTCATATATATTCTTCAAAATTCAACTCATGTGTTGCTTCTCAAGTAAATCTTTCTTTCCACACCAGTCACAAACCACCAGAACTGCTGTCTCTTCTCACTCCAGACTGACCAGGTCTGGTGCTTTCTAGTTTCTATACTAGTGCTCGTCTAGTTTCTATACCAATGAGATGATAGCCCCTCTCATTCTATAGCTTTTTTTTTTCAGTCTACAAAGTGATGAGTACCTTAACGGCAGAGACTATTTTAAAAAATTAGTACTCAGGATGTTGCCAAACTCATAACCTGTGCTTTGTAAATGATTATCACATTAAAAATAGATGCTTTTTAAATTATCTTCTCTTAATTAAATCTCTTCTCATCTAGTGGAAAACATACAGAATTTGGAGTTTGAAGACCTATAATCAAGTTCCAAATGTGCTACCTACTAGTTGAAGACCTTGAACAAATTAGTTAACCACTTCAAATTTATTACATCATGGTAAGGATCAGATATGGCCATGAATGTAAACTTTGTAAATAGTAAAGTATTTTCAAAATATAGCAAATGATAAGTAAGAAGTAGAGATGAAATAAATTGTGGCTCAACTTGAAATCTGACATTGAGATCAAACTTTAATAATTGGCGCTTTACATTCTGCAGGCGTCTTTCTTGGGAAACATGTAGCACAAGTACATAGATACCTATGAACAAACCTGGTTTCTACCATTAATTTTTATTGGTTGTGTGCATTTTGTAAGTTACTTAGATGTCTTGAGCCTTAATATTCTCATCTGTAAACTAGCAATAGAATTTCCTCATAGAATTGCTGTGAAGATTAGATGCATTAAGACCTATATACTGTTAGTCACTCAGTTGTGTCCAACTCTTTGCAACCCCATGGACTGAAGGCTGCCAGGCTCCTCTGTCCACAGAATTCTCCAGGCAAGAATATTGGAGTGGGTTGCCATTCCCTTCTCCAAGAGATTCTCCTGACCCAGGGATTGAACCTGGGTCTCCTGCATTTCAGGCAGATTCTTTACTGTCTGAGCTACCAGGGAAGCCCATAATAAGACCTATAAGATACTGTAAAAAGAACATCGTAAGTCCAGGAAAAAAAATGTATGTTTCTATTATAAAAAGTCCTTCCTTCTCCTATGAACATAAGAAAATTATTCTGTTTAAAATGTTTAAGTTGTAAGAACCTAATTGTCAAATGTCTCTAAAACTAGAATCACTGAGTGTAGAAGCAGATTGAAATGTTAATGGATGCAACACCAAGACCCAGAAAATACAAGGACAGCAGGAACTGTTAGGAGGAATAATGGGTAAGTGCACTTAAAATGTGGGAAGGTGATGCACCCCGCTCCAGTACTCTTGCCTGGAAAATCCCATGGACAGAGGAGCCTGGTAGGCTACAGTCCACAGATTGCTAAGAGTCAGATACGACTGAGCGACTTCACTTTCACTTTCACTTTCCTGCACTGGAGAAGGAAATGGCAACCCACTCCAGTGTTCTTGCCTGGAGAATCCCAGGGGGAGCCTGGTGGGCTGCCGTCTATGGGGTCGCAGAGTCAGACACGACTGAAGCGACTTAGCAGCAGCTGCAGCAGTACTTAAAATGACTAACAGATGTTAATCAATGATTTTACTTATATCAATTTCCCCATTTTTTTCAAAGAATTTGATAACTTACAGTTAAACCTAACTCATTCCTCTGCTGAAGTTCATCCTAAATTCTGCCACGTTATAAACCCCCTATTACAAACACACGTCTAGTCTTATATTCTAAAATCACCACTCTTACCTTGCCATTTGATTTAAATATTTTTATTGTTTCCCACAATGTACAAGATAAAAGACAAATCTGACTTGACATTCAAGGGCCTCCATCCCTGGACCACACCCTCCTTCTACATTTTATCACTCCTAATCTGAATCCACTGCTCCTGATACAACCCTGTGAACACACTCTATGATTTCCTGCTTCCTAATCTTTGTTTATGCCTTGTCTCCCTACTAAACCTCTCCAGAGGTCCTTCCTTTCTCTTTCTGCGTGTCTAAATTCTACCCTTCCT
The DNA here is from genome assembly GCF_019320065.1 of Cervus canadensis. Taxonomy (NCBI): domain Eukaryota; kingdom Metazoa; phylum Chordata; class Mammalia; order Artiodactyla; family Cervidae; genus Cervus; species Cervus canadensis. Next base: position 54,333,607 of record NC_057405.1, on the reverse strand, counting down.
TCTCTGACTCTAATAGCCACTGATTATGGCTGATCTCCTCTATTGCAGTCCATGGGGTCGCAGAGTCGGACACAATGGAGTGACTGAACCGAACTGAACTGATTTCTATTATTGATGATGGTGATATTAGTAACTATCATTCACTGAGTGCTTACTCTATGCCAGGCGCCAAGCCAAAATATTTATATACGTTATCTCAGTTAAGCCTTTTAACAGCTCTATAGAGTTAGCACTGCTATTTGCATCTGAACGAAGCTGAGACACAGAAAGCTTCCATAACTTGAAGAAGTCATACAGTCATGATGGGTTTTAGAAAATGCCTGCCAACCTCAAGTCCATGCTCCTAACTAATAGGCTGTGTCTATCCTACTGCCTTTATCTCTGTAGTTTTGATGTTTGCCATTTACTGCTTTGTATCATTAGTTAGCTCTTCTGTATATGTTTGCTCTCCTGTTGAGATATTTAATCTCCATTTACCTCCCCCAAATTCTCTGATGTTCTGGTTACTTTGCCCTCCTTATTCATTCAGGCCCAGTAGTAGTAATAACTTCTGGCTGTTCCTAGTCATCTTGGTGTTTCACTATTCCTTGTTGGTTTCCTTAATCTTGATCAGACCACTCTAAAGAATCCTTTCTTCAAACCAGTTTCAGTTAACTATTTTAAAATATGCTCTCTAATTCTTTACTGAAACCCTTATGGATCCATTGCCACCTCAAATTTTAAAAGAAAGTTTTATATGAATAAGTCTTAAATCAATAAATATTGATGACCACTCTTATTAGTAAAGGAGTATGTGAATCACTCTTATTAGTGAAGGAGTATATAATGAAATGAACTTATGAATATACATCTATAGTGATAACTATCTTTCTTCTGAATATTTTTATGGATCATTATCAACTGTGCCTAGATATTGTAATCACTTCCAAGTATCATGTCATCATAAACGAGGAAGGTATAGAAAATACTTGGGGAGTTTTAATTTGACATTTTGTAAGTACTCCCTGAAAGCTCCCTTTTTTCATGATATAGGATCCAGAATACTTCATGATATAGGATATTCCTGAGAGGTGAAATAGGTATTTTAGATGTAGATTAATCTATCAGAGAACAGGGCAACCTTTGCCCATGGATCCTCCAAACATCAGTGTATGTATAAATCTGAGTCTGTGCCTGTTTGTTGAATTGTTAGGGGTGCTTTCCCTTGGGGTTATGAACCACCCTTCTCTGGAAGATTGTTCTAAATGCTGTTATTCCTGAGTCAGTCCTTCCTGTCAGACACAGCTTCATGCTTCTTATGATGATCTAAGGAGCCTCTCTTGTTCCAACTCCATATATGGAGTGACATTTCAGAACTGTCTGTTGAAACTAAGCCTGACTTTTTTCCATCAAAAAGATAACCTGAATTTGAAAAAATCAACAACAGCAGTAAACAAATGCAGTGTTTATCTTTGGAATTAAGGAAGGATTTCCAGTTGGCTGATTTTCTACTATAAAATCATTGATTGCATTCTTGTATATAGACAGAGTTATTACTGTACAAAGAAAGTAAACCTATGAAAAGAGAAACATTTTCTGATATTTGTGGCAGTAAAACTTTATTTTTTTAAACTCTAGGCAAATGTATTTATATTGATTGACGGGAAAATAAAAGCGAAAGTTTTCAACAGAAAAAAAAAAATCTTTGCTTCAAACAACTCTCAGCTGTTTAGAGTGTTCGGTACTCAAAGATAAAGAAAATATTGACTACTAGGTGGGCAATGACACAGATCAATAGTTTTTCCTACTTGTTCCCCCATTATCAATCTTTCCAAGATGGTAGAGCCATGTTTTAATTGGAGCAAATAGTTCAAAAAGGATGTGACAATAGGTCTGCTTCCCTAACCACAGCCTTGTCTGGACTAGGCATCCCTGCCTATCACTCCTCCTCGTGGGCAATGGTAGCTTTAAGTTTGGGGGCGAGGAGTTTAATGAAGGATTATTTTTGAATAACTGAGACAGCTGAAGCTTGTTTTGTTGCTATTTTCTTTTCTTGTGAGAATGGGGATAGAACCTAAACATTGAGTTTAATCATCAGGGATATTGCAATAAATAAAAGCACTTACGACTTTATAAACAATTAATAGGTGCTTGTATGTTATACAAAATATTTCTAGAGAACTTCATTTGTTTTAACATTAGTAGTTGCAGGGGAGCTAGAAATCGGTTTCTTTTGAGGGAAAAACAGTAGAAATTTAAGAACTCTTTCCAGATTAGCATTGCTGGGGAAGGATAGTTAAGCTTGGTGCAATCAATAATTCCTCAAACATAATAATTAGTCAAGAATCAACTCAGCTTTCTACCCCCATTTACTAGATAGCTTAAAGTTATATATTGTGAGCAAGGTACAGTTAACCTATGACTTTCCACAGTCAAGACAACAAGACCCAGAAAATTAATTAGGGGAACTCCATGGTGTTCTACCTCGTAAGGATACTATGGGTTCAAGATCCAACTTCTCACTTCTACAGGCCTGGAACTTCACTAATTAACATATCCAGGATCTAACAGATCTAAAGATAGCAATTCTTAACCCAGGTTGTACAACAGAGCCTATCAACAGCAGAGGTTTAAAAATTTACACATAGCCTGATGTCACCTCCTAAAATTCTGAGTCAGTAGATCTAGAGTGGAGCCTTTTTGAGTCTCTATTTTAAGCTTTGAGTGATTCAGACACAAAGTTAAGAGTTGCTGTCCTAGAACATACCACTTACACTGCTCAAAGTCTTGACAGATATTAATTTAACCTTTCCTTCCCATCCTTTCTACATCCTTTCAGCCCTCAATTTTTGTTGAGCACATACTATGTGCCAGATACATCAGAGACACATCCCTGACACCAGTTATACATCCATGTCCAACAGCCAATTTTTTCTTTCCAAAAGGAGAATTTACTTGGAAAGACAAATGAAAATTCAAAAAATTGCTTGGTAAGCAATGAAGTCATTGATTAATTTAACAAGGATTTGTTAAGTCTTTGCTATGTATTCATCAGAATAAATATCACTGAGTGATTTTAAGAGGCTTTTATTTCACTATAGTTGATGCTTTTGTCTGTCTTTACTATCCCAAGATATTCCCTACTTTCAACTTCAATGATGCATCATGTTGGCAAGACAGTGTTGCCATATTTAGGATAATAACTGGAGAAATACAGACATTCTTTGTACCTCTTTTATCAGACTGTGAAGTTTTTTTTTCACATTTATTATATACCACATCTTTTCTTCAATTCAAAATCATTTCATAACTTCTTATCTTAGTTTGCAAGGCTTATTGTCACTACTTAGAGAGGAAAGCACCTTATTCATTAAACTACAAGTCATACTGTCAAGTGGCACATCCAGGAAGGTTTCTTGCCTCCAGATACTCCTATTTTCAGGATAGCAAGTACATAATGGGCTCAGTTTGAGAGGCTGAACCTCCCCCATGCTGGACAAATCATTCTCAGTCACACAGGTTGGAGAAATTGAAATCCACTTTATCTGGGGAACTGTAGCATTCTGTCCAGTTAGGATAGTCCAAGAATAGATTCTACCACAACAGTGACCCGTGAATCCCTTCTCTTAGGAGTCAGCCATGAGTTTCACTCTTATTTTCACCACTTCTTAAATGTATTTCCTTTATTTTAACTATCATCTACTTGATGATGCTTCTCAGTACCAATCCCTAACCCAGATTTCTTTCTTGAAACCTAGTCTCAAGTCCAGCTACTTACTGTCATCTCTACCTAAAAGACTTCCTTGACACTTATATCCAAGACAGAATTAATCTTTCCCCCAAATGTGCACTTCCTCCTATATTCCCTACCTTGGCAGGTGAAGGGCTGAACACCCAATGTCTCAAGGCAGAAATCTAAGGGGCATCTTAAATTCCCCTCATGTCATTCTATTTCTTCTTTTCCCTATTCATCCCACTCAATCAAGCATCATGATCACTTTTAAATCCACCTTTTCTAAAAATTGGAGGATAACTGCTTTACAATGTTCTGTTGGTTTCTCCCATCACTTTTTTTTAACCGAAGTGTAATTGACTTACAACGTTGTGCCAATATCCACTGTACCGAAAAGTGACTCAGTTTTACACATGTACAGTTTTACATTCTTTTCATATTTTCCATTATCGCAGGATATTGGCTATAGTTCCCTGTACTATGCAGTAGGACCTTGGTGTTTATCCATTCTAAATGTAATAGTGTGCATCCACCAACCCCACATTCCCAGTCCATCTCTCTTCCTCTCCCCTCCCCAATGGCAACCGTAAGTCTGATCTCTATGTCTGTGAATCCATTTCTGTTTTGTAGATAGTTCATTTGTGTGATATTTTAGATTCCATACATGGCATTTGTCTTTCTCTTTCTGACTTCATTAGTATAATATTCTCAAATTGCATCCATGTTTCTACAAATGGCATTATTTTGTTTCTTTTTATGACTGAGTAGTATTCCATTATATATATGTACCATATTGTCTTTATCCATCGAATCTACCCTTTTAACATCTTGTATATTCATCCTGTCCTTTCCATGACAATTGCTTTAGTTTAATCTTGTTAGTGCTTATAGTAGTATTGTGATTGATTTCTCTACTTATAATCTTTCCATCCCTAGGTTCAGCCTCAACAGAACCACAGTAATAATATCTCTAAAATAAAGTTTGATCGTGTATATCCTTTGCTCAAAAATCTTCCCTACCTATCATCACTTACAGAGTAAAGGAGGAAATACAACAGCACATGCAAAAGTAAAAAGTCATAAAACTGCATGGAACTGTATAGGGGAAACAAGCATTTTGACAGTGTCTGAGTCATGAGTTGAGGTGGAGGATGGAGAAGTTAGGAGGGACCAGGTCATCCACGGCAGGCCGGACATCTACTGTTACTTCTTCCTGGAATGCCTTGACCTACTTCCTTCACTGCCAACTGTAAAGTGACTTCTGGAAAGCATTTTCCAGCATCCCAACACAGAGGTTAATGACTCCTTCCTCAACACTAATACATGTCTTCTACTGTTGCTATTGTTGTTTTAATCACTTGTTTGCATATCCATCTCCTCTTTAGATTGTGAGCCCTTTTATAAAAACAACCATGTGTGATTCATTCCTAAATCCTCATGTGACAAACTTCCTGGCACAGAATGAATCCCCAATAATTGATCTCTTTTCCTCTGCCTTCTTTAATTTCATAAGAATGCAGGTAAGAAATAATGAAATATTAACCAAGAGTGATGGTAGGAATACAGAGGTAGAAATAAACTTTTAAAATTATTTAAGAAGTTGAATAGACTTTGTCATTAACTAAAAAGACCAAGAAATGATTGTCAAATTTCTTCCTAAAGAAAGGAAGAAAAACTCATCTTCCTTATCTTCAGTTATATCATATAATTTTCAGGTATTTGGAATTTTAACTATTTTGTTCATTTATTTCTTAAAGCTTATGGTGAATCTAATATTGTGTGCACTGAATTGCACTAATTTAATTATAAACATTTTTGACACTTTTTAACATTTTAGTATAATTTTTAGAGATAGCTTTTTTAGAAAGAGGTGGGATTTAAGATAAACTTTTAACAGTACAGGTGAATTTCAAGGCAACAATATATAAGTCAGAAAAGATAATTCTACGAGAATATTAGCAGGATTTGGACAGGTTATAGTAAAAGTCAACAGAGATAGCAATTGAACATAGAGAAAAGAATCCAGATGAGGACAAGAGAACTCTTCAGATGATGGGGAAAAACTTGCTCCAGGCCATCTCAGTGGTCAAACAGGACACAAGCCACATGAATCAAGTATCAGACTCCCTTGCAATAAAGACAGTAGTTGGTCCAGAAAGGACATGTCCCTTCCTGAGGAAGTGGGCTCCCGTACATGGCAGGGCTGTGGAGTGAAAGTCCTCTAAGTGGTAGAGGGCAGGGAGCCAGGAGCAGTTTTCTATTGCAGGCGAGAGGCTCAATTTAGTGATATCCAGCATGCCTCTAAATTTGAGTCTCTGAAAATCTGACCAGTTAGTTATTCTGGAAGTTATTCATCCTGACTTGGGAATGAGAGCAGTGTGAAATATATGGGCTAAAATGATATATTCTTACCTGTCTCTCCTCTCAGCACACAACCAGTTGAGTCCATGCCAAAAAGAAAACTCTTTTCCTTCCCATCATATCCTTCTACTGCTTGAAATAATTTTAGGAACTCTTTCAGTCCTCAACCATTGGACCAGTCATGACTACAAGATGGATGCCCTCAATGAGTCAGCAAAATGGATAATGACAGCACACCCATTGGATTATGACAATGCCTCCATGTCAGTGCCTGTCTTTAGGCACTTGCTGGCCTTCCAACACCCACTATGGCTGTGGATTGGAGACATAAAGATCCTTCATTCCACCACTCAGTTGATTATCCTTTATATCCATGGAAAATCACTGCCCTGAGACGGAGACTATGGTGACCAACAGGGCATTCTTAGGGTTGCTTTAGTGTCTCAGCCCTTACTCTAGGCCCCCAAATGCCCTCTGCTCTCTCTCTAGGTGCTAGCACTTTTTCACACAGGCAGAAATAAGAAGTAAGAAACATTCTTTAGTTCTGGCTTTCTTCTCCAGAAACTTGTAGAATTACTTAAAAGTTTTACTGAAGCCAGGTCTCTGCAACAGGTGCAAAGAATCAAACAACATATGACATAGATGATCAAAGTGCTGCATAAAAGTTGCATTAGAGTCGTGTGCATTGAAAAAATAAAACTTGTGGCAAAACGATCTCCCCCATATCTTTAGTTTTGTATTCTAATTAATAATATACATTTACAAGGAATGAATGTGTGCTGTTACTTCTGCTAAGTCGCTTCAGTCGTGTCCAACTCTGTGCGACCCCATAGACGGCAGCCCACCAGGCTCCCCCATCCCTGGGATTCTCCAGGCAAGAACACTGGAGCAGGTTGCCATTTCCTTCTCCAATGCATGAAAGTGAAAAGTGAAAGTGAAGTTGCTCAGTCATGTCCGACTCTTAGCGACCCCATGGACTGCAGCCTACCAGGCTCCTCCTTCCATGGGATTTTCCTGGCAAGAGTACTGGAGTGGGGTGCCATTGCCTTCTCCAAAAGTTACTTCAGTTGTGTCCAACTCTTTGAGACCCTATAGACCATAGCCCACTAGACTCCTCTATCCATGGGATTCTCCAGGCAAGAATACAAGGGTCGGTTGCCATGCCCTCCTCCAGGGGATCTTCTTGACTCAGAGAACTAACCCACGTCTCTTACGTCTCCTGCATTGGGAAACTGGTTCTTTACCACTAGCACCACCTGGGAAGCCCCTTACAAGGAATAAAATTAAGCTTGAGTGTAATTAGAAGTGATTTTAGTCTGTTTAAACAAAAGATTATACAAAGGTTGTCATGTTATATATTCAGATGTGCTGAGAAATTGTAGCTCTGTAATTTTGTCAGTAACTAACATAGTTTTACTTATAAACCCAACTGCTTTGTAGATAAAAATTAACTCAAATTTCAGTCTAATTTTATATTATTGAAATTTGGTAATTAAAAAATATTTAGTAATAGTGTGTTATTTTCATTAAAATGCTTGAACTCTCAAAGAACCCATGCCCCTTAAGGGTATGTCCAAGAGTTTGGAAGGGGATGTGTGACTTATGTGTCCTTGTGGGACTAAGGCAAAAGGACATCTTGGTCTCACGTTAGTCCTTGGTGAATGCTGCTAGATCTACCATTTTTCAGCACTACCTATTATCTGGAACCTGTTGGTCCTGATGGCTGCCATGCTTAGCCTGCTATGGGGGCAGCTTGAATAAACACTTATGTGGTTGTGATTTTGTATCCTGGAGCTTTGGAACCAGGCAAATCTAGGTTAGAATTCCAGTTCTTTGACCTACTACTGTATGAGGTTAGGTGAATTTCTCACATTTTTAAAACTCTACTTCCTTCATATGCTACATGGAGGTTATAATACCCTTAGCTATGAGGTTAATATAAGAATTAAAAATAAAATATTTGTAAAGCACTTAGCAAACTTCCTGGAACCTATTTAGTGATTAATAGCTATTTTAATTATTAACTTTATTTTATAAATTTGCTCCATGCATTTAAGTTTTTCATAAAATATTTTTTCTAAATTAATTGAACAAATATCTATCTGATAACAACATGTTCTAAACTCTAGCATTCAAATCGTGAATAATATGAACTTCCTACCCTTTGATATTTATATTCTAGTAGGAAAGACAAACCAACAATTAAATAAACGTAATATGTAATATCAAGCACTAATACTGGCCACAAAGAAAAATAAAGCAGGTTAGGAGATATAAGGACTTCCCTAGTGGCTCACTGGTAAAGAATCTGCCTGCAATGTAGGTGACTCGTGTTCAATCCCTGAGCTGGGAATATCTCCGGGAGAAGGAAATGGCAACCCACTCCAGTCTTCTTGCTTGAGAAATCCATGGATAAAGGAGCCTAGAGGGCTACAGTCCGTGGGATCAAGAGTTGGATAAACCACCACAGGAGGTATAAAATGATTGGATAGGATACAGATACAATGCTATTTTAAATAATATGGTCATATAAGGTCTCTTTAAAGAAAGCATAATTTGAAAAAAGTCTTGAATGAAATAAGAGAATAAGCCATGACAAAAGAGAAAAGCCTCCTGGGTAGAAAGAAGCATAAGTACAAGACTTTGAGTTAGAAACAGTTTTGTCCTGGTGGGGTCCATCAGGATGCTGAGGATGACTGGAACAGAATGATAGAAATGAGGTTGGAGAGATTGGTAAGGGGCCAGATCATGCAGGACAGATACTTCAGATTTGATTCTGAATATAATGGAAGATCTCTAGAGTATTTTGTACAGGGGAATGATGTGATTGATTCATGTCTTCATAAGGCCATTCATAATGTGTGGGGAATAAACAATGGAAGTAGGGCAAGAAGCTGATGGAAAACCAATCAGGAAATTTATTGCCTACCTAGAGAGAGACTTTTCATGCTGTCCATGGGGTTCTCAAGGTAAGAATACTGAAGTGGTTTGCCATTCCCTTCTCCAGTGGACCACGTTTTGTCAGAACTCTCCACCATGACCCGTCTGTCTTGGGTGGCCCTACATAACATGGTTCATAGTTTCATTGAGTTAGACAAGGCTGTGGTCCATGTGATCAGTTTGATTAGTTTCCTGTGATTGTGGTTTTCATTCTGTCTGCCCTCTGATGGTTAAGGATAAGAGGCTTATGGAATCTTCCTGATGGAAGAGACTGACTGAGGGGGAAACTGGGTCTTGTTCTAATGGGTGGGGCCATTCTCAGTAAATCTTTAATTCAACTTTCCATTGATGGGCGGGGCTGTGTTTTCTCCCTGTTGTTTGACTGAGGCCAAACTATGGTGGAGGTAGTGAAGATAATGGCGACCTCCTTCAAAAGGTCCTGTGTATGCCCTGCCCCATTCAGTGCCCCCAACCCTGCAGCAGGTCACTGCTGACCCACGCCTCTGTCGGAGAGTCCTGGACACTCACGGGCAAGTCTGGGTCAGTTCCTTGTGGGGTCACTGCTCCATTCTCCTGAGTCCTGGTGAGAACAAGTTTCTGTTTGTGCTCTCCAAGAGTCTGTTTCCCCAGTCCTGTAAGTTCTGGTGGCTCTATGGTGGGGTTAATGGCGACCTCCTCCAAGAGGGCTTATGCCATACCCAGGTCTCCTGTAGCCAGAGCCCCTGCCCCTGCGACAGGCCACTGCTGACCCATACCCCCGCAGGAGACACTCAAAGGCAGGTCTGGCTCAGTCTCTGTGGGGTCTCCTGGTGTGCACAGGTATTGTCTGAGCCCTCCAAGCAGCTCTGGCAGGTATGAGGTTTGATTCTCAACGTGATTTCACCCCTCCTACCATCTTGCTGGGGCTTCTCCTTTGCTCTTGGATGTGGGGTATCTTTTTTGGTGGGATCCAACATACTTCTGTCAGTGGTTGTTTCACAGCAAGTTGTAATTTTGGACTTCTCGCAGAAGATAGGCGCACATCCTTATACTCCACCATCTTGAGATCAGACTATACTGCACAATTGCACGCATCTCACACGCTAGCAAAGTAATGCTCAAAATTCTCCAAGCAGGGCTTCAACAGTACATGAACAGTGAACTTCCAGATGCTCAAGCCAGATTTAGAAAAGGAAGAAGAACCATAGATCAAATTGCCAACATCCATTGGATCTTAGAAAAAGCAAGAGAGTTCCAGAAAAACATCTACTTCTGCTTTATTGACAATGCCAAAGCCTTTGACTGTGTGTATCACAATAAACTATGAAAAATTCTTCAAGAGATGGGAATACCAGACCACCTGACCTGCCTCCTGAGATCTGTATGCAGGTCAAGAAGCAACAGTTAGGATCAGATATGAAACAATAGACTGGTTCCAAATCGAGAAAAGAATACATCAAGGCTGTATATTGCCACCCTGCTTATTTAACTTATATGCAGAGTACATCATGCAAAATTCTGGGCTGGATGAAGCTCAAGCTGGAATCAAGATTGCTGGGAGAAATATCAATAACCTCAGATATATAGATGACACCACCCTTACAGCAGAGAGCAAAGAACAACTAAAGAGCCTCTTGAAGAAAGCGAAAGAGGAGAGTGAAAATGTTGGCTTAAAACTCAACATGCAGATAACTGAGTTCATGGCATCTGATCCCATCACTTCATGGCAAATAGATGGGGAAACAATGGAAACAGTGAGAGACTTTATTTTGGGGGGCTCTAAAACACTACAGATGGTGACTGCAGCCATGAAATTAAAAGATGCTTATTCCTTAGAAGAAAAGCCATGACCAACCTAGACAGCATATTAAAAAGCAGAGACATTACTTTGCCAACAAAGGTCCATCTAGTCAAAGCTTTGGTTTTTCTAGTAGTCATGTATGGATGTGAGAGTTGGACTATAAAGAAAGCTGAGTGCTGAAGAACTGATGCTTTTGAACTGTGGTATTGGAGAAGACTCTTCAGAATCCCTTGGACTGTGAGAAGATCAAACTAGACAATCCTAAAGAAAATGAGTCCTGAATATTCACTGGAAGGACTGGATGCTGAAGCTGAAGCTCCAGTACTTTGGCCACCTGATGCGAAGAACTGACTCATTTGAAAAGACCCTGATGCTGGGAAACATTGAAGGCAGCAGGAGAAGGGGATGACAGAGGATGAGATGGTTAGGTGGCATCACCGACTCAATGGACATGAGTTTGAGTAAACTCCAGTAGTCAGTGTTAGACAGGGAAGCCTGGTGTGATGCAGTCCATGGGGTTGCAAGGAGTCAGACACGACTGAGCGACTGAACTGAACTGAACAGAGAGAGAGAGAGCAGAGGTTTGGGCTTAGGATGACAGCAGTAGACATGCTGAAAGAAGGGTATGACTTGAAAGCAATGCTTATGGGCTTTGGTGCTAGATTTGGATATAGAAAGACACAAATGAGTTTAGGATAATGAAAATCTAACATTTGGGGCTGAGCCACTATGGTTAAGTGAGATGAGGGAAGTGGGAAAGCATTGAACTTGTTAGTAAAGGAAATCAAGTTTGGTTTTGTACACACTAAATTCGACATGTCAATTAGCAGAAATCTTGAGTAGGAAATTAGGTACTCATGAATTTGGTGCTTTGATAGCCTGGAGATAAAATCTGAGTCAGCAGCATATGGATGGTTTTTAAAGCCGGGAGGCAGGATGACATTGCCTCACACATGAGTGTAGGTGCAGAGGCAGAGAGTTCTGAGGATTCAACCCCAGAATGTGCCAACATTTAGATATTTAGACACTGATCAGGAGAGTTCAATGAGGGCAGAGGAAGGTGTGGAGATTAGAGTATCCGAGACATCTACTAAAGGAAATGTTTTTAAAGAGGGTTTGTAATCAACTCTCAAATGCTATTTTAAAAAAAACAAATAAAATTAGGGTTAAAAATTGACTTTGCAATTGACATGATAGAAATTGTTGATAGGAATGAAAAAATGTTAGAGTGACTTGAGGTGAAATGGTTAATACTGAAACTCTTTGGGGGAGTTTGTTTTTTTTTTTTTACCAAAGAAGGGCTTCTCTGGTGGCTCAGCAGGTAAAGAATTTGCCTGCACTGTGGGACACCTGGGTTCTTTCCTGGATTGGGAAGATCCCCTAGAGAAGGGAATGGCTACCTCTCCAGTATTCTGGCCTGGACAATTCCATGGATTGTATAGTCCATGGGGTTGCAAAGAATAGGACATGACTGAGCAACTTTCATTTTTACTATACCAAAGAAGATCAAAGTAATGGGGATGTGGATTCCAGGAGCATTTTTTATTTTTTTACAAGATGGCAGATAGTTTACCAAGTTTGTATTTTGATGAACATGACCAAGTAAAGAAGGAGAGATTAGTAATGCAAAATTTGGGTGAAAATTGTAGGAAAAAGGTCTACTTGTCCTCCGTAGGACAAGGGGGATGGGATCAAGAGCAGAGATTGCTAGTCTTGGAAGGAAGCACAGGCAGTTCATCCAACCCTCACTTTATTCAGATCTCTGCTCAGACATATCAGGGATGTCTTTCCTGAACTTCCTTCCTAAAATTGTACCCTGCCTATGGATCACAGCTTTACTTTCCTTTGTAATACCCTTCCTATCTAATATTGCATTGAATATGCATATTTTTATTAAGTTATTGTTTGTCTTTTATACAAGAATATGATCATCAGAAGAGAAGGGACTTTGCTCTCTCCAGATGTCATAACATTGCTGGGGTGGAGTACCCTTCATAAATACTTGTGTATTAAATGAGTGAAACAGGAAGAAAAAAATAGAAAAATATGTCTACAAATGCAGGTAGGTTAGTAGATCTGGTGGACAGAAGAATTCTTTCTCCTCTCATTACTTCTATTTTCTTCGTGTCGTGAGAGGCAGTCACCAGTTTGGAACTGAAAAGAAACTGGGAAATATTTGCCCCAGAGAATAGGAAGAATGCACTACAAAGTGCGGCTGAATTACCAGAAAATGTCAAGAGACATTTGATCAGTGGTCAAAATTGCAAAGTGAGACCAGTTAGTAAATTTGTGAGTTTTCTTTCACCTGAAATCTGCCAGTGAGGTGCAGGGACAGAAAGTGAAAGTCGCTCAGTCATGTCCAACTCTGCAACCCCATGGACTGTACATACAGTCCGTGGAATTCTCCAGGCCAGAATACTGGAGCTGGTAGCCGTTGTCTTCTCCAGGGGATCTTCCCAACCCAGGGATTGAACCCAGGTCTCCCACATTGTGGGTGGATTCTTTACCAGCTGAGCCACAAGGGAAGCCCAAGAATGATGTGAAGAGCTGACTCATTTGAAGAGACCCTTATGCTGGGAAAGATTGAGGGCAGGAGATGAAGGGGATAAGATGGTTGGATGGCATCACTGACTCAATGGACATGAGTTTGGGTAAACTCTGGGAGTTGGTGATGGACAAGGAGGCCTGGCATGCTGCAGCCCATTAGGGTCGCAAAGAGTCAGACACAACTGAGCGACTGACCTGAAATGAAAGCCTAAACCTTCTCCAGTGGATCTTCTCAACCCAGGAATCAAACCAGGATCTCCTGCATTGAAGGCAGATTCTTTACCAATTGAGCTATCAGGGAAGCAGGGACAGAGAAAGTAGAGAATGGGGTTTAATCATTATCAAGATTTTTGCTCTAAGAGTATAATAGAGATTAAGAGAGTTATATTAGTTTCCTGCAACTGCCATAAAAATGCTACCACAAACTTGGTGGCTTAAAACAACAAAAATGTATTCTCTCACAGTTCAGACACCAGAAGTCTGAAATCAAGGTATCAGGAGGATTGATTCCTTCTTGAGGCTCTGAGGAAGAAACTGTCCCAGTTCCTCCCCTGCCTTCTGGTGGTTTCCTGCATTCCTTGGCTTGTGGCAACATAACTCCATTCCCTGCTTCCATCTTCATAGGGCCTTGCTGTCTGTGTCTGTGCCTCTGTGTCCTTCTCTTTCTATAAGAGCACCCAGCTTGAATTTAGGACTCTGCCTAATCTAGTGTGTCCTCATCTTAACCAATTACATCTGCAAATAAAGTCATATTCTAAAGCTCTGAGTGGACATGAACATTGGGGAGATATCATCCAACTCACTACAGGGGTTGAGCATATTTGCAAAGAAGTGATTATAGCCATGAATCATAGATTCTAGAAGGGAAAGTGCTCTCAGGATGTGTAGTGAGGTGGATCATGGGCACTGAAAAATAATATATTCAGTGGATCAGTGGACTCTATATGGACAAAGTAATAGAGGAAGGGTACTACAATAACTGACTTTGAAAAGTAGCTGGTGATGAACAGAGAGTGGGAAGCTTGAAATTTAGGAGGCAATGTACGAGTTGATAATGTTAAATTCTAGGGCATAACCATGGAAGAGGTTGGAAGGGGTGTTAAAGAAAAAGGCATTAGAACTGACAAGGTCAAGGAACTGTGGACAAGGTCAAGGACAGCACATTTAGGTAAATCTTTGATGAAAGGTGGTAAAACCCACAAGGATGGGAAAGTAGTAGGTGATGTGCTGAGATCCTTAAAGACTGAGGCAGAATGATCAGGTTGTCAGTTTTACCTCGGTGAGGATAGACAGCAGCTGATATGGCATATAAGAATGAAAAGAACTAGTGAATTGGAGGGAAGAGCAAGGCAACTCTCATTCCAGGTGCTGTGGGATTTAGGGCATGAGAACATATTAGCTACCCTCTACGAGTGGGGTGTACTCTCGTCAGAGAATATTCAGGTTTCAAGTACAACAAAAATGTTCAGAGAATATGCTGAAGATGCAAAGATGCAGAGGATTCTGCTGACAACAGCATGATGGAGCGGTCTGGGAGTGATCAGAACAGTGGGAGACTGGATCAGACTACAGAATGTACACCACCATGGCCAGAGGCTGGAGAGGAGGTTTGGCTGGGGAGATTTCTGGTGGTGATGGAAGCAAACAGGGCAGCATAGCCCTCCACTGTAGGGACAAACTTTAATTTAATGAATCCTTCTCTTAATTTGAGGAATGTGCTGTCCCTACGTTCACAGTATTATTTATAATAACTCTTTAAGGAGTATTTGTACCCCATCCCAAACATTACACCAACTTCACCTGCAGGTTGTATGTGGGTTCCCTGTGTTTATCAATGTCTGCCTTTCACTGGAATGGAAGGGTCTTGAGTGTTGGGCTTCTGAACTAGCCAACTTCTTTATTCATAGCACTTTGCACATAGTAGGAGTTTCAAAATGGCTGCATGGGTTGTGGTGAGTTGAAAAAGTAAAATTCAGAAAGCTTTCAGTTCTCTGTCTCTCTGCTTTCCTTTGTCTTTTATAGAACTAGGGGAGGAGCAGGGTGTTATGCTAAAAAACTTTTCTCCCCTATGATAGTCTTACAGCCTGTTTACTTGTTCAGGGCACATCGTCACCATGTGACAGGACGTGTGTGCTCTAAAATGACAAAGTATGTGGATCCTGGCCAGGAGAGTCAAGAAATTACTTCATAAACAAAGCTGTAAATAACATCTGGGCTGTCCAGATACAGGAGGACCTGGTAGCTTTTCCTTTTGGCTGTTTTGTTTGGTCGTGGCCATCTCCCTGTAGACCCAAATGAATCAGGGAGCCGCCGTCTCAGCCCCAAATTACTCCAGGCTAATTTTGTTGCTGAGAAGTCATGGCAGGCTCTCCCAATGGGAAAACCAGACCCTTCAGGGTGAAATGACAGGAAACCAGTGAATCACAGCATTGAGGAGGAAAGCTGAACAATCCAAATCATCACGATAAAGGGGAACTGTGTTGGGGAAATAAAGCCTATGAACATTTTTTGTCTCAGGTTACAGAAAATTTTGATGAGAATAATAATACTAATTTAAAATTGATAGAATTGTTTTTATCTGACTATACCTCAAACCACAACTTTCTATGTAGACATTAGTCAACTTAGCTATCTAATATTTAAATCATTTTCTTTCTACTGCAGTTGATTTGTAGACTATTGTAATAACATTCTATAATGAATGGAAGTTACACCAAATAAAAGGTAAAAGTGATATTAATATGCTGAAAGAAAACTTCATTGTAGATATTAATACGTACTGCAGAAAATTCTATGGCAACCTACAAGTACAAACTTCTCCGCTTCCTTGATGACTCATGATGTTTGTGCCTTTTCTGGGAGGTGTAACCCATTTGGATAGGGTGTGAGTTCTGCTAATGCAAACATTAGAGATAAAGGCTAGTATGAGGGGAAAAAGCAGTCGAATCTTAGAAGGTGGCTTTTCCCCTTTCTCTACATGTCAAAAAGTTGAGCTGGGAAAAGATCTGGTCTTTTGCCAGTAGCACACTGCACCTCAGGCATTGCTAGAATTACAGAGTTAAGAAGAAGAAAGGCTTGAGGAAGGGCTGAGTGGGGTTCCAGTGCCCCATCATGGCCTGCAGACTTCACCTGGCTTGTCTGTGGCACTTATGTGCCTCAGTGCCAAATTCTGGGTTCCTGCCCCAGGGAAATGTGACAGAGCGCTGCATTCTTCACCAGTGCTCCTGACAAAACTAACAGAATTGCAAAGACAAATAGATGAATCCACTACCACAGCTGGGGACTTCGGTACTCTGGAAACACTGCCTTGTCTCTGATTCAGTTCTGTTCAGCAGATACTGACTGAATAACTACCATCTGCCCCGTGAGACTGCATGAACATGATCCAGACTTTGGGGTTGGGGAGATCTGAATCTAGAGCCAGGGTCTACCATTTACCACCTAAGACCTCAGGTCAATCATTGATCTTTTTCTCAGTGTGTGTCCACATCTGTGAAATGAGTGGCAGTGAGAATTAAAGGCCACAAGTGGGTGCTGTTATGTGCTCATTGGTTATTTTTCTTTCTCTCTTCTTGTGGATCTGCAAATCAGTTGAAGTTAAGATTTTAACTCAAAGAGTTGACTGTCTCAACTGGGAGACACCGACCTACGTCCTGGGGGAATTTTGTATGTGTACCTGGAGGTGACATGAGGGGTTGAGCCCAGTCCAGTGGATCTGGGTCTCTGAGGTGCAAGTAGGAATCTTTACATATAACAGGTTCCCAGGTGATCTGAAGCATGCTACCGAAAAGCTAGCCTCAATCCTCCTCAAATCCATGAATGCTGACATTTTCACAGAGACTCCTGAGACAGAAGACCTCAAAAGCACTTCAGGATTTATGTTTTATCACACCATGTAGAGCTGGAGGGCTGGCCATAGGGAGGGAAAGAGAATCTTCCCCACAAACTTCTCTTCCATAATATGAGATAGAAGTTCTGACCACCAAGCTCCTATAGCAATTTTTTATTCTTCTTTAATGCTGCTAATCACGTTCAACTTTGCATTAGAAAGTATATCTAATTTATTCTCCCCGTGGTTTCTTTTCTATCTCTTGGCACGTGACCAAGAGAAATACATTCTGAGATAAATTGATTAGCAAATAAGTTCAGTAATGTATTCATTCTTCCTGACTTCCGTAACTGGGGATACCCAAAAGGAAAGCTGGGCTGGGATAGGAAGGGGAAATGTGGTATATCTGAAGCTGCTTGGGAGGGGCCATTTCCCCAAGGATGGGAACAAGTGTATGTTTCCCTGTCTCTCCAGGAAAGGATTGAATGTTGAGATCTTGAAAATGCCTTGCTGTATTCTGCCAGACTTACAAACACATGTGAGATGCTGGTGGAGGTTGATTTACCAAAATAATTTTCAAGAGAGGAAAATCAACAATCAAAATGGGCTGTCCTCCAGTGAGAATCAGTGACCTTAAAGATTCAAGCTGCCAAGGTCTCCAGGCTGCCAACTGGCAGCTTGGTGCCCCTGTCTTTTGCAGGTAATTCTGTCCAGTAGAGAGCCCTACAGGCTGATAAGCTGGGTTTGTAGTGGGGAGAGAAACCAAGAGACTGCATAGACACAGACTAAAAGAGGAAGAATCAGTGGAACCAAGAGATTAATCCTAACATCTCATGTGGCACTTGAGACATTTTCCAGGTTTGAGTCGCTTGTTTGGAATATTGTTGGCATCTTGCCAAGGGGAGATAATGAGGCAGGTTCCGCAAATCCCTTTGGAGGTCATCCATTCTAAAGCCACATTGTCTAGGTTCTCTTAGGATTTGATGATGGAACATGTTCTTTGACAGGCCAGAATGCAAAGTAGAATCTCCTGTGATAGTGTAGAGAGGTCAGTCCACTAAAAGTAAAGCCTTGGAGGTGTCTGCCCAGATTTGCTGTTGTCAAGGAAATAGCTGCAAGTAAAACAGGTAACAGCCACTCACCCAGGATTCAAGCTCTCTAGAATTCAAGGTCCAGTAAGGCTTGGGAACTTCTGGTGTCCGTAACTAACATTGTCTGGGAAGAGCCCAAGTGTGGAGCAACTCAGAGACAGCATTACAATTCTCCAGTGAATTTTTAATCTTGAGAAATACTTCAGGTAGTGAGTTAAATTCTGTAGACATATTCATGTGCTTCACACACACACACAGACCAGTGATAGAAAAACTCTAGATTTGATTCACCCAGTTGCTAGCCAAATTCTTTCCATCCACTGAACTTCCTCAGAGCTCTTTGAAGTCAGCAATTACTTTGTTCTCAGAGGAGTCATTCTGTGGCAAGGAAAATGTTGAAAGCTTGGCAATGTATTAGGACTTTCCAAATCTGGGTCGTTTCAAAATATTTATCTGTATGTTGTTTATCCTTTTTCAGTATTTAGACTTCATTCTTTCTAATAACCAGAGGACAGTCTATTGCTGTTAGTCACCTGGAATGCATAATAAAGATAGTAAATTTGCCAGTGGTTCTAACATAAGGCAGCTATCTTTAATAATTTCCTTAATAACCCCCAGTCCTCTTTCAGAAGCACAGATTTAGCAACTGAATTGAGGTCTTTATACAGTGCCTGACACAGAATCACTCCTCAGTAAATATGAGCTATGATTTTCAGTATTCTATTTTCATTAACTCAGTATCCAGCCCCACTCTTCCAGACAGATCAATGTTCTAAACGAATATTTTACACACACCCTCTTCCAAGCTTCTAGATTTACTATTCTCGACCTTCTGTTTTATCCCACATGTTTGTCCCTGACACTTACAGAGTGAGAAATCTTTGGGTAACATCTCTGCTGATAGTTGAAACATGTGGCTTTTTTTTAGTGTTCTCTTAGATTCGCCATTTGCAGGAAACCACAAATCCTAATGTTGATTTCCTGTATTGCTGTAGAATCTCACGATGCAGGAATTTCACTTTTTAATGGCCCATCTCTCTATGCAAAAGGCTGTCCATATGAGATGCTCACTGTTTCATCTGAAAGTGCACTGACTCATAACTCCACGCGCAGATACCTCCCACCTCTACTCTCTGTCTCTGATCTGGGGTCCTAGCTCAACCTGACCCTCCAACTCCAGATGGTATTGAATCATGGGCTCACACCCAGTCCAGGTCCCAGCTAGTATCCTCTGTATTTTTTTTTTAACCATGTAATGAATTAAATATTGATGTTTATAGCAGCCTCATTGATAACACTGAGGATAAGATAGCTTTGGTGTCTCTTAAACCATTTAAGTTCCTCCAGTGAATGCTTCCACTGGATTTCTTCAATACAGCACATTATCAATCAAGCACTGCCTATTACAGGGAAATCCACAAAGCCAGAGCATGTGTGTATCAGAGCCTATGGAAGACAGGCAGATTACAAAAAGGGGACAGTTTTAATGTTTTCATTTAGCGTCCTTCTACCTCATCCTCCCTCCCTCCCTGTCTCCCTCCTCCTCCCTCTCTCCTTCTCTCACTTGCTCTCTCTCTCTCTCTCTCTCTCTCTCTCTCTCACACACACACACACACACACACACACACACACACAGCTTCTGTTTTCCAGGAGCTTTTGGAAATTTTACTTGGCTCATATTCCTGAGGCCAACAGACAGGAAATGAAAATTGGATAGGAAAGGAGCTGAAAACATCTTCTATAAATTTTTTGTTGCATGGGGTATGATAGTTTTCCTATCTAAAATGTTTTAAAAATAGATTTACCAGGAAATATGGCTTTATATAGAAGGACTGCCATACTATATGGTTATTATTATCATAACCAATTAAAATCACCATATTAATAGCTCTCTTGAATAATGACTTTCATTTGACTGTATGAAAAGTTTAGAAAATATTGAGATAAATTTCCCTGCATTGTAATTCCAGGGATAATATTCTAAGGAAAGTCCTATCCTGTTGAAGCAATGTGTCCCATAGAATTACAGTACTTGAGGGGGAGAACTTTCTGAAGTCTTCTCAGTTCCTCTTTTAACTTCACTTACTGTGAAGGAATGGTTTCAAATGATTTAACCTGAACACAGAAAATAATCCTTCTATGTAAGATTTTAAGATTTCCTAGTTCCCTGTCTCCTTTATCACATATGCTTTTGCTTCCCAATCTATATTAAAATGGAAAAAGTGAAAACAATGTAGTGAGGTGTTTGTTTTTTTATCCTAAGGATCTGCTCTTTAGTTTGAGATTATTTTCTATTTATTATTTTGGTGTTCAAACACCCTTCCTTTTTTGAAGTTATGGGTGCAATAGATGGAAGGGTTTTGTTTATTGCCCTCACTTGACAAAATGAAAAACTTGACTCTTCCATATTGGGCCCAAAATTTAAGTGTAAAATTTTACTTCTTAAGGAAACTCAAAACTCTTGAAATGAGCACTCTGCCTTTAGACTTCACGACAGAGCACTGCTAAATGCCTCAACTTGGGGCTGCAATAAGCCAGACCATGAAGGGATGGCTGCTGGAGACGTAGCTGTTATAACTTAAGAAATAGATTAGGTGACTGTTGCTGGTATCCCAGGGGTCATAATTCTTCCTCAGATATTTCAAAAGGTTAAGGTAATTGAGTTAATAATCCCTGTTGTTACAAATGCTAGTTGTGGCATTGTTCATTTATTGCCTTCTAACAGCCATGATATCGATTTACACGAGAATTACTTGGGGGAAGTCCTGGTATTGAAGACTCTAGAAAGAAACTAGGATCAAAGACTCCTAGATTAAAGGGTTGATTTAGGATAAATGTTAAAAGGCATGAAGTGAACAACACACTTACTACAAACAAGAAATCCCAGTCTTACCTACTGTTCTATATGGTGACAGGCATTTCACTTCCTGTGAAAACAAAACAAAAATGGAAACAGAAATGAGTGAAGTAAATTGTTACTTGGGCAATTAACATAAAAGCACTTGTATTTAGATACCTTTAATTTGCATTTCAAATGAACCTTAATAGTTAAAGTAGGTAAGGCCACACAGGAAGAAAAATTTGACTTCTAAATATGTACATATTTGAATAGTATGTACAATAAATGTGTACGTAGGTTTTTTACAAGCCCAAAAAGTTCATTTTATCTGTCCGTTGTATTTTGAGATCATAATATTTAGAGTTTTTATCTGGCCTCTTTTAAGAAACTCAGAATGCACAATGTAAATGGCTAGATGATCCCACTTCATAAACCACAGACATTCAAATTAGCATAGTCTCATAGGCTCAAAGAGATAAATCAGTGTGTGGTCAAAGAATTTTAGTAAAACATGAAAATGCAACCTATACCAACTATTCAGTATTTCTGCAGACTACAGCTTCTCAGTATCATCTCCTGCATGACAACTGCTCTGGCCAAGGGCTGGTGAAAAAACTTTGAGGAAAAACTCAAACCTATTCAAAATGGTAGCATTTCAAATCTATCTGCCAAGTTAACCAGAAAGACCATTTCATAGAACATTTGCCTAAATTAAGTTTTCATTTTCCCACTTACATTGTACTCCTGGGCAATCTGCCAGGCTAATACCTCTTTTCAGAAGCCCTGGGTGGGATTTTTTGTTCAGCATCTGGTTGTCAGGAAGGATCTATCCTCATACCTCTGTGGTTCACCTTGCCCTCTTAAGTAAATACACTCTCTTCTTTTCCACATTCAACTTTTATTTTTGATTCAATAACACGTAAGGTTGTGTCTAAATGGGGTCACAGACTATAGCTCATGGGCCAAATCAGCCTCTCACATGATTTAATATATAAGGTTTTATGGGGGCACATCTATGGCCATTTGTTTTGCACTGTCTATGAATGCCACAACAGTTGAATAGCTGCTACAGATATGCATGGACCACAAAGCTTAACATATTTACTATCTGGCCCTTTCATAGAAAATGTTTGCTGACTCTGGTCTATAAGAAAACACGTATTGTATGAGGGGATTATCAATCCACATGGGTTTGGGTGCTAATTCTCTATCATAGAAATGCTGCAAAAGAATTTTTTTATTTAAAGTCATTGTTTTTCAACTTACTAAGGAAAAAAATTCTCTGCAAAGATAATTTGCGGATATCTTTCAGGTTTATCAGATATACCTGCCCATTTTTCCTACCATTTAGGTTTTTATTTTGGTCTTCATATGGATTCATAATATTTGCTGAGAGAAGGGGAATTATTTGAGGGCAAGTGTGATCAATACTGAAACAGGCAGGCTTTGGCAAAATTCAAGGAAGGAGAAGCTACACTTGCCTTTCCACCATCGCTTCTCTCCAGCCCTGTCCTCTATTTCTTCTCTTCCTTGCTCTGCTTTAGGTCATTCCCAGATTCCTGTTCTATTTGAGTCAGCCCTCAAGTAATTTCTTCTGGACTGTGTTTTTTAAAATTTGTTTATATTTATTTATTTGTCTGGCTGGGCTGGGTCTTATTAATAGTTGCAGCACAAGGAATCCTTTAGTTTTGGCATGCAGGATCTATTTCCCTGATCTGGAGTTGAACCCAGGTCCCCTGCATTGGGCGCTTAACCACTGGACCACCAGGGAAGTCCCCTCCACTTGACTTTTAACTGATAGTGACATTAGTGTTACTTTTCTAAATATAAACATCTTCACCATTTATATTTTAAGATGAATCTCTGAAGCTGAGAAATTACAGCAAAATCAGAGCTTGCCAATCAGGGGACTGAGTGTATGGATTACTTTCATGTCAAGGTTTGGGTCTCCATTCCAAACATTCTGGGCCAGTTGCTTTCCAATGGCCAGTAGCGACTCAAGAGGCAAGAAGCTTCCCCTAGGGTGATTTACCAACATTGTATTTTTCTATTGTGTCATGAATTGAAAAAGATTGGAAATCACTCAACTCTAGGAACAAATCAGTATGTGTTTCACTTATCCCAAAAGGGGAACAAATCTTGGGAAATCAGAGTTAATGATGATCACTTTATGGTTCCTGGGGAGTTACAAGTTATAAGACTCTGCTTATAAGTGAATTAGTAATCTTACGTAGATAAAATTATATGGAGTCCAACTTTAGATCAATCTCAAACAAGCACAAAATCAAGCTTTACTAATTAGCTAATTAGGATTGTATTACTGGTTACAAGAATGTAAAATACATCTCTGTCCTCTTCCTCTGCCTCCTTATTACTTCTCCCAATGCCTGGTCCATAGGAGCCCAAAATTCTACAGTTGTGCTATCTCTAGTGTGATCCATAGACCTGTAGTATTGTCATCACCTGAGAACTTGTTAGATGTGCAGAATCTCAGCCTACACCAATCTCCTGGACCAGACCGTGCTCTTTAACAGAATTCACCAAATGATTCATATGCACTAAAGTTTGGGAAGCACTGGGTAAGATACCAAGGGAGATGAGAAATCTGGTTATGCCATCTAAACCTTGGAAGATATGAAGTTAAAAATAAGTATTTCAGGAAAGATGGAAAATAATATAATGTAAAGGAAAAACATGTTTTCTGTTACATAAAAATCCACGAGTGGAAAATGCCATTTTATAAACTCACTCAGCCCTGGGACTGGACCTCCTTTACCACAAAACAGTCCAGCCCACAGAGGAGTAAGCAGAAGGCCTAATGTGTGGTCCCCAACCTCTACCATTTCCTTCAACCTGCTGTGGAGGGTTGAAACTCTGATGTGTTGAGTTTAGTCTAGGCTCCATTTTTCCTGGAAGGAAATTCCATCAGCTTCTTGTTCACATGGAGAGCTCTGGGCTCATAGCGGAAAGGCTCACCAGGACACAGAGCTAATTATTGGGCCGTGCAAATCTCCAAATTGGAGCCTATTCCCAGAATAGAAACAAGCACCTGGGATTCTTGGAGTGCATTGTCATGGAGCCAGACAGAAGGAGAATCTTCTCGGTGGTTTAGTTAATTTGGGGATGCTTTCTGTTGGGCCACTCTGACTTCTAGAAAAAGCAATTCAAAAAGCCATAACAGAGCCAAAATGGAAAGTGGAATTGCCTTATATTTGGGAGAAAAGAATCATATTTGCAAATCTATACAGAACAGGAGATATAACGACTTGCTTGGCTTTGATCCCCGGGTCTTAGTCACTCAGTCGTGTCAGACTCTTTGTGATCCCATAGACTACAACACGCCAGGCTTCCCTGTCCATCACCAACTCTCAGAGCTCACTCAAACTCATGTCCATCAAGTCGGTGATGCCATCCAACCATCTCATCCTCTGTCGTCCCCTTCATCTCCTGCCTTCAATCTTTCCCAGCATCAGAATCTTTTCCAATGAGTCAGTTCTTCACATCAGGTGGCCAAAATATTGGAGCTTCAGCTTCAGCATCACTCCTTCCAATGAATATTCAGGACTAATGTCCTTTGGGATTGACTGATTTGATCTCCTTGCAGTCCAAGGGACTCTCAAGAGTCTTCTGCAACACTACAGTTCAAAAGTATCAATTATTCGGCACTCAGCTTTCTTTATAGTCCACTGTCACATCTATACATGACTACTGGAAAAACCATAGCCTTGGCTAGATGGACCTTTGTTGGCAGAGTAATGTCTCTGTTTTTTAATATGCTGTCTAGGTTGGTCATGGCTTTTCTTCCAAGGACCAAGCGTCTTTTAATTTCATGGCTACAGTCACCATCTGCAGTGATTTTGCTGCTGCTGCTGCTAAGTCACTTCAGTTGTGTCTGACTCTGTGCGACCCCATAGACAGCAGCCCACCAGGCTCCCCCATCCCTGGGATTCTCCAGGCAAGAATACTGGAGTGGGTTGCCATTGCAGTGATTTTAGAGCCCCCAAAATAACTTTCTCACTGTTTCCATTGTTTCCCCATCTATTTGTATTTGCCATGAAGTGATGGGACTGGATGCCATGATCTTAGTTTTCTGAATGTTGAGTTTTAAGCCAACTTTTTCACTCTCCTCTTTCACTTTCATCAAGAGGCTCTTTAGTTCTTCTTCACTTTCTGCCATAGGGTGGTGTCTGCGTATCTGAGGTTATTGATATTTCTCAGGGCAATCTTGATTCCAACATGTGCTTCATCCAGCCCAGCATTTTGCATTATGTACTCTGCATGTAAGTTAAATAACCAGTGTGCTATGACCAGTGCGTTCTCTTGGCAAAACTCTGTTAGCCTTTGCCCTGCTTCATTCTGTACTTCAAGGCCAAATTTGCCTGTTACTCCAGGAATCTCTTGACTTCCTGCTTTTTCATTCCAGTCCCGTATAATGAAAAGGACATCTTTTTGGGGTGTCAGCTCTAGAAGGTCTTGAAGGTCTTCGCAGAACCATTCAAGTTCAGCTTCTTCAGCGTTACTGGTTGAGGCATAGACTTGGATTACTGTGATATTGAATACTCAGCCATCTTTAAAAATGAATGCATCATTTCTGAGCCAGGGTCCAGAATAAACACCGTGGTGGAGTTGTTACAGAAACATCTTCTGCTCTGTCCCCCTACACAGTAAGGTGACTTGAACTTTTCTGGACATTGTGAGGAATCCAGAACCAGTTATGCTGACTCTGAGGATCATAGACATCCTTCTTTTAGATTTCCCTCAGGATAGCAGAGGCAGACTCCCAATTACAGGGAAGATTCCTAAAGAAGGCCCAAGTCACAGGCATCCTTGTAGGGAGCTGACAGAGACCACAGCCATCCTTTGGGAATCTGCTAGTGCTGGTCCCTCTGCATGAATGAGTTTAGACAAAGTAAGAACCAAGCAGAGACAGTGTAGGTCTGGATGGTAAGGTAGAAAGAAGAAGAAAAGTGGAGAGAAAGCACCTTTGGAATCCATAGTCTAAACGTACCAGTCAGCAGGAGATCAGAAGTCCCTCCTTATCCACCTTAGCAAGGCACTTCACAGCCTCTCCTTAACCTTCCTGTCCAACATGGATGTGTACTGTGTTCCTTCCGGATACAAATCTTCCTCCTGCAACTTCCTCTCTGATACTTTCTCTTCCCAGTACAGGGAACGAAAGGTCATCTTTCAAGACTCAGCTCTCACAGTTTTTCCTAACAGATGTCTTCACCCTTCATGGCCAAAAAGGTGGTTTTTAACGCCTGTCCACTGGGTTCTTAAAGCACTTGTTATATATTTCTGTTTTAGAATTTACTGCATAGCTTTTAATTTCTTATTTATAACCCCAACACACCATTGTGGTGCTCCGAAGTGGACCTTGTATCTTTCTCATCCATTTCATATGCTTTATTCTTGGCAGTAAAACATGGCCCAGAGCAGGCAGTCAGTATTTGTCAAAGGTGAACAAAATTCTCATTTCATTCTCTCAGCCCTTCTGAAATTTTTTTGTTTTGGTAAGATGAGAGTGATATATCTAGTGTAGAATTATTTGAAAAACTCATTTGGAAAAGCATGAAGTGAATTAATGGGCAAAGTCCATCTCAAGTCCTTCCTTTTCTGTAAGTTTTTTGCTCACCCTGGTTGGTCCCTAGTGTAATCTCCTTTATCCACAGGCCAGTTGATGTGATATAGAGACACCCAGGTGTGTTGTCTTTTATTGCTTTTTGTTTCATATCTATAAATCTTATCTCCCCAGATACACTGTAGTCCAACTCAAACAGCTTCAAATCAGCAAATGGTTATTGGGTGACCAACACATGTGAGGATCTGTGCTACTTGAACACTGGCACCAGTTCTGGCTTTAACTTTACTTGTTTTTATTCTTTCAACACATTTATTGAGCATCTGCTTACACATATGATCATTGCTCTGAGACAGATTATATTTACTTCTAGAGCTCTGTGTTTCCAAGAAAATCACCAATACTGCACAAAGTCGAGCGCAAACTGACCAGGCTGTGGCGAGTGATCCTGGATGGAGAAGCCTATAGTCCCAAGCTCAGAGTAATCCACACGCTTGTTCACATGAGATTCAGGGAACCCTTGGCATCAGAGATCTCACACAGGAGATAAAGCCTGGCAGAAAGGAGCTGTGAACTCCAGTCCAAGTCAGGAGTCACATGGTCCATCAGTTATAGGACTCCTGCTCTGGAGGAAGGGAATAAAGTGGCCTCAATATTTTTTTTTTTTTAAGTGGCCTCTCTTGACGAACACCTAGAAAGTACTAAGGAGGGTAATTTAGTCAACACTTGGGACTTTCAGCTAAACCCTCATAGACTCTATGAACCTCTGATGAAATAGCTGGCAACAAGCCACCTCATACCTAAAACCCCAGTACCCCAGAACCCCAGAACTTATACCTCCTAGGCTCCAAAGGAGGCTTAGGAGCCCAGGAGTAACAACTGAGTCATTGAGTTTCAGATCTGGGGAACAGAGCTCAATTATAAACTCTTGCAGATGGTGATCTGAGGCTGCTGACCTCCCATCCTTCCTTCTGCCTTCACTCAGGGTGGGAGTGAGCCTGCTAGCAAAGGACTCAGAGGGCCCAGTGTCAGCTGGACAGGGGAGAGACAAAGGGGACCAGCTGGGGGCAGTAGCAGGAAGTATTGAAAGGACTCTGGATCGTGAATTTAACTACCAGGTATTATATACAGACCCTTGTGTCACTGCACTGATTACCCTGCATTGAAATTGGCTTTTCGTTTGTTCATCTCCTCCACTAGGCACCAAGGGCAGAGCCTGGGTCTTGTCTTGTTCGCTATTTTATTCTTCGCACAAAACACAATGCCTGCCATAAAGTGGGCTCTCAATCTATTTGTCTAATAAAAGAAAAAGTGAGTTTGTGTCATCTTTAGGGTCAAGTAAAGTCAGTCAGGTGAAGAAAAGTCAGCATGTTGAAGGCAAAGATGGACTGTGGGCTAGGCAAGCAAGGGGGTCAAGTTGGGAAGCCAGCTGAGGCAATATTGAAGAGCAGTTACATGTCTGGGCTTTAGGGTCAATCCTGGCTTTGAATTCTGGCTCTGTCTCTGGTAGTTTCTTCTTTGTGAGCTTGGGCAAGTTGTTAAACTGCTCTGAACCTCAGTTTCTACTCCATGTAATAGCAACTTACAAAAGTGAAAGTTGCTCAGTCACGTCTGACTCTTTGCGACCTCATGGACTATACAGTCCATGGAATTCTCTAGGCCAGAATATTGAAGTGGATAGCCTTTCCCTTCTCCAGGGCATCTTCCCAACCCAGGGATCGAACCCAGGTCTCCCACACTGCAAGAGGATTTTTTACCAGCTGAGTCACAAGGGAAGTCCAAGAGTACTGGAGTCGTAGCCTATCTCTTCTCCAGCGGCTCTTCCCAACCCAGGAATCAAACCAGGGTCTCCTGTACTGCAGGGAGATGCTTTACCAACTGAGCTATCAGGGAAGCCCTATAGCAACTTATACTACAAGTTAATGTGAGGATTTAATAAAGGAGACCCTGGTTCAATTCCTGGGTTGGGAAGATCCCCTGGAGAAGGCATAGGCTACCCACTCCAGTATTCTTGGGCTTCCCTGGTGGCTCAGATGGTAAAAAATCCTCTTACAGTGTGGGAGACCTGGGTTCAATCCCTGGGTTGGGAAGATCCCCTGGAGGAGGGCATGGCAACCCACTCCAGTATTCTTGCCTGGAGAATCCCCATGGACAGAGGTTTCTAGCAGGCTACAGTCCATGGGATCACAAAGAGTCAGACACGACTGAGCTACTAAACACGGCACACAGATTAAAAAGATCAACTCAATGCTAGAGCCTGTACTCAACAGACAGGAGGAAGCAAATCTTATCCTTCCAGTAGCTAATAAGCCTCACCCAGAGTTTGGTATTGGAGCCCAGAGATAAAGACTCTAGTATCTGAGACTGAAAAAATAAACAGTGAGGGACTCAAATGGAGACTAAACACACAGGCTGGAGATTGAGGTAATAAGGAACAAGATCCAGGCAAGGGATTTTTTTATTCTTTTTTATATTGCAGGAATATGAGTTGTTTTAATGTTAGTTAATCCATTAATCATGGGTTCGATCCATCAGTGGGGAAGATCCCCTGGAGGAGGGCATGGCAACCCACTCCAGTATTGTTGCCTGGAGAATCCCGTGGACAGAGGAGCCTGGTGGGTTACAGTCCATAGGGTAGATTCAGACAGGATTGAAGCGACCTAGCAGCAGAGTGACTTAACTAGTTTTGGGCTTCCCTTGTGGCTCAGCTGGTAAAGAATCTGCCCACAATGCGGGAGACCTGGGTTCAATCCCTGGGTTGGGAAGATCCCCTGGAGAAGGAAAAGACTGCCCACTCCAGTAATCTGGCCTGGAGAATTCCATGGACTGTAGAATTCTTTGGGCTTCCCTGGTGGCTCAGAGGTTAAAGCGTCTGCCTGCAATGCTAGGTGGCACTAGTGGTAAAGATTTTGCCTGCCAGTGCAGGAGATGTAAGAGATGTGGGTTCAGTCATTGGGTGGGGAAGATCCCCTGGAGGAGGAAATGGCAACCCATTCCAGTATTCTTGCCTGGAGAATCCCATGGACAGAAAAGCCTGGTGGGCTACAGACCACAGGGTCTCAAAGAGTCAGACACAACTGAAGTGACTTAGCATGCACACATGAATCCCTTAGTATCATATGCCATATTAATAAGTGTAGGAGAAAAGGTCATATGGCTGTATTTAGAGATACTTAAGTCTTTGACCAAATTCAATACCCATTATGATCAAAATATTCAAGAAAATTGGACATGGGGAGCATGAGATACTTAACATGATAGCTAGTGTATCAGTTCAGTTCAGTCGCTCAGTCGTGTCTAACTCTTTGTGACCCCATGGACTGCAGAACGCCAGGCCTCCCTATCTGTCACCAACTCCCAGAGTTTGCTCAAACTCATGTCCATTGAGTCAGTGATGCCATCCAACCATCTCATCCTCTATTGTCCCCTTCTCCTCCCACCTTCAATCCTTCCCAGCATCAGGGTATTTTCCAATGAGTCAGCTCTTCGCATCAGGTGGCCAAAGTATTGGAGTTTCAGGTTCAACATCAGTCCTTCCAATGAACACTCAGGACTGATATCCTTTAGGATAGACTGGTTGGATTTCCTTGCAGTCCAAGGGACTCTCAAGAGTCTTCTCCAACACCACAGTTGAAAAGCATCAATTCCTTGGCACTCAGCTTTCTTTATAGTCCAACTCTCACATCCATACCTGACTACTGGAAAAAACCATAGCCTTGACCAGACAGACCTTTGTTGGCAAAGTAATGTTTCTGCTTTTTAATATGCTGTCTAGGATGGTCATAACTTTCCTGCCAAGAAGTAAGCATCTTTTAATTTCATGGCTGCAGTCACCATCTGCAGTGATTTTGGAGCCCAAAAAATCAAAGTCTGACACTGTTTCCACTGTTTCCCCATCTATTTGCCATGAAGTGATAGAACTGGATGCCATGATCTTAGTTTTCTGAATGATGAGCTCTAAGCCAACTTTTTCACTCTCCTCTTTCACTTTCATCAAGAGGCTCTTTAGTTCTTCACTTTCTGCCAGAAGGGTGGTATCATCTGATTATCTGAGATTTTTCATATTTCTCATGGAAATCTTGATTCCAGCTGTGTTTCATCCAGCCCAGCGTTTCTCATGATGTACTCTGCATATAAGTTAAATAATCAGGGTGACAATATATAACCTTGATGTACTCCTTTTCCTATTTGGAACCAGTCTGTTGTTCCATGTCCAGTTCTAACTGTTGCTTCCTGACCTGCATACAGATTTCTCAAGAGGCAGGTCAGGTGGTCTGGTACTCTCATCTCTTTCAGAATTTTCCACAGTTTATTGTGATCCACACAGTCAAAGGCTTTGGAATAGTCAATAAAGCAGAAATAGATGTTTTTATGTGACTCTCTTCCTTTTTCAATGATCCAGCAGATGTTGGCAATTTGATCTCTGGTTCCTCTGCCTTTTCTAAAACCAGCTTGAACATCTGGAATTTCACAGCTTCACATGTTGAAGCCTGGCTTGGAGAATTTTTAGCATTACTTTGCTAGCATGTGAGATGAGTGTAATTGTGCAGTAGTTTGAGTATTCTTTGGCATTGCCTTTCTCAGGGACTGGAATGCAAACGGACCTTTTCCAGTCCTGTGGCCACTGCTGAGTTTTCCACATTTGCTGTCATATTGAGTGCAGCACTTTCACAGCATCATCTTTCAGGATTTGAAATAGCTCAACTGGAATTCCATCATCTCCACTAGCTTTGTTTGTAGTGATGCTTCCTAAGGCCCACTTGACTTCACATTCCAGAATGTCTGGCTCTAGGTGAGTGATCACACCATTGTGATTATCTGGGTCGTGAAGATCTTTTTTGTACAGTTCTTCTGTGTATTCTTGCCACCTCTTCTTAATATCTTCTGTTTCTGTTAGGTCCATACCATTTCTATCCTTTATTGAGCCCATCTTTGCATGAAATATTCCCTTGGTATCTCTAATATTCTTTATGAGATCTCTATTCTTTCCCATTTTATTGTTTTCCTCTATTTCTTTGCACTGATCACTGTCCATAAGTGCATCAGCTTCTTTATAAGTATATTAAGTGCATAAGCCAGTGTACATTAAGCTAGTGTATAAGTATATACATATAAGAAGAAATGTAGGTAGCTTCTTAATTAATTGGAAAACACTGGAAGCATCCGGCAAAGGATCTTGTCTATCAGGTGTTGAGGGAGGAGAGGAAGGGGTGTCGCTTGAACCTGCTCTAACAGCGTTCTAAGGCCAGGGGTCCTTCTATGTCTTAGAGCAGGGCTGGTCACAGCAAGTGGGCAGGTATGAGCTCATCAGAGAAGCTCATGAGTATATTTGGCAAGAGCAGGAATGAGAAAGAGCATGAAGTCAGGCAGTTCATGACAGCCAGGTACAGAGGTGATGGTCACTGTATAGTTGCTGATCATTTACTTTCATCATTAGCACAACTGTTCCCAAGGTGGGGTGCATAAGTCCTCATTTTGACTATGAAACTCTCAAAGTAGGCCAAGTGGAGAATCTTATTTGCAAAAATTCTGGTGAAGATGATGTTTTCTAAACAATCCCCACTGTTCCATTTGTGAAATTTCTGGTGTATTTTATGGAGTGTTCGGTCATTTGTCAGTTATCTACATCTGACAATAGAGGAAGCATCACCTCTGCCAGCATGGAAACAAGATTTCTTGGCTGAAATGTGAGTGAAACAAAATTAGGGCTGTTAGAAGGAATCTGGCACATTCACCACTCTCTGTCCAGCCACCCTCTCTTGCTAAAGTTATGTTATGATTTTGCTTACAGAGACAGTTGTGATTTTGAAATTCTCCAGCTTCTTCAAGCTCTTCCTCAAGCATGTGGCCTTTGGGGGTTGGTCAGGGCCATTTTTTTTTTGCATAATGAATCTGTTTCTGAGCATAAGAGCAACGAGCATCACACAGAATGCAAAGTTTTCTTGTAAAAATGTCAGTTGCAATCAAAGGAATCTGGAGCCAGCCTGGCAGCCTGGGAGCTGTTACACGATGAAGTCAGAGCTTCAACTTGTGTCTACATGACACCAATCATCCAGTGAAAAAGTGAAAAACTTAAGCAGTCATCCAGATGTTTTGTCTGCTTGATGCCAAACATCCTGATGTTTTCAGCTATCCAGATGTTTGGAACCAGGCAGATTCCAAACATGGAATCTGCTACATCCAAAATCTGGATATAGCTAGGTGTTTGCTTTCGTATAGACATAGCCTTGGACCACTGGGCAAGGAAACCTTAAGAACTTGAGTGTCATTTATCCTGACAGTTAGTAGGAACTGGGAATCTCGTAAGACCTTCATGAGGTTAAGGCGATTCAGTTTAAAAAGTGAAAAGAGCCTGAGTCAAACAGAGTTTTAATAGGGCTTTGCCAGAGGGATTGCTTCAGAGAAAAACACAATACAGCTCACTGCAGTTCAAGTGATTCTGCAGGCTCTTATCCAGTCAGTGGACCTCGTTATACAAGAATGGGCTGCGGGGAGCTGAGTTCTGAAGGAAGTCAATGTTTGAATCTAATCTTATATTGATACCAGACATTGTATATTAAACTGGACTCTCTCCTTCCCAAAAGTGAACCTGATCTTCTAGACTGACTTCAGAACTCTTTCTATGACCAGCCTGGTCATGCTGAAGTTATTTAACATTTAAGTTGACCTATATCTAAATATCCCCTTACTATGAATCTAAATATGGACAGAATTGGCTTCTAAGGAGACAGAATCAACTGGGCATTGGCAGGACATCGTCAATTCTTTTTTTAGACAGCCACTCTTGACTTCACCCTCCTCCTCTTGACTCCAGCTCACAGTCTATGCCTAACTCTCCTCTCCCTCCTTTCCCAATAATCCTAATAAGAGAAATGCAGAAGAAAAGAAGAAAAAGAAGAGGGCAGGGAGAAGAATGAAGGAAAGGAAGAAAGAGAGAAAGAAAGAAATCTAAAGGTCCTCAGGACAACATGTGCAGGGGAGTTTAAAAACAACAACATAAAAGGAACAATAAGAGCAACCTAATAAAAGGATGAAACATAGTCATGCGACAGAGAAGAGGATCCGAACATCTGCACTTTTTCTTATTTATAACCATGTCAGGAAAACAGGAAAAACAATGTGTAAAACCTCAAGCGGAATTTTCTCTCACTCCCAATTTTGCTAGTGTAACCCACTAGGAAGAAAGTAACCATTTTGATTGTCCTCTACAGATTTGAAATATACAATTCATCATTGTCTCATGCATCCTATGATTGTGAGTTAGCCGTTATTACTCATTGTTATGCGGGGGAATTCCTCTCCTACCCACATCTGGACTTTTGCTGTAACAGCAAAGGCTGGAAGCAGAGCCCATTTGACCCTTTCTCATTTCTGGATGCGAGGCATCCTCTTCTCCTTTAGGGTGGCTCCTGGCTATAGTTTCATTGCTCTGTCATTTGTTACTAGTTGGTTGAATTATTTTTTAAATTTTATTGTGACAATGGTAACAGCAATGATTGTACTCAGCCCAAATTAGTTCATCAATACCATCATTGTTAAGTCAATCAGGAGATTAGCAATTGCTAATATACACACAATTTGAGTTCTGTAAAAGAGACAGACATCTGTTTTCCTTGGCAGCAGTATGTTTCCAGGCCCTTACTTGATACCACGTGCGTGCCTAACTCCTGTTCACAACAATAGCTTTTATCCTTGGGGTTTGGTAATATACTTAATTGATGCCTTTATCTTTTCATGAGAGATGCCAGCTCACATCAAGAAAAAAAGGGGGGAGGGGACTGAAAACACACTACAAAGCCTTGGCTTTATATCTGGTGGAAATAGTGAACCTCAAAGCTGGACTCAGAGAAAAATAAAGATTGCTTTCATCCATGTTGCTGAAAAATTTGCCTGTATCCTCTAATTTGTCTTGCCCTTATTGAGAATTCAATGAGTATTCAGGTCTGAATATTAAAATCTGATTTTTGCCTTTGAGAATCACAAGTGTCAACAAGGAGGCATAAGGTATATGTTTCCTGGTTGGAAGCCAGTGATGCCAAACAGCACGGTGGGACTGTTTCTCCTTGTGCTGGGAGGGTGACTAGGAGGCAGCTGGAAGTATGTATTTTTAGAAACTCTGGAATAAATGATCAGGTTGTTTGGTTGGTTCATCGTAGTGTTCTCCCAGGATACCTGTGTATTGGGAAAAGAATAGTGTCCTATCCTACTCCCTAGAGAAAAATCCAACTCTTTAGTAGGTAAATAATTCTGCTGTGCTCTGAGGAGTGCCTAGGCTTCTTACACAAGAGAAATCAACACATTAAAGTTATAATTATATATTCATCACCTCAAGAAGCAGTTATTGAGTAAGGAAAGCAGAGTGCTGTTAACTGGAAGAATTCAGGCTGAAAATTGGATGATCGGGGTTTAGTTCAGTTCTGTTAGGAGGATAAGCATATGAACATTTAAAAGAAAATAAAAGATAGTACACAGTTGTCTTAATGGATATTCGGTAAATGAAAATTTATCTAAAGGAAAATAATGCTTTATGCTTCCATGATGTAAGAGTAAAAAATGCTTTTCAAAATGTGTCATCTTAATTATTTGCAGTACTAATCATTATAAGTGGTGATATTTAGTCTCAAAATCTAATCCGGGTATTTTTCTTACGTGAACACAAAGACAAGCATCAAGACTTAGGTTTTGAGAGAGAACTCTATTTGGAAAATGTCCATGCACCCCAATGTTTTTAGCAGTACTATTTAGAATAGCCAAGACATGAAAGCAGCCTAAGTGTCCATAAACAGATGGATGGATAAAGAAGATGTGGTATTGGTTCACACACAACGGAATACTACTCAGCCATAAAAAAGAATGAGATAATGCCATTTGCAGCAACATGGATGGGCCTAGAGACTGTCATACTGAGCAAAATAAGTCAGAATGAGAAAGACAAATGCCATATGATATCACTTTTTTGTGCAACCTAAAATATGGTACAGATGAGCTTATTTACAAAACAGAAACAGACTTACTGACATAGGAAACAAGCCTATGGTTACCAAAGGGGAAAGGGGTGGGAAAGCGATAAACGAGCAGTTTTGGATTAACAGATACAAACTACTATATATAAAATAATAAACACCAGAGTCCTGCTGTATGGCACAGGGAACTATATTCAATATCTTGTAATAAACTATAATAAAAAAGACATATATACATGTATACATGAATATATGTATTTGCATATATATATATAAAACAATCACTTTGCTATACACCAGAAACTAACACGATTCTACTTGAGTAAAAAAGAAAAATTTTTTTAAGACAGGTTTTAGCCATTTCACAAGTAGCTTAAATTATCTGCTTTCTTTCAAATCCAGCTATTAATATTTACAGGTATATTTTAAGTTTTATTTTCTTACTAATTAATACAAGCATACAAAAAATAGACTATTAATAAGCACTGGTGTATACATCCAGCTTTGTTAAATCTTAATATTTTGCCTATTTTCTTTCAAATCCTGTGTAAGGAAAAAAAAGACATTCTATATTCAGTTCAAGTTCCTTATATACCCATCTCCTAATTCCACTCCCCTCCCTTCACCTCTCCTAGAATTAACCACTATTCTGAATTCAATATTTCCCATGCATGTTGTTGTATGTTTACATTATATGTTCATACCCATACCTATATATTACATGTTTTAACTTTATCTTATAGGTATTATACTATATTATGATTATACAATTTGTTTTCACTGAATATAATGGTTTTAAGATTTGTCCATGTTGATATTTGTACAGTTGTAGCTCACTAATCTTAATGGTTGTATACAAATATACTATATTTATTTATTCCTTCTACTCAAAGACACTTATGTTGCTTCAAATTTTGTTATGAGAAACAATGTTCCCATGAATATTCTTGAACAAGCCTCTTTGTACACATTTGTTTAGAGTTCAGAATTTCTGGATCATACAATATGTGCATTTTACTTTCCTAGCTCTTTTCTAATCATTCTCCAAAGAGGCTGTCCTGATGGATACACCTATGACACGTACGGAGAATTTCTGTGTAACCACATCCTGACAATGCTTGGTATTTCTGGTGTGCATTTGAAGGAAGTACTACCACTATTACCACTCTTTCTACACTCAAAATGCTTGAAATATTACCAAGAATAAATACACAATTGCTGCAAATAACATACCACTGATGCCATAAAAGAATCTCCAATGTGTACAAGGTTTCCCACTGGGGAAAAATTCAGTTCAGTTCAGTCCCTCAGTCGTGTCCGACCCTCTGCGACCCCATGGACTGCAGCACGCCAGGCCTCCCTGTCCATCACCAACTCCTGGAGTTTACCCAAACTCATGTCCATCGAGTCAGTGATGCCATCCAGCCATCTCATCCTCTGTCGTCACTTTCTCCTCCTGCCTTCAATCTTTCCCAGCATCAGGGTCTTTTCCAATAAGTCAGCGCTTCACATCAGGTGGCCAAAGTATTGGAGTTTCAGCTTCAGCATCAGTCCTTCCAATGAACACCTAGGACTGATCTCCTTTAGGATGGACTGGTTGGATCTCCTTGCAGTCCAAGGGACTCTCAAGAATCTTCTCCAACACCATCAGTTCTTCGGCACTCAGCTTTCTTCACAGTCCAGCTCTCACATCCATACCTGACTACTGGAAAAACCATAGCCTTGACTAGACAGACCTTTGTTGGCAAAGTAATGTCTCTGCTTTTTAATATGCTATCTAGGTTGGTCATAACTTTCCTTCCAAGGAGTAAGCGTCTTTTAATTTCATGGCTGCAATCACCATCTGCAGTGATTTTGGAGCCCCCAAAAATAAAGTCTGACACTGTTTCCACTGTTTCCCATCTATTTCCCATGAAGTGATGGGACCAGATGCCATGATCTTAGTTTTCTGAATGTTGAGCTTTAAGCCAACTTTTTCACTCTCCTCTTTCACTTTCATCAAGAGGCTTTTTAGTTCCTCTTCACTTTCTGCCATAAGGGTGGTGTCATCTGCATATCTGAGGTTATTGATATTTCTCCTGGCAATCTTGACTCCAGCTTGTGCTTCTTCCAGTCCAGCGTTTCTCATGATGTACTCTGCATATAAGTTAAATAAGCAGGGTCATAATATATAGCCTTGACGTACTCCTTTTTCTATTTGGAACCAGTCTGTTATTCCATGTCCAGTTCTAACTGTTGCTTCCTGACCTGCATATAGGTTTCTTAAGAGGCAGGTCAGTGGTCTGGTATTCCCATCTCTTGAAGACTTTTCCAGTTTATGGTGATCCACACAATCAAAGGCTTTGGAATAGTCAATAAAGCAGAAATAGATGTTTTTCTGGAACCCTCTTGCTTTTTTGATGATCCAGGGGATGTTGGCAATTTGATCTCTGGTTCCTCTGCCTTTTCTAAAACCAGCTTGAACATCTGGAAGTTCACGGTTCATATATTGCTGAAGCCTGGCTTGGAGAATTTTGAGCATTACTTTACTAGCATGTGAGATGAGTGCAATTGTGCAGTAGTTTAAGCATTCTTTGGCATTGCCTTTCTTAGGGATTGGAATGAAAACGGACCTTTTCCAGTCCTGTGGCCACTGCTGAGTTTTCCACATTTGCTGGCATATTGAGTGCAACACTTTCACAGCATCATCTTTCAGGATTTGAAACGGCTCAACTGGAATTCCATCACTTCTACTAGCTTTGTTCATAGTGATGCTTTCTAAGGCCCACTTGACTTCACATTCCAGGATGTCTGGCTCTAGGTGAGTGATCACATCATCGTGATTATCTGGGTCGTGAAGATCTTTTTTGTACAGTTCTTCTGTGTGTTCTTGCCACCTCTTCTTAATATCTTCTGCTTCTGTTAGGTCCATACCATTTCTGTCCTTTATTGAGCCCATCTTTGCATGAAATGTTCCCTTGGTATCTCTAATTTTCCTGAAGAGATCTCTAGTCTTTCCCATTCTGTTGTTTTCCTCTATTTATTTGCATTGATCGCTGAAGAAGGCTTTCTTATGTCTCCTTGCTATTCTTTGGAACTCTGCATTCAAATGGGAATATCTTTCCTTTTCTCCTTTGCTTTTCACTTCCTTTCTTTTCACAGATATTTGTAAGGCCTCCTCAGACAACCATTTTTCCTTTTGTATTTCTTTTCCATGGGGATGGTCTTGATCCCTGTCTCCCAAAAGTTAGCAGTAGCCAAAGACTCTGTCTCTTCCTGAGATTTTTCAGTGTCTTCATCCAAGTCATGATCAAATTTTAGAACTAGAAAACACTTTAGAAATCATTTTATCCAGCAGCTTCATTTAAATTTAAAGAGTTATGCCCCAAATCACACAACTATGAAAATGATCATTTTGTTACCATTTATTTAGAACCTACTTTGTGTCAAGTACTATTCTGGGTGCTTCACAAATACTCTTAATCCTCATAACAGTAGCCAGATGGTATTACAAAGAGTTTATTCTCCAAAACACAGCTAATCTGAGAGTAGGACACCATGCTGTTTAATCTGAGTGAAACAAAATTGAACCAGACAGTCTGGCATTCAATCTGGGAGGAAAGGTAAAACCACAGTATAAACTAGGATAGGAGGAGAGCTGGGTGAAGGCTCAGACCAAGACAGCCCACTGCAAAAGAATCATTTTCCAACCAGGATCATTTAGGAACACACCCTAAAGTCATTGGTATGGGAATCAGGCTTTGGAGAATGGGTAGACCTTGGTTGGGCACCATTTCACCTTGAATGTGCTGACTGGGTATTGCCCACTTAATGCCCATGATCAGTGAGTGGAATTAGAGAGTCTGTAACCATACACTGCCATCAGAGAGGGGCCCATCTGGGGTCAGGGAGAAGGTCAGTCTAACAAACAGTATAGAGGATTTGGAGAGCCAGGCAACTAACAAACCTACCTCTCAAGAACATGGAAACAAAGCCTCTGTGCTTTGGCCTCTGCTCAGCTCCATTGTTACCACCTCCCCTCCTTTGCTCTGCTTTGTTGGTTTCTGTTCTGTTTTTGGAGCACAGTAGGCTGGTGGCCCCTGTAGGGTCTTTCATCTGCAGTCTTCTCTGTTTGGAACATGTTCTCCAGTTTTTCACACAGCTGGCTCCTTCTTATCATTCAAGCCTTGCCTGAAATGCTTTCCCTGCACATCTCGTCTAAGCCAGCCTCTTCCCTCTCCTTCCTCCAGCTCAGCAGCCCACTTTATTTTCTTCATCATCTTTCTCAGTCTGAAATTATCTTGCCTCTTCATTTAATCACTTGTGCCAATGACAGAGTGAGCACCACGAGGACAGGATATTGTCATTCTTGCTATGTGTTGTGTAGCCAGTGCACAGAAGAGCTTCAGTAAACCGTTAATGGTTCTTGAACAAACAAACCATGGTATTCTAGTTTCCAAAGAGGCAGGTGGGCTATCAGAAAGTACAACATCTTGGGGGAAGTTGGGTCTCTCAGGGGTGGGGTTTAGAGGCAGGGCTATATTAAGGGGACAGTGAGTAAGATTCATGGAGTAGGTTAATAAGAGGGACTCAGAAAAGAGTAATGTGGCATGAATTCAGGAGCCAAGGCTGAGGACTACAGTGTCAGAATCAAAGCAGAAACTGAGGAGGGTGAACAGGCTAAATGATCACAAAGAGACTTTCTACCACAGTCCGAGTGCTGGGCTAGAGCTCCTTACACGTGTGTTTGCTAAGTCGCTTCAATTGCGTGCGACCCTGTGGACTGTAGCCCACCAGGCTCCGTTGCCATGCCCTCCTCCAGGGAATCTTCCTGACCCAGGGATTGAATTTATGTCTCTTATGTCTCCTGCATTGGCAGGCAGTTTCTTTACCCCTAGCACCATCTGGAAAGCCCAGAGCTCTTTAAATTCAACCTACATTAGGTCAAGGGAAGGCGATGTGGATCCAGAGATCTCAGTCACTGGCAGTGGCTGCTAAAAGCAGAAATACTGGTGAGGGGGAGAATGAGGATGGATATTTCAAGCAGAAAGGACCACAAGTACAAGGCAGAGAGGTGATGTGTCTCTAGATTAGATCAGTGCCTGGAACAGCATACAGCCCAAAAAACTCTTGTTAGAGGATTGACTCCCAGTTGCTCTCTTGAGGACAGAAAGCCTGAACATGGGCAAATTGGTGGAAATTTATCCCAAAATCTGGTTTTAGAAGCTTGGTTCATTGCAGTAGAGCTTGGTATGGACAGATAGAGCAAAGAAAACCCACAGGACTTGATGACAAATTGATTGTGCACTCTTGGAGGAGGTTGAGGCAGGAGACAGTATAGGAAAGAGGGAAATAAAACTTACCCTGAGCTTCAGAGTCTGAGCAACTGGGTAATACCATTACAGAGAGAGAAAAGTTCAACTGAAGAGTTGTTTAGGGAGAGCTGGAAAATTCAGTGTAGATATTTGAGGTGCCTGAAGACATGCACTCAGCAGGGATATTTAGGAGGTGGTTGAAATAAGGTTGGAGTCCTGTTGGGCCTGGAATAAGGATATACATGTGTATGTAAGCTACTTCAATCATTTTCAGAGTTAGGTTGGGAATAAAACTAAAAGAATTGCAAGAGCATAGAAGGACTCAACTTGTCTGGTCTTAATATTCAGCAGGAGAATGTTATCAGGATTCATCAAAAATTAAACATGCTATGCTTCTTTGGACCAAAGAAGCATATTATATCAATTATATATTATATCATTATATACACCAAAGAAGCACAAATATTAATTTCTATTCACCATCAATCCCTAACATCATTTAACCTAGGCAATTTACTTTTCTTGGGAGGCAATTCTGTTAAGTAGTTAATGAGTATGGAAATGACATGACTAGGCCACTCACTAGCCATGTGGCTTGAGGCATATTGCTTAAGCTCTCTGTTTCCTTATCTGTACAGTAAGAATAATAATAATACCTATGCTCATAATATTGTTGTAAAGATCAAATGAGCTCATGCATGTAATGCATGTTTCCTAGAAGCTGGTACATGATAAATGCTCACTTAGGATCCCTGAAATTTTGTGTTGAGGACTGGAACATGAACTCTTATTTTCATGTATGATCAGAGTTTGCCTTAGCCTGAGTGTCTCTTAATTTCTGGAAAATCGTAGAATATTTTCAGCAAAATAGGAAGAAATAAAAACTTGCAATATTCATCCAGCAAAGGAGGCCACCACAAAAATACAGCATTTAGACGCATCGCCACTCTCTTCAAGTCCTCTGCCTCACCACTCTGCAGCAATTCAGGTGCCCTAAGTTCTCACAATTGAAACAGCCCTGGGAGAATTTCAATGCTATTGTTTTGGAGACTTCCTTTCATCCTGCTTTGAATTTGTCCCAGTTCCAGTTTTAGACAATAACGTATAAGCCTTTAAAAAGGGAATTTCATTCAATATTGAAAAAAGGGAAAATGAATCCCTGAACCGGATAACTGGACGTCAGTCACCAGTCCCTGACTCTGGCAAAGTTTGAACTCTTCAGGTCAGTAAATTCAACTGTAAGGTCTTTTTTGTTTTTTTTTGTTTTCTTTTTTTTTGGCAGGGGGTGGGGGTGTTGTTTGTCTGTTTAGTATATTATTTGAAGGAAGAAGATTTGTTGAAAATGAGACTGTCTTTCTGTTTTGTTCTTAGTGGTTAGACCACCACAAGCAATGAGGCTGTAGAATTTATGTGAATTGCCATTCTTCACTACCTTTACAAAATGAAACCTGATAATAGTAACTTTACAAGGATAATCTACCAGCAAACATCAGTAGGCCAGACATACTGGCAGTCCCTAGTCAATCTGTAACTGAAAATTAAAAGTGTAGCAGGAAACCCTAATAATGAAACTTTCAGGGTTATAGAGCTGATGAAGCAGAAAACAAAAAGTAGGTGATAACTGCTAAGAAGTGCAGCCTTGACAGTTGTCATGTCTTTGAGGATTTTCTTAAAGTGTGGGCAGATCTTCATCTATATTTGAATTCCCTTTAACGATCCAAAACAACTCTTGGCTCTGAGTTATTTTCCATCTTCTTCCCAGATAACACCTCCTAGCTATCATCAATAGAGCTAATCCAACTAGCATTTTTGCTCAGTAGTCTTTCCCAAGGTAATAGAGTGTTCAGGTTATCATATCTTAGTGTCATGTGGTACTAAATCACACTCCAAGGAGAGATAACAAGGCTACCCAAGGCAGGGTGGGTGTGGTGGGTGTGGACTATGTCCCATCTAAGGTCCCTTTTTCTCCAGCAGGGCTAAAGGTGTCAAGCTTAAGTGCTGAGAAGAAATATCATAGCTGGTTGGGAGTTGGGGGTAGTTGTTGGGTTGGGTGGAAGTATGGAAGTCTCTACCATTGGCTCAGAGCATGACTGAGCTCATCTGGGTCCCACAGTCGGAAACCAGGTGATTTCATCTTGTTTTGTCAGTGGATCATAAAGGGGCCGTGAGTGGTCACAACCTCCCCAAGTGTTCCAGGCTTGTCTCCTCTAAGATAGATGCCTTTATGTGATCTGCTACATGTAGTCAGGGGATTTGTCAGGAAGGCTCAATCTCCATGGTGTTCATACCAAGACTATTTGCTGGTTTTCTGCAGTGGGTCTGTGGGACCCCTGTTCACCTCCCCTGGTCACAGGCTTGGCATTTGGCCCTATGTAGGGTCTGGCTACGAGCCAAAAAGTCAAATAGAGACTGGACCACGACACACTCCCTACATCTGCTAACTTCCCCTGTGTTGCCATCACCTCACCTCACACTGACTGCTGCCCATGGGCCTGGAGACCCTGCTGGTCTCTTACTCACCAGAATCACCCAGAGACCATGACTTCGAGCAACAATTCCTCTAAGCCCCCTTTGGGAACCTAGAACGCAGCCGACTTGTCTACAGCACCTCCCTAAAGGCCAAAGAGAATCCAGCTGATGATTCAGTGAAGATTCTCAATTCAGTAAAGATTCTACAGGGACCAAACACAAAATAGCTCTTTTAAAAGAACATGAAGTCATTTATGTACAACAAGAATCTGCTCTCACCCACTTGCCCCCCATGTACACATTTGAAGTTGTGTAAATGTGGCAATAATTTTTTGAAAATATTTCTAAGATCACAAACTATTTTATTATTATATCTTATTCAATATACAAAGCTTTGTAGTCATTGAATTAAGAATATGGTATGTAAGAAGACAGAAATCAGAGCCTAGAAAATGCCTTTGCAGCCTCTTGACATTGTCACCTCTCAGAGAAAGGTAAGCGCACATTTTGCCTGAGAGAAAAACTCATTTAATAACAGACTGTAATGGTGATGCAGGCTACTAGGACTCTGACTACTCTCTACTGCTCAGGCTTCTGACAGTTGTAAGGCAAAACCAGTATATGCACTTGATGTATGGAAATCCATCCCATCTTTAGCACCCATGGCATCTGGGACCCTGGGGCTGTCATGGAGCTAAGTCATATTTCCTCTCTATTGGAGTTCAGGTTAACCCTGGAGGCAAGCCCAAAAGAATCACTGGTTCGGCCTCCAAGCACCACCAGCTGGACTCCTAAGGGTCCCTTCAGATGAGCCAATTGGCCTTGTTTACTACAACTTCGAGAAATCTGAAAGTCTGCCAGAATATTTACTATATTCATTCATGTAGGGAAAACCCATTCAAGTAAGCTGTTTACCTCTGGTCTTCTCTTGAAATAAAGACCTGGAATTAAGAACATCATATGAAACATATTTGAGCTTCTCTGTGGCTCAGTGGTAAAGAATCTGCCTTCTAGTACAGGAGACATGAGTTCGTTCCCTGAGTTGGAAGATTTTTTGGAGTAGGAAATTCGGCAACCCACTCTAGTAATCTTGACTGGAAAATTCCATGGACAAAAGAGACTGGTTGGTGGACTGCAATTCATTCTGTCATAAAGAATCAGACACAACTGAATGACTGAGTGCACACACACATACACACATGAAACATATTAGAAAGCATTGCTATCTATAGTACCTACATACACAATGCAAAATATATCATATTTTCCAACCTAATTTACATTTTTGTTCATGTGATTTGAATGATTTTTAGGTTTTCTAAGTAATGTTATTCTATATCTGTTTTTTTTTCCTTCCCACCACATGCATTTATTTGTGGGGTTTGCCTGCTTAGAAGATAAATTTCACATTGGACATCATGTCATTACTCATTTTATGTCTTTCTCTAAACTCTGTTGAAGATACCATGTGATACTGGAATATGTGCTTCACTTACACTTGTCAGCAGATCATTTCATAAAAGCCTGTTACAGAAGATAATCCAAAGCAGGACTTGATTCTTCAGATCATCAAAAG
Source organism: Cervus canadensis (assembly GCF_019320065.1). Taxonomy (NCBI): domain Eukaryota; kingdom Metazoa; phylum Chordata; class Mammalia; order Artiodactyla; family Cervidae; genus Cervus; species Cervus canadensis. The sequence goes on along the minus strand of NC_057405.1, from coordinate 54,288,625 downwards.
GTTAAACCTTGGTTTCTTTAGTAACACTTATGACTACAATACTGTCTCTGAAACCAATGAGGGGAAAAATTATTCTTTTGATGTCCCTAATGTGCTAGTGTTAACTGAAACTGTTTGCACATTAGTCCACTGGGTGCACCTTGATGCATGTTTAGATTATACTGAGAATGTGACCATTTGTCCAGTCTTAGTTTGCAGGTCAGAGAAGAGAGTCTACTTTGGCCTTTCAAAAGGTAGGCACTCTTGTAGTGACTAGAGTGGATAAATGATTGTTATAAAGGACATTTCAGAATAGCTATTTATGGTCTTGATTCACAAATCAGCTATGTTAGTATATGGTTCAGAAAAGTCTCATGGTCATTCATCTGTCTGCCCTCAGTAGCAGGATCTTTGTAATAAACTATGTTTCTCTGCATGTGACTTCTACGTGTGTGTGTGTGCGCGCGCGCGCGCACGGCTGAGCATGTGTGTGTGCCCAGTTGCTCAATTGTATCTGACTCTGCAACCTCACAGATTGTAGCCCACCAGGCTCCTCTGTCCATGGGATTTCCCAGGCTAGAATACTGGAGTGGGTTGCCATTTCCGCTTACAGGGGATCTTCCCCACTGAGGGATCAAACCCACGTCTCCTACATTGGCAGGTGGATTCTTTACCACTGAGCCACCTGGTAATCATACATATAAACATAGGGATACAAACAACATGTGCCTGACTTGATCCATATGTTAGACATAATCCAACCTCAGTATGACATAATTTCAGGAGCACTTGATGACATTTTGCTTCAAGCAAAAGTATCGTAAGTTCCACCATTGGTGTCATAAGTTCCACCATTAGAGACTCATTCGTTTACCATAAATTTCTTCTGTTATGATACAAATAATCCTGGAATGGTGGTGGTTTAGATGCTCTTGTGACCCCATGGACTATAGCCCTCCAGATTTCTCTGTCCATGGGATTCTCCAGGCAAGAATACTGGAGTGGGTTGCCATTTCCTTCTCCAGAGGATCTTCCCAACCTAAGAATGGAACACCAGTGTCCTGCACTGCAGGCAGATTCTTTACCGACTGAGCTACAAGGGAAACCTGGAATGGTAGAAGTACTTAAAGTCATACCCCAAGTACAATTAAGTTATCTGATTCTCATACAAGAGTTGGGTTTGATTACTAGGAAAGCAGAAAGGATAGATGACCCTGATTGTCCCAGGGACCCCAAAGTGAAGAGAACCCAAAGCAAAGAGAGCCCAAGCTGTCCTAGCAGGGAGGATAGGGTTGCTTCACAATAGTCTTCACAATTATCCCTAGGTTCAGAATGGCAAACATGTTCAAAACAGAGATGACCTAAGTAGTGAAATTTAAAGAGGCCTTTAGCCTCAGAAACAAGAGAGAAGGAAAAAAGAAATAGAAATATCAATAAACCAAAGAGAGTTACACAACTCTTTTAAGGAACCTGCCCCATCTCTTTAAACGACTTCTGTGTTTCTCTGATTTACTCTTGTTGGTGAGTCCCCAGAAAGATCTGGTTGCCTTTTAACCCTTCAGATTGGCCAGTGACCAATGCCTGCATTTCCCTTGTTAGGAAAAGGAACAAATCCCTGATTGCCAAACATTTATAAACAAATGACTTTAGAGTAACTTTTCAAAACAAACTTTTGTGACAATTATAGATGATCAAGATGGTAAAAGTGAAACCAAACAGGCAGGGAGGATAAGAGGGTGGAACAGAGGCCCTTAGCCACAGGTCCTAGAAGACTGGTTACCAAAGAGAAACCCTAGTGTCCCGTGCCTAGATCTGGCTGAAGCTTCACCACAGAATGACAAATCTCGTCATATGTAGGGTTGATGAGAATGAAGATGATCTCAATGTCTCCTTTTATAGCTTAAGGAGTTGGGCAAAATCACTTGATGTATCATATCCTGGCCTCTCGGAATCCTTTTTAAGCCCTAGTGAGAGACAGACCAGAAGGTTTTAAATATAAAAGTTGGACAGACTCTGCTGTGTCCAGGAAAAGCAGGCTACTGTGGGTTCATTGTTGTCATGAGGACCATTCTTCTTCCACCAACATCTTTCACTGCCTCTCCGTGTTTTCGTGAGACAAAAGACCCAGCTGAGACCTCAACAAAGGAGAATGCAGGGAAAGGAGAGAGAATACCTTGAGCAAGAATAGCTTGGAAGGAGCCAAAAGTGGAAAAGGAAGTCTAATTCTGTCCTAGTCCGGGGGAAAAAAAGTTTTTTGAGAAATGTAAACAAATCAGGAAATCCTGGCACTTACTCCAGTTCCGATCCAGGGAAAAGACCGGTCCTTTCCCTAGGACTGGGCTGCTGTTTGTGAATGAAATCCAGACTAAATTATTCATTGAGCCCTGCCAGCCCCGCAGTTTCCAGCTTTCTTTTTGCCTATGGCACGGCTTAAACCTTAAAATAATAATAATAAAAAAAAACATATGCACGTTGTTAACTATCCATATTCAAATGGAAATTCAATGCTATCATAAATCTCTCTTTTCTAATGTAAATTCCTTTCCCTAGCATGAAGCTGCAGGAAAGCCATTGTATCTGAGCAATCTAAACTTGAAAGAGAATTTTTGTTAAACCAGTTATGATAGGGGAAACATGTTTTTCTCTGAGTCGAAAGATTAAAGTTGGTTGTAAAAAGGGGTGGGGGACTGAGGGAGAATTATTGGTTGCTCAGCTAATGATTAGATACAGAACTTCAAGGACAAATTAAGAGGCACAAAAGAAAGAGTCACGCAGATAAGTGAAAACAGTTCCCGTGATATTAAAGAATAGACACACTGTTTATCTAATCTCCATTTCCATATTCATCTCCATCTCGGCAGCCCCTTCCACCCCATTAACCGCCCCCCAGTGAATTCCAAACTCCACTGAAAGGCACATCTGCAGATCAGAGTACCTCTAGGATCCAGGGTTCTCTTTCTCGCTTCCAGATCCACCCTCTCTCTTTCCTTAGTTGTCTGGGTGCCTCTTTTAATGAGGCTTTGACCGAGAAGAATGTGGGCACGAGATGAAGAGAATGAGTCTTTTTATTTTTAACTTATTTTTTGGAAACAATTTGTCAACCCTTTGGGTGATTTCAAAAAATTCTTACTAAATACCACACAGCCCTTTTTTCAGATCAACTCCACCACTTTCTTCTGATTTGTCACCCTTTTCCCATCCTACCACTCCTCTTTCTCCTCTCATGCCCACAAACCTGGCTTGTCATTTCAGAAATTTTTCTCTCCCTTGTAAACTTGATCTGGACAGGCAGCAACAAATATATATCCATTTATTACAGAGCTATAAGGAACAAGTGGAACAGGCTTCCTTAAGCTGCGAAGTCGGCAAGAGCTCACAGACAAGGAACAGATTCCTCTTGGATGGAGGAGCTGGTGGAGCTGCGAAGGACACAGGCCCAGTACCTGCCTCTCGTCCACGCCAAGGCCCTGGCCCCCTCGCTGTGTGTTTTTGCAGGGGAACCTCCAGAGTGGTGTGGTTACAGGGTTTCATTCTTCAATTGAAAGCTTTCTCCATTGACTCCTAGGAACACAGTACAAAGATATACCAAGAAAATAGATCCCTCTGTATAAACATAAAGTGTGAACTCTGACCCAAAAGGGCTTTCATGCATGACAATAAGTAACACTGTAATTGGAAATAAAAATATTAACAGCAGGAAGGAATGTAACCCATACAGGTTTCCTACTAAGGATTTGAATACCCATGCCTGTAGCCAATTTATTACTAATATTTAGAACTGAAATAATATAACTTAGAATCAGCTTAATAAAAATGCCAGAGCCAGCCTCTCAGGCAACCAGTGTTAGAGCAAAGTCACATCCCCACAAGGACCAGTTTCTCCCTGATCTCTTATCTGGTGATCCACATTCAAGATAGAAAATTAAATGTTCTTTCTGGACGGTTCAGAAATTGATGGCATTTATAGAAGTGTTCATTAAATCTGAGGCTGTGCAAGGCTTTTGGCATCATGTTATCAGAACCATAAAAATCATCACCCTCTTGTCCGTGGCCAGCCTTGTCTCTCTAGATAATATAATCCAGAGAAAAATCAAGTTGCCGCTGAGTGTTTCTAGTAAATGATGTTGTCGAGTGTGTGTTGAGAGGATGCTGCTGTCAGATTAGAGAGGGGAAGGAGAACACAGATCAGGCTATATGTGTTTGAGGACTTAGAGGGAGAATTTCATGAAGCTATTTCTAGGGCAACTCATTCGATCTGTCAAGAGGATGCTGTGGTATTTTCATCCTTTTCTTCAGCCTGGTTCTCTCACCTCTGTTACCCAGAAGCGGTGGTCTCTGGAGTGTAGGCAGAGAAGGGAAGCAGGTGCTTCAACTCCCAGCATCTGGTTCAGATGACCACAATGCCAGCACACCTGCAGCCTGCAAAGCAGCCAAGTCTGGCCTCCCATTGTATTCGCTTGGACTTTCTGCCTTGAGCAAGAAAAAAAGCATTGTTTATCAGATTTGCCAAAGGATCTCCGGGGAGGTGGAGAGAGACAGGATAAACAAACCTAAAACAAAATGCAAGTGTAAGCAAAGTGCTGGGAGACCTTGATTGTATGTGACTACCCGAGGTAATCTTTCAACCTGACACAAAGTAATTAAAACTGATGGAGAGCAACAAGCCTAGAGTTAGCACAGACCAAGACAGTTCTCTAAAGGTCTTCCCAGAGAACTGATGCTAGATAATGTTATCCAAACTCTGGTTCTTAGGCAGAGGCAGAAATCAGACCACGTTTATTAAGGGTCTAATTTGTGCCAGACTTTGTACCATGCAGGCTAAAAGATGAGTGGTTACTTCCCTGTCCTAGAAAAAAACTTACAAAGATGATCTTGCTACTTATGAACCCAATGTTCCCAACGTTATGGACTTCCTAATTTCACCTTTTGTAATAGTTTTTGCATTGGGTGAACTGGATTCCTACAAATCACACCGAAAGCAGTAAACTAGTTTAACCTTCTCTCACCAGAGTAAACAAGGCAAGCACAACCGATCCAACAATATATCAACACAACTTCATGATCAATATATTGTCACAACAAGAAAATTAGTGAGCATCTTTCCAGAGATTCGGATAGTAGTTTAGAGATGTCATATAAGATGTTTTGTTAGTATTAATGAATAATTCTGGAGGCCCTTTTTTCCCCTTTCCTTTGTACAGAGCCCCAACTAGTGGAAAACTGGAAAACTTCACTTAAAGAGAAACTAAAAAGACAACCGCTGGTCTTCCCACAGGTAAGAGTCCATGGGATCTTACAGATGCTGCTCTTTTGGGGGTGTGGAGATAAGGGTAAGGTGTGAAAAGGAAAGAGAGGTGTGAAACTGGCTCAGACTTAGCTTTTCAAGGGGCAAACTGATACTGATGAAAACAGGTACAATCTCTTAACATTTGAAATGAGTCAATGCACTGTATCTATAGCTAATTTGAGAAAGGAAAATATTTCCTGGGTTCAGAACTTATTCTTCTTGAAGACATCTTTTCAGAAGAAAGGGGAAGATACTCTGTGACACAAAATTGCATACATAGGAGGAAAAAGACTTGGTTTCACAAATAAAATGAGTTACGGTTGTGTCACACTAGTTCAGAACAGAACAGATAAGAATGTGTCCACACTAGCGGGAGGGCGGGGGGCAGAGAAGAGAGGGTGGAGACACAAAGGGGAGGAAAGGATGAGAACCTCACAACCAGAAAAATACAAAATAGCATCGCCTGAAAGTGATGATACAAATTTTTCTAAAGGAGTTGAATCTTTGACGTTGCCGGGTTTTTAGTTTTGTTTGTTATCTCTCCATTTCAAGGAATCTTATTTTTGTGTTGACATGTAAAGAAGTTTTGGCTCCCTTACCAAAAAGTACTCATAAAATGCAGGCAACCCTGAAAGGTTATAAAAATGCAAGATGAATTCATCAATCAGAGTGTAGTCTGTGCAACAGAGGTTTGTGAACAACCTTTAGGGACTTCACGGAACTCCCTAACAGGATATGCAACTTCTTTGTGTGTGTGTGTGTCCACGTATGTGTGTTCTCTGGATTTTATAGCCTTTACTGATTCTCAAAGGGGTCCATAAGCCAAAAGAAGAATAAGGAACATCACTATTCAGCTATCTGCACATCCACAAAAACAGTCATATTTTAATGGATGCCCTTCAGAGTGATCTCAGCCTTCATAAAATTCTGTTCTTAAGAGAGGCCAAGCAGAGAGATAGAAATCCTCCAGTATATCTCAAGAGCAGACTGCAGCCTTCTTGTTTTTCATGCACTGACTCTTTGACAGAAGGTGACAAGAAGTTTCCTATTGCATTTTGCACTGGTGTGATGGCAGAGGGTACCTCCTCAAACCTCAACGTGACGTGCGTCCCCGAGCAGTTTCTGAGAGGCTTGACGTCTGCTAACCAGCTTATTTCAGTTTGCATTAAGCAACATGGTTAACACTTGAAAATCCAAAAGCAGTAGCAACCATTTTTTTCAGTAGATTAAGCAGTGGAAAGTAAGGGGTGGGGAGGGGAATGTTTCACTTTAGGACTTGGAGGCTTACTCAGCACATTGTTATCAAAATTAAGTCAAGAAAGCAGAATTTTTATACCACTTACTTAATGTTTGTGGCAGTTATTAAATAAACTCTCCAGTCCTTGATTTCGTTTGAAAAGGGATTTGCTGAAATAACGACTTATTTGAAGATCATTAAGTCTCCAGAGGTCAAGGATAACAAGGGTAATAACACCAGGGTAATGCTATCTAACTCCTTTTATGGCATCAGCTTTCCCATAGATTTTATTTAACTAATGACTTAGTTGTGAAGAAAAGTGATTGTATTAATGTGTCTGTCCCAGCCTTCACCTCTCAATCAGACAGTTAATCGTACTGGGGAGTCTCAGGGACAACTCCGAACACACATCATCTACAAGTAATTCCCTCCCTCATTAAGTGGCATGTGGTCCTAGGTTACTAAGGTTTTCCTTCTGAGCTAAGTCATACCCCTGTTCTTTCCACCTCAGGTAGGCATAGTTGTGTTTCTAAAATTTATGAAGAGCAAGATGAACAACTCACCTAAAAAATAATGCAAAACTTGCCCACTTTTTTTTTTTTGCTTTCTATTGCTTCTGAGACTCTAAGAAACTTGCATAATTGATTTAAGTTTTTGTGTCCTTATTGGAACAATTAGGCAGAGGTCTTCAGGAAAAAAGTTTTCAAAAATTGAGGTTTGGTGGTTTCTTTTTTTTTTTTTTTACTTCTTTACCCTCTTACCAAGATCATTTTAAAAGGTTATTTTAAATATTATAACCACAAACTGTTCAACCAGACGAAAATGAAAGTAGGCCACTTAGAGGTTTTTGTCTAAAGCAAAATGTCTGAAGCTAATAATTTAACCATTGGGAGTTCACTGGCTACTAAAAGCAGTTACTTTGAAATTAAGAAGGAAGTATTTTCAATATTACATCTGAATTTGTAATTTTTCTCTCACAGGATATACAGAGTATAGTATTTTCTTTTCCTTCCCCTTAGGACTAAACTGACCTTCCTGCCAGAGCAGTGAAACCCCAGACTTGGACTTGAGCCAGCTGCCTTTCAGCACCAAGTCATTAAGAACTCTTGGAGGTGCTGTTTAAATGTGAATTTTTCAGGACTGCTTCACCGGACAGATAGCGATGCTAATTCAATCAGGATATGTTGAACACATCCAATTTTAAAATGGAAGAGAAGGGGGAAAGCTTTCAAAACTAGGGATATCAAAGTGAAAGTTAGTGAAAATGAGGCCACTCATATTATGTAGGGGTGTCAAAGAGTCAGACAGCCATACACCTTACATGGCATCCAGGATTAAAGCAAATCTGAGTCAGTTTCAAGAAGGATGAGCAAGGCTGCAAATAAAGAAGTTTTCATGCTTTCTCCATAAGGCAAGCAGCCCGGAAATAAAAGGAAGGTACTCAGATTCCCAGAGTTTTAAGGACTTAGGATATCCTCATGCATTGTCAAGATCCAGTGTGAAGACTAGATAATCCAAAGAGAATAATAGTTCATATGCACACAAAAAAACACAAGGAAAGAACTAGTGGAGGGCGGGGAGAGAAAGGAAAAAAGAAAAATCTATACTTCCTTTGGGTTGCTAGTCATGTTTTAAGATCAAGAGAGGTTAAGATATGCAGGTGAAGATAGCGATGTCAGCTCAAAGAGGGATTTTGGAGGTGAACCATCTCGCTAGAGAGAAGGCTGAGCTGCACAAACGCAAGCAAGCCTAAACTTCATCAAATAATATCATCTCCCCACTTCTGTAACTTGCGTCAATTGAATATCCAGCCAGAAAAATAAAGCAGAAGCAGCCAGATAATCTCCAGACTTCTCCCTCATCTACAGAACTGCCTCAACATGTATAAAAGCACAAGTGTCTGAGCACATATGTGTCCACAGTCAGTTGCCTACAATTCTGTGCTCACTGCCACTGATAACCCACATTAATTTCTAGTTGATTGTGGAGTGCATTTCAAACCTTCTGATATGCATTTAGTTTAATCTCATAATACTATTTTAGCATGCTCTGGTAGGATCTGGGGACTAAATGATAATGAATGATAATGCTGAAAAAGTGGCCTGAGATGTTTATCAATTAGATGCTCAATACGAAGATAAGGAGACCATGTAAACATTTTCTTTTTACTGTCTTCTTTAGTTTTAATTAATTTCTTCCTAATGAATATTTAAACTTATATGCAATTTCAAATAGCTTTCCACTGTGATGTTTCTCATTGATTTCCGCAATGACTAAATGTGCTAAGCATTCATTCTTAATTTATCTTCTGGCAGAAATATGTACCTTGGGAGTATTATTATTTCTTTTTAAATAAAACCAGGGTTGAAATGATGACAATTTTGAAAGAAATTGACTTTTCACATAGTACAAGTTGTCTTAATTCATCTTTTCAATATACTTGGCCCTTGAGACTTCTTAAAATTACGTACCCATACTTATTAGAATTAGTAAGATAATTTGTAGTCCTCTCTTGCAACATGTACAAAATCTAGAAAGAAAATAAAAGTTGGCTCTGAAAACAAGTCCCATGACCTGAAGTTGAGTTTTAGCTGGACATTTTTGACAGTAGCTGTCTTTTAGCAAATCAATTCCAGCATACAAAGAAAATATACAATTGGTTTAAACAAGTTATCAACAAAAGTACAAGTATAGAAGAGCAGGTTTCATCTCCAAAAATACATTTATCTTGGGCTTTGTAAGTTTCTGTGTCAAGCCCACAGCAGGTAGAAATAGCAATTATGTTTTGCTAAAGTCAAAGTGCCAGCTCTGGAATGTTTGCCACCTGTCCTGTATCTCTTATGCCTATTTTTAAAGGAATATTGCCATTATTATCTGGCCCACAGGCTACATATTTTTTCAATTTAAATGTTTATGATGTACTTTTTTTTACAATATCCTTGGGAAGGATACCAAATGTTAACAGTGGTATCAATTTTTTAAAAAATGAACCCTTTAAAGGAAAGAGTGAGAGAAAAGAAGGAAGAGAAATTATTTCATGTTTATAGCCACATTATTGTCTTCATTAAGCAAAGTTACATTAATAGAAAAAAGAATGGTTTTCATGTGTATCTAGTCACATTTACCTCCAAAAATATGCCAAATCTCCATTTTCAATTTCATGGTATTTATTATTTTGAAGCCATCTAAAATTGCTTCTTACTTGAGGTTTTTGGATTACATATATTAGACAATGTAATTTGAGTGGTGGACATTTATTTGTTTAATAGAGAATTTTCAGCTATTAGTAGCTATAATTTCTTTCAATTTTCACTAAAATCTGTAATATTTGATATTTTTCTGCAACCATAGACTTAGGCTCTATGTCAATTGTAATGTGAGGGATGCTTTAAAGTAATTTTTTTTATTACTAAAGTCTTTCTTATACTTTGAGAGCCATTTAAATATGTATTGGGCTAAAATTGGTTTGACGAAGACCAGTCTCGTATTTTTTACAGACTTTTATGTTATAAAGGTGAGTAGAGTTTCCAAAGAAAATAAGTAGTCATTAGAAATCTACTCCATATTCCTTCAAATAATATTGAAAAGAAATATTATTGTGGGAACTGAGCAAGAGGAACTCTTCTATTCATGTGCTTCTCCACTTTCTAGAGTCAGAAAAGAGTCGTTTATAATATCAGTCTTTCGTTTGAGTTCTGGGAAACCGTTGTCAAGTACATATGCCAGCAGATTTTTACAAAGTACCAAAAGCTAGGAGGCCTAAAGCATCAGAAACGTATTCTCTTATAGTTCTGAAAGCTGAAATCGAGGTGTTGTCCCTGTCATGTTCTCCCTGGCAGCCCTAAGGCAGAATGCAGTCTTTGACCTTCCTGGGCTGGTAGATGCATCGCTCCAGTCACCTGGCCATCCTCTCTCTGTGTTGTCACGCTGTCTTCCTTCCACGCTTGTCTCATGTCCAAATTTCCCCTTTTCATAAGGCCACCAGTCATACTAGATTGGGTCCATGCTAATGACCCCATTTTAATTTGATGACATCTGTAAAGACTATTTCCCAAGTCATATTCTAAGGTACTAGAAGTTAGGACGTGAACATTTCTCTTGTTTATGGCAGTGGTGGAGGGCACAGCTCAGTCCCTAACAACTAACATATTTCAGTCAAACAGCTAGCTTGTTGAGTTTTTGTTTTTGTCTAAGGGAGAGTTTCATCAAGATACAGATAAAAATAGAATCCATTTATAAAGATTATGGTGAGAAGAAGAACCCAGAATTTGAAATTTAAAAATTACAAAATTTCCTTTAAAAAGTACATTGTATTAGGTTGAACTATATGTAACTACTGAAAAATTCAACCACTTTTACCTTCACCTTTTAAAAAATGCTAAGTTCATATGTCCCAAATTAATTAATTATTGAATGAAAAGAGAAGAAAGAAGTATCCAAAAAAAAAGCTGGAGAACAAAGAAAAGATAGGTGAGAAAGCTATATAGGAGCTAGACTTAAAGAGAAAATAAAATTTTAAGTGAAACAAGTTCCTTGTTAACATTATTAATTTTTAGAATTTGTTAATAACATATTGATCAACATCTAAAGGCATTTTTATCACAACAGAATTATGCTATCATTTATTCTTATTCATTTGATTTTTAAATCATCCTATCTACTAAAATATTTTAGACATAAGAAATCATATTTGTTTTTTTAAAAAGAAAAACAGTATTGCAACACTACTGCAGATTTATTTGAAAAGATCCTTGTTAACCATCATTGAGAGGGAGGCAAAATAAATCTTTCATTTAAGCATAAATTGAAAAGTTCAAAAGTTCATATTCTTACAAGGAAAATAAATCTTTCAGGTCATATCTCTGTTGCTAAAATCTAATCTAATATTAAGTAACAAATAATAAGCAAGCAAATAGATTAAAATTTTATATAACTTTATCCTAAAAACTCATCATTTGTATAAATATTAGATCCTAATCCTCACAGGAGTGTCCATGGATAGATACAGATGTATTTTTACTTTTTCTCAGCTTGAATTTTGCAGCGGGAATGCATCCAATACTTTTATATCCAATATACCTGATAAAGAAATGGGACCTGCTTAAATAAACATTGTAATCATTTTCCCACAGAGGCAAGCTATGTGTTTACATATGAATAAAGAAAAGATTTTCAGGAACAAATAAATGGCTTTATATTTTTAGACATGCTAACAATAGCAAATGGAGAAGGAAATGGCAACCCACTTAAGTATTCTTGCCTAGGAAACCCCATGGACAGAGGAGCCTGGCAGGCTACAGTCCATGGGGTCGCAAAAGGGTCCAAGCTGACTTAGCGACTAAACAACAACAATAGCAAAAGTTCCACACCCCTGATTTCTGAGAAAGTACTAGAAAGTGCTTAAATTCAAGGACTTGGTACTCAATCAATACAAGTACCACACTCTCACGGCATCATTAAACCTTTGGATTTGAACAATATCTGAGCTGTCAGTATCATTATAATGCTATCATCATAACAATTATTATTCCTTTAGTTTCCAGAGACAAAAGCCCAACTCAAAAGCACTAAACTAACCTAGGGGATTTAGTGTCTTATGTCACTAAACCATCCAGAAAGATTCAATTCAGGACTCAAACTATGTCCCCAGGAACCAGTTTTTCATTTCCCAGTAAATCCATGTCTCAGCTTTGGCTCCATTCTTTAGGTCACAAATGGCTGCAAATTACTGATAGCAGGTTCCAGGACTATATTCTTGGTTTAAATCTATCTAAAGGAGCCAACATATTTGTCCCAGCATTCCTAGCAAAACTCCAAAATGTTCTGTACCTGGTCCATCTTAGAGCACAGATTCACCCCTGAACCAATAGTCATTGGAATCAAATTTAAATACATGAATAAAATTTAAAGGAATTTTAAATTTTTAAAAAATCTTTTAAAGGAATAAATTTTAAATCTGGCTAATCCCATGGACAGAGGAGCCTGGAAGGCTACCGTCCATGGGGTCACAAAGAATTGGACACGATTTAGCAACAAAACCACCAGCACCAATATGCTCTCCTTTTAGGATCCTACCACACAACTGAGAGAGAAGTATTCTAAGCCAGAAAGACTATGTATTGCCAGAAGAACAAAATGCAGTGCGGTGAGGTAAGCTTAGATGATTGATTTATTTGAACTATTAATCAAATGTGTTGAAATTATAAGACTATCAGAAAGAGAAATTGTGTTCAAATCAGTTTGATTCTTTTCACCTAGATAATACTTTGACTTTGCTTTTGATTGTGAAGATGGTTAAAAAAAAAAAAATCAGTCAAAATTGAAATGGGCTAACTTGGAAATCCTAAAGATTACATTCTCAAACTATGTTGGAGCTGTTGCATAGACATTGTTCTGTCATATCCAAGATACTATTTGAATGCATAATGTACACAGCCTTCTAGCACCTTTGGACTACATGGGAAGAGATTTCTAACATAGCCAGGGCCTGAGGAGAACCCATAAATGAGGCTATTGATGCAAAACTGTATGGATTAAGTTCAACACCTTGAATTACATGGGAAATGAACAGGAGCTGGGGGGCAGCTAAGGGAACACAGGTGTGGCACGTCCAGGGGCGCCCACATTCTTAAGTCAACAGGCAGCCATATTCTATTCAAGCTGCCTTCCCCGGGTGGTCCAGCTAACAAAGCTTCCTGTCATAAAGTTATCGCTCAGTACAAGGCAAGTGTATTGTGAATGCCAGGTTCAAAACAGCTCATTGAAAACTTCTTGGTTAAGTAATTAAAGCAGGCTGAGCTTTGGGAAATCCTCCAAGAGGGAGCTCATTTTGAGAACAGCTTTCCAATTCACATGTTTCATAAGCCAAGGGTAAGCTGAGTTCACATGAATAACACACACACACACACACTCCACAAATTGTGGGATTAAAATGTAGAGTTGAGGTCAGGGCTAGACCACAGCAGAAGTGAACTGGTTTAAAGAAAACTAGATATTTTGTCTCCAAAACCATCTGTTTATTGGATTGTTATGCTTGATTGCTACTACTTGTATCTTCAGATTCAAATCTATATCAGAAAGACTGCAGGTGAAGTTGCCTGCCTATCAGACACACAGCTCACCTTTTTTCTTCTTTGGGTAAAAACCAAATAATAAGTTATATATGCTTCACATGCATAAAAAGCAAAAAGAATTTTATCTTCTTCCAGTCTGGAAAAAAACAAAACAAAATATAGTTATTGTTCCTAGAGATCATTAAAAATGACATGGAGAAACATCCACCATCTATCCTGAAGACAATCTTTTGCCTCAGGCGAGGTGATCAGAAAGGATAATTTTTTAGTCTCTTCCAATTTTATTTTTCAGTGTGTATGTCAAGCGTATGGTATATGTTTTCTTTTCTTCAGTCTGTAGAAATTGCCACTGTGTACTTGTATCAGTCTCGTATGATTCTACTGCAACTAATTACCACAAATTTAATCTTTCAAAGTCCTGGAGGCCAGAAGTTCAAAACCATTTTACTAGGCTAAAGTCAAGGTATTGGAAAGGTTGATATCTTCTAGAGGCTCTAAATCTGTTTCCTTGCCTTTTTCAGCTTTTCTGGGTACCACCTCCCTCCATCTGTAAAGCATATCACTCTTCTCCAGGCTTCCATTATCACATCCTCTTCTCTTCTGGCTCTGACTTCTCTTGTCTCTGATCCCTCTTGTAAGGACTGTTATAATTACAGTGGACCTACCTGCATGACCCAGGATTATCACCCAAGTCAAGACCCTTAATCGTATCAGCAAAGTTCCTTTTAGACATATTTGGAATTCCATTCCTCAGCCTAGCATAGTACTTCAAAAAATTGTGTTGATGTCATTCTATAAGATTATTCTGTGTTTGCAATTTTTCAAAAAGCCTATGTGTGCTAAATACTGCTAGCAACTCTACTATCTTCAAAATAGTGTACGCCCTTGAGGAACTTTAATCAAGTTGGGAGACATACTTATCAGCCCATTAGACAAGTTTTAAATAATAAATAGTGTGATACCCAATGTTATCAAGCCCTCACCATGTGTCTTTAGTGGGAGTTTGATATTCAGGAACTATATCAGATGCTAGGATGAAAAGATGAACAAGTTATGGTCCTTATCCTGATGGAACAGGGGTCCAAAGTAGAAAGAGAACATATAGGAGAAAAGTTCATGTTTATAAATACTATAGTTTCACACACACAAATTATCTTATAGACAGTCATGGTCCAAAAATCTGGATTTTCCAATATCTTGGCAAAAAATTAGTTATATATTCTTGGGAAGCTCAGGTTGCTTCTCTAATTGCTCTGAGTTTTAGCAGCTTGATAATTTTATTAGTCTGTGAGTTTTCTGAATATCTTTCAGAATCTTAACGAAAACTCTTGTCAGTACCAGAATTGATGGAAAATACAGCCCAAGAAGTTAAAGGATTGAAGACTATTCAAAAAAATAATTTAAAAAAAAAAGGAAGACAATGAGAACTGTTATAGATAGTGGGATAGTAAAGAAGGATGAATTCATAAAGATTGAGCTACTATGGAAAGAATTGCCAGTCCACCCAGGATAGGACTTCCCTTTTTAGAATGACCAGCATATGTCCATTTTGGCTTTGCTTGGCTGCTGTCATAATCCACAGTGCAAGACTTAATCTTTATTAATTCAGCACCCCCAATTGTTAAGCTAACTAAAGAACATAAGAAGCCAGTTGCTCCCTGGAGGTCAAAGTTAACTCCTGCCTAAAACCTGGGACTTTCTGGCACTAGGTACAAAGTTTTCTAGCTAAAACCTGCATGTGCCAGAACACTGATGAGAAAAAAATCATTTCAATTTATATACTTGAATTTCTTTCAAAAATAACCTCTCAAGAGGGCTGTGGGAAAACATATCTTGATCTATTCTGATGTGAAAAGCTTTCACTTGGTGTATCCAGTGCTTATTGTAAAATCTGATATTTTTTAAATTTTCTAATAGCCCAACTTTAAGATGTTCCTGAGCCCTGAAATAGGGTTAGGGTTGAATATCAGTGAATGGCCCTAATAGTAAAAATAGAAAATCCTTTCTCACAAACAGCCTGGAGGTGAAAACCTGTGGGTTGCCGCTGCTGGAGAGCTGTGGCTGGCCCTTTTCAGTCTTGCTTTCTGAGTCTGAAAAGCCACTATTGTTGGTTGGTAGTATTAATGTGCTTCAGGAGGAAAATAAACAGCTTTCTACTGAAATGTTGATATTTATTGAAAAGGTGGAGTGGCCTTCTCAGCCCCCTAGAGTGAAAAAGGAGAAAAAAAATGACACATTGGAGGGAAATGATATAACTTGTAAAAGGTGTTTTCAGGAAGTTTCTGAGGTGGCCAGCAGACTTGGTATGTCAGCTTACAATTTTTTTTTATCCCAGTGGTAGAAATTAAGAAAGTACAAATTTTACTGGAAAAATAAATAAAAGTTTAATTGTAATGGTTGACCTGGGGAACGTGTCTTTTTCCATTCCTCTCCTGAGAACAAACTGCGAGGTATTCGGTGAGATACGAACATAAAGTTTCCAGTGTAAAGAGAGGCGGAATAAGCACACATATGATTTGTTGGTTTCTTATAATGCCTATTGCGAACCTGGAATCCACGATCCTTAAACACAAGGCTATTTTTTGTGGTCGCACAGTTGAGGTCTGTTTAAAAACAGCCTTGGAGTACGATAAATTCCCCCTACTTTCCCTAATGATTTAATTCTCCTTCATGTTCTTTATGTAAGAAACGTTACACCATTTGAACCCATGACATGAAACTGTTGAAGAGATTTATTCACTTCGCAGGTTAATTCCTGAAAGTGTGGGTCTAATTGTTGCATTTGGCAAGTGGAAATACAACATTTGGACAGCTACTCATTTCCTTTCTCAACAGCAGGTTAAAGCAGATTGAGATTTTGTAACCCCACTTTTCATTTCATGAGATTTACACCCTGTTCCTAGAGCAATCAACAGCCTGTGATTGATGGTGATGCCAATTAATTCGAGTAATTTTTTCCCATGAGCTCATGGAAAGTGTCGTTACTGTGCATACAATTTACGTCTACACTCTGGACTTTTTTCCTTCATTTCTTTCACTGATCTATCTTAAGGTATTTCTAAGGCTAATCACATACAAATGGAACATCCCCTTGCTAACCTTAGATGCTTAGTAAAATTGACATTGTCCTGCTTATATATACTAAAAAGATAATCTGTTTCACTATTCTTATGCATATTCTACTTCAAACCTACTAGAGCCACAAAAAAGTTTTGAAGGGGCACTTTTAGTCATCCTGGATTCCAAAGATCTGTATACATCAACAAATATTTATTGTTCTAAAGTGCAATGAGGCATTTTTCATGTTTATAATGATCTTTACCATTTGTAAAGTGCTTTCGTATCCATTATGTCATTTGATACTAACAACTACCCTGAAAATTGGAAAGGGAAAGTATGATTATCCCCATTTTATCAGTGGAAAAGGATAGAGGTTAAATGTCTTTTTCAAGGTTGAACAACTTAGGACTAACAGACCAGATCTTCAACACAAGTCTTCTGGCTCCCAGGTCAGAGTCCTCCCACTCCACCAAGGTTGTTCAAATTGTGTCCTAAGGAACCTCCTCTTGTGGCCTCCTAAAAGAAGCTTTGCAGAAGAGCAAAACAGGAATGACACAGCTCATTCAGAATTCCCTCAGAAAAAACAAAAGCCTTGCTTTTTTCTTTTTCTATTTTATGTGTTGAAAAACTGGATACATTTCTATTTGAACAAGAATGATAGGGGGGAAAAAAAGGGAAAACCACTACAGTTACCGTACACACATTGCCTTAAAATGATTAGACAACATTGGTGTGGTGACAATGTTAGTTCACTATTTTTTTCCAGTTCTAATAACTGATTTAATCAGTTTGAGAAGAAGAAAGGCCAATTATAGCAAACAAAAATGTCATTATCATCCTTAAAGCATTAAGAACCAGGTTGTCTGTTAATACCATAGTAGATAATTTTTTTTTTAATTCTATGTGGACCTTCTGGACACCTGTCAATTAATAATAGCAAAATGGTGATTTGAGTGAACACAGAAATCTGGCAGTAGACATGAGTAGCTGGATGAAGGCAAGGAGGACTAGATGTACCTCCACCTTTGTCTTTGTTCAGGGTACCACACTGGCCACTGATCACCCAGGCCAGTGCTGTTGTTCCTCTAACAGGCTGGATTCTAAAGACATGTGAATAATTTGCTTCCCCTTCCATAAGAGAGTTGTGTCATGATGCATATTCAGTCAGCTGACAGATGAGATTCAAGAGATGCTACATCTATGGTGGCCTCTCCAGGCATGAAGGAGAAGGAATTTGAGAGTGGGGCTGCTGCTGATAGCTCTTCTTCTCTATCTCATCTCTCACTCCCCTCACCCCTCCCAACACAAACACAGAGAAAATCTCTCTTTAGAAGGAGAAAAGAGAACTTGAGCAGAGAAAGCAGAGACAGCCTAGGTTGGCAGCCTCCTCTCCCTAGTTCCCATTGCCAGGGTTCCCAAAACAGCTCTGGATTCTGCAGACTTTCCCATTCTTTCCTGATTCTTCCAATAAAAACCTTCTTTTAGCCCAAGCTAGATGAAGCTGTTTTTCATCATCTGTGCTTGAAAAAACAAACAAACAAACAAAATCTGTTCAGAGTGATGGAAAGAGCAAAGATCTGAGAAGCAAACAGCTCTGAACTTGAATCATGATGACTCCAGCAATACAAACTTAGGCATTATTTAATTTCTCGAAGCTTCTGGTTCTTCCAATGTTACATGGTAGCATTAATAATACCTCTGTCACAGAATCATAGTGATGACTCAATGAAATTATGTGTGCAAAAATATCCAGCCACTTTTTCCTAATGCTGTCTTCAATGGTTAGGAATATTTCCAAGCCCCCCGTGTATTAGTCATTCATTCAACACGTATTTGTTAGTCAAGCACCAACTGTGGCCTAGTATTATAACTAGCATCAAGGTAAGAAAGTTAGAAACTAGAAAAAAAAATAGAGTCTTTGACCTCAAGAAGTTTGCGGTTCAATTAGAGAAACATGAATTATGGGGTGGATTGACGTCACAAAAGTTTTTGGCATAAATATGAATCAGTACCACATAAGGGAGTGACCAGGGAGGGGTCCAATGTGTCAGGGAAGTTTCTTAGGGGGAAGTAGAATCTGAGCCAAGGTTTGATGAAACAGATTGCCAGAGACATTCTTTCAAAATGAAATGATCTTCCTTATCTGTCAAAATTTTAGGTTCTTGATCCTTTTGAATGAAAATTTAATCAAATGGTGATCTTAAATTGTGTTTGATGACAATCCCCAGGGAGTTAGTTATTTGACCATACAAGGAAAATTGAATTCATACCCAAGCACTTACATGGTTTTTATTTTCTGTTCTAAATTTCTCCTCAGTTCCTTACTTTCTAAAAATATCTTGCCTAGGTTAAACAAAAACATTTGTCTCAGGGAAACGCAAACAAGAGTGTTGTTTAGAAGACTACAAGGAGAAGCTGTATTTTTATTTTATCTCTGTGATAATAGTAATTTTTAAAGGGTAGATATGTACTAAGTACAGAATATTTTTTCAGATTTCCTCTAACAGCACTTGGGTACAACTTTTCTTTCTATTGGTTCTATCAGACTATTTATTGCTGTTGATACAGTGAAATCTTTTTTTATGCTTGTAAGTTTTAAGTATACAATATTATAATGTGACCTCTATATACACCAAAAACTTATCACCCCCAAAAGTCTAGTTATGATCCATCATCATACAATTGAACACCTTCACTCCTTTGACCCAGCCCCCAGTGCTTTTCCCTCTGGAAACCATCCATCTGTCGTCCGTATCTGAGTTTGCTTTTGTTTTGCTTTTTTCAATTACACTTATGGGTAAAATCATATGATGTTTATCTTTTTCCTTCTGACATTTCATTTAGAATAATTCCTTCAACGTCTATCCATCCTATCTCATATGACAAAATTTCATTCTTTTTACGGCTGAGTAGTATTTCTTTTTTATACTGTTCATGGGGTTCTCGTGTTAAGAACACTGGAGTGGTCTGCCATGTCCTCCTCCAGTGGCCCATGTGTTGTCAGAACTCTCCACCACGACCCGTGCATCTTGGGTGGCCTTTCATGGCATGGCTCACAGCTTCACTGAGTTACACAAGCCCCTTTGCCGTAAGGCTGTGCTCCACTTGTGTGTATAGATCACATCTTTTTTATTCTTTCATCCATCAGTGGACACTTAGATTGTTTCCATGTCTGTCTCGGCTATTGTAAATAATTCCTCAGTGAACATATAGGTGCATATATATTTTCAAATTAGTGTTTCTGTTTTCTTCAGATAATACCCAGAAGTGGAATAGTTGGATTATAAGGTAGTTCTATTCATGTTTCAAGGAATCACCATACCGTTTTCCATGATAGTTGCACCAGTTTACAATCCCACAAACTGTATGAGGGTTTCCTTTTCTCCACATCCTCACCAGAACTTATTTCTTGTCCTTTTGATAATAGTCATTCTAACAGGTGTGAAGTGATAATTCAATGTGTTTTTTATTTGCATCTTCCTAATAACCAGTCAATCCTAAAGGAGATCAGTCCTGGGTATTCATTGGAAGGACTGATGCTGAAGCTGAAACTCCAATACCTTGGCCCCCTCATGAGAAGAGCTGACTCATTGGAAAAGACCCTGATGCTGGGAGGGTTGGGGGCAGAAGAAGGGGACGACAGAGGATGAGATGGCTGGATGGCATCACCGACTCGATGGACATGAGTTTGAGTGGAGTCCGGGAGTTGGTGATGGACAGGGAGGCCTGGTGTGCTGCGATTCATGGGGTCGCAAAGAGTCAGACACAACTGAGTGACTGAACTAACTAACTAATAATTAGTGATGTTGACCATCTTTTCATGTGTCTGTTGGCCATTTGCAGTCTTCTTTGGAAATATGGCTATTCAGACACTCTGTCCATTTTCCAATCAGGTTGTTTTGTTGTTGTTGTTGAGTTGTATGAGCTGTTTATATATTTTTTACATTAACCCCTTATCAGATATGTATGTGCTCAATCTCTCAGTCATGTCCAACTCTTTATGACCCTATGGACTGTAGCTCGCTAGGCTCCTCTGCTCATGGAATTTTCCAGGCAAGAATACTGGAGTGGGTTGCCATTTCCTCCTCTAGGGGATCTTCCCAACCCAGGGATCAAACCCACATCTCTTATATCTCCTGTATTGGCAGGCAGATTCTTTACCACTGCACCACCTGGGAAGTCCTTATCAAATATGATATGATTTGCAAGTATATTCTCCCATTCAGCAAGTTGCTCTTTTTATTTTAATGATGGTTTCCTTTGCTATGCAGAAGTTTTTCAATTTAGTCTAGTCCCATTTGTTTATTTTTTCTTTTGTTTTCCTTGCCTTTGAAGTCAGATCAACAAAAAGACCAATGTCGATAAGGTTATCGCCAATGTTTTCTTCTAGGAATTTTATGGTTTCAGGTCTTATATTCAAGTCCTTAATCCATTTTGAGTTAATTTTTTGTGTGTATGGTGTAATATAATGGTCAAGTTTCATTTTTTGTCATGTGGCTGTCCAGTTATCCCAGCACCATTTACTGAAAAGATTGTCCTTTCTCCTTTGTATGTTCTTTGCACATTTGTCATAAATTAATTGTCCATATGTGTGTGTTTATTTCTGGACTTTTGATTCTGTTCCAGTTGATCTGTTTGTCTTTCTCCCAGTATCATACTGTTTTGATTACCATAACTTTGTAGTTTGAAATCAAGGAGCATGACATCTCCACCTTTGTCCTCCTTTCTCAAGACTGTTTTGACTATTCAGGATATTTTATGGTTCTATACAGACTTTAGAATTATTTGTTCTAGTTCTATGAAATATGCTATTGGAATTTTGATAGTGATTGCACCAAATCTGTAGATTGCTTTGTGTAGTATGAACATTTTAACAATAATTCCTCCAATCTGTAAATGTGATATATCTTTTACTTATGTCTTCTTCAATTGCTTTCATTAATGTCTCATAGTTTTCAATGTACAGGTCTTTCACTTATTTGGTTAAATTTATTACTAATTATTTTATTCTTTTTAATGCAATTTTAAACAAGATTGTTTTAATTTTTCTTTCATATAGTTCTCTTTTTAATTTTTTGATAATTTAATTTAATTTTTTGGTCTGTGCTGGGTCTTTGCTGCTGCCCAGGCTTTTCTCTAGTTGCAACACACTAGGCTCCTAAGCTCATGGAATTTTCCAGGCAAGAATACTGGAGTGGGTTGCCATTTCCTCCTCTAGGGGATCTTCCCAACCCAGGGATCAAACCCACATCTCTTATATCTCCTGTATTGGCAGGCAGATTCTTTACCACGGCACCACCTGGGAAGCCCTTATCAAATATGATTTGCAAGTATATTCTCCCATTCAGCAAGTTGTTCTTTTTTTTTATGATGGTTTCCTTTGCTATGCAGAAGTTTTTCAATTTAGTCTAGTCCCATTTGTTTATTTTTGCTTTTGTTTTCCTTGCCTTTGAAGTCAGGTCATGAAACTCACATATTTGCTAGAAAAAGAAATTAGATTAAAAGTATAGCTTCAGTGTCAAGTGAACTCTGGGTAACCTCTGAGCCTCAGTTTCCTCATCTGTGCAAAAGAGGTAATAGTAGATGTCTCATAGAATTCAGTGAGTGTGAAGTAAAGGAATGTGAGTAAAGATTCAGAATAATTCTTGGTACATATTGTGGTAGGTACTTCTTTTGTTGTTATTTTTTTTTTTATTTTGTTGAAGTAAAATGGATTTATAATGCTGTACTTAATTTCTGCTGTACAGAAAAGTGACTCAGTCATACATGTGTACATATATATTTTTTCATATTCTTTTCCATTATGGTTTATCACAGAATACTGAATACAGTCCCCTGCGCTATACAGTAGGACCTTGTTTATCCTTCTTATGTATAATAATTTGCCTCTGTTAATCCCAAACTTCCATTCTTCCCTCCCCACCCTTCTTCCCCAGCAACCACAGGTCTGTTCTCTATACCTGTGAGTCTGTTTTTGTTTCCTAGATATGCTCATTTGTATTTTAGATTCTACATATAGGTGATAGCACAAAGTATTTATCTTTCCCTTTCTGACTTGCTTCGCTTAGTTTGATAACCCCTAGGCCCATCCATGTTTCTGCAAATGGCATTATTTCATCCTTTTTAAGGACTAACATTCCATTTTGTATGTGTATGTGTGTATCTAACATCTTCTTTATCCATTCATCTGTCAATGGACATCCAACATTTTATACTGAGGTCAAGTTTTTGTGTTGGGCTGTGTGAGCCATCCACCCCTGCTAACTTATTCCTTATCGTTGACTAAGGCTCTTTACTACCTTTGCCCAATCTTAAAATTTTTTAAGATATAAAGCATGTTCATTACAGACAACCCCGTACATATAAATAATTACAGAAGAAAAGAAATTAAAATGCTTAGAAACACATTCATCCAAATCAAGGCCCACACATTGTTAAATACTGTTTCTCTTCTATTTGTAGATTTTTTTCTTTTTTAAAGTTTGAATTTGGGGAAACATCCATGTTGTCAGGTGTCACCAGCTCTAAAATTTTTATTCATTCAAGAAATATCTGCTGAATATTTACTATGTGCTAGCTACTCTTCTTGACAATGGAACAACTATGAATAAAAGAGAGACAAATCCCTGCTCTCAAGGAGCTTGCCTTTTGTAGAGGTAGGAAGTGAGATCTCAACTATTCTACGTACAAATCGTATAATTGCTATAGAGAAGGATAAAGCAGGAAATGAGGACAAAGCCAGGGATGTTTGAGCAACTTCAGAAAAAAAATAATCTGGAAAAGCATCACTGAGAGTATGTTTTTAAGTACAGAAGGAGGTGAGAGGGCAGACATCAAAATATGTAGGAGAAAAGCATTCCAGCAGAAGCTAGTGTAAAAGTCCTGTCACCTGCTTGGAGTTTCTGAGAAATCCAGAGTGGCTGACTTGGAGCCAGAAAGGGAAGAGATGAGGTCAGAGAGGTGGGGTAGGGGTGGAGTGCAGATTTTTTTTAGGTCCCTGTAAGCAATGTAAGTGAGCCTGGTAGGCTATAGTCCATGGGGTCATGAAGAGTCGGACACGACTGAGTGACTTCACTTTCACTTTTCACTTTCATGCACTGGAGAAGGAAATGGCAGCCCACTCCAGTATTCTTGCCTGGAGAATCTCAGGGACGGGAGCCTGGTGGGCTGCCGTCTATGGGGTCACACAGAGCCGGACATGACTGATGTGACTTAGCAGCAGCAGCAAGCAGTGTAAGAACTCTGACTTTGAGTGAGATGGAAGATATTGGAGGCTTTGAGTGATGGAATGACATGGTCTGACTCATCTTTCAACAGGGTCACTTCAGATGCTGTATTGAGAAAAGACTGTAGGAAAATAAGGAGACCAGTTAGGAAGCTGTTGCACCAATCCATCAAGAGATGATGGCTTGATATGCAAACTATTACATATAGGATGATAACCAACAGGTCCTACTGTATAGCATAGAAAACCATATTCAATATCCTGTGATAAACCATAATGGAAAAGAATATGAAAAGAATATATATATATTCAGTTATATATATAAAATAATATGAAAAATAATATATATATATATATAACTGAATCACTTTGCTTTACCCCAGAAACTAATACAATGTTGTAAAACAACTATGTTGTTGTCACTGCTTAGACACTAAGTTGTGTCTGACTCTTTGCGACCCCGTGGGCTGTAGCCCACCAGGCTCCTCTGTCCATGGGATTTTCCAGGCAAGAATACTGGAGTGGATTGCCATTTCCTTCTCCAAGGAATCTTCCCGACTCAGAGATTGAACCCACATCTCCTGCTTGGCAGGCAGATTCTTTACCCCTGAGCCACCAAAATCAGCTGAAAGCCCAAAATCAACTATACTTTGATTTTTAAAAAATTAATAACTGCATCTAATTACAAGGGAAATTTGAGCATTAATAATGTTTACAGATTTTTTTAAAATAACAATAAGTGATTGCAAAGGAGAACTTTGGCAACACTGAAAATGATTGAATGGAATAGACACAACATTTTTGAAAAGGTGGCTTCTATGATTACTGATTACATTTGGTCTCATTTCTATCCAGTTGAAGGAAGAGAGACAGGCAATCCTGAGGCTGGTCAGAGGTAACCTCACTCTTCTAGGCAAAGGGTAACCAGTGCCTAGATTTGGGTGATGCAGTGGGGATAGGAGGAAAGGGACAAAGATCATAAAAGTTAGGAAGGAAGTGGATAAGACCTACTGATTCATTAGCATAAAGAACAGAGGCAGAGAAAAGCCAAAGTGTGATGTAATAGAAAAAAGCATTAGTTATCTTCTTGGTTTTGCCATGACCCAGATATAAATCCTCAAGACAGTCATTTAAAGTTCTCTTGGCTTCAATGTTCTCATCCCTACAATAAATGTGTAGTTATAACTTCTGAGATCCCTTCCAGATCTAATATTTTGAGGCTGCATGGCCAGATTAATAACAGTAGTATGAACAGAGACACCAGGGAGAGATTTCATTCCAAAGACTAGGATTTAGATTCTGAGGTTGCCACTGTTGTGTGACCTTGAACAAATGACTTAACCCCTCCATGCATCACTTTCTGCTATAAAATGCAAATAATAATAGTGCCTATATCACAGAGCTATTCACATAAACCTAAAGAGAAGTGCCTGGCATATAATGTTTCAATAAAGCTAAGAAATTAACAACAGTGCCATCCATACTTATCTATAGAATTGATCACAACTGTGGCTTATGAGCCCAGCACTGGGTCTCTTTGGACACCGACTCTTGCCATCAAATTCAACTTTCATTATGTCAATAACCAAGTAACATATTATGGTGGGAAATACTGGGTGTTTTTATAGGAATATGCCACGTAGGTACCTGGGCAATGGGTGGCTGAGTCATCAGGCTTGAGGAGTTATAGCCTTCAGATGCTACTTCCTAAAAGTGAATGCTAGTTGTCACGTCCACTCTTCCTAGCCCTGCACCATCATGTCCTAATATTTGTCATAGGTATTACCCTAAAGCAACAGAACATAAAGATCTGAGTCATTTAGAAAAAAAAATAAGTGTTGATCCAGCAGCTGAAACTGTCAGAAGCAAACCACTTTGAGCACACTGGGTGCCCATGCATCAGATGGAGCAAGTGCGCCTGTTCTTCCGGGTCTCAAGGGTGGATAAAGTAAGAAAGGACGAGATGGCGAATGTACAGACACCCACTGATTCCCTCCTGCCCAAGCCTGCCTTCACCTGAGTCTTAGTATAAGGATGGCGGTTCAGATAATGTCCATCAACTGAAAAACAAATAATTACGATTTGCCTAGGACAGTAGGAGGAAAACCAAGAACAAGAGGGCCAAGTCTTGCAGAAGGTCCCAGTGAGGAAACCTTACTGGCACATATGCCTTGATAGTAAAATCATAGAAGACACCTAAATTTTTAAAAAAGCGGAGAAAATTTGCATTCTCATTTAAAATTCAATCTCTGAAAAAAAAAGAAAAAAAGATTCGATCTTCTGGATTTTGTAAAATGAGTTATTTCAGAGCCAACTTTCAATTTCAGCTTGTGTGAGGCTGCACGCATCAGGAACTCTAAGCCACCATCTAGAACAGGACTAAGGGTACTTTCCAGTCTCAAGTCCAGGTAATTATCTTGAAGTTCCCTCAAACTTCACTTTAAAGGCCACCCAAATTGCTAGTTTGGAAATTTATAATGTACAGGAGAAATGGTAGTAAAATAATTCTTTCTTTGTTTCTCTCCCTAGTGCCAAAGAATATTTTTGTTTTATCTCTGTTTCTAAAATTGTTTCCATTATTCTTAAAATTATGCACTGGATAGTCAGAATGGTTATATCACACTTGATGGCCTCTCATTAAAAAAGTTCATAAAGGAAGAAAGTGACTCTGTCTTCCCGACCACCCAGAACACCGACTCTTACAATCAGGCTCAGGGAAGAAAACCAACCATCACAAGCAGGGCCCCTGTGGCCCCTGAACACTTGCTCTCAGTAACTAACACATTGAAATTTCTCACTGGCTATCTTTTCCTCTACAAATGTTAGTGGACATGGATCTGTATTGTGATTTTTTTTCCCTGCTGACAAGCAAAGCTATCAAGAGGAGATGGGATGTTGAAAGGCTGCTGATGTAGAAGCAGTTTGCTCTTGAGCTCAGCCATTTCAGTGGTCACCTCCAGCCCCTCTAGCAATTTTTGAAGAGCCTATTTCTCTGTATTAAATCTCTTTCTTCTTTATATACCTGGAGGTATTTCTATTTCCAGCTCTGAACTTGGACTGATAATTAATACAACTTGTCTAGGACAGATGACATCTAGGGATAGTACCAATATCGCATTAAAAAATTAATTTTTTCTGATGTATAAAGATACATGTCAGAATTGGTTTTCTGGCTGCCTTACTTTTTCTAAGTGGAGTTATTTTTATTGGTGCTTCCATTTTTCCTGTTTTCCTAATTATTAAAATACCAGTGGAATAAACACAAGCAGCACAGTCAGGAATTCTTGACTCAAGAAATGGAATTTTTCTTTTCTGTTCATTTTCTTGGCTACTCAATACTTGGAAGGAGATGACATTTGTGAATCTTGGTAGGGTTATGGAAATATTTAGCTGAGAGCTGTAAAGTCAATGGTCAAATGTTTCTTAATAATGAATAACTTGCCTAGTTGTTACAGACTACATGTTGTCACTTCTCTCCTATTATGTTGGCTTTAAACATGAGAAAACTGGAACTTGGAAAACTTTAGTCAAAGTAAACATCAAGTGGCCAAGCCAGGACTCAAACCTGGGATATTCTTGTTCCAGACGCCATGTCCTATCCTAGAGCAGGTTTCTACCCCACACTACTCCCCTTGCTTTAGAGATCAGGCCTAAAAATTTTAAGTGTATATATAGGTGTGTGTGTGTGTGTGTGTGGGTGGGTGGGTGTGTGTGTATAGCAAGTGATACAAAGCTCTTACCCTTAATCATGCAGGGTCCTTAGTTTTTCAGCTGTATTTTTTGCTATACATTTTTTTAAAAATCAGGGTATATTTTAATCTTGATCCTTTACAGTGCTTTATATATGTTTATGATGTTATTAACTATACCATTGTAATTATATAATGTTTAATTTATGTATAAAACATGATTTATCTATGCATCTACAAGTGTATATGTGTGTGTTTCTTGATTAACCTCTGTGGTTTTATTAAATACTGACCTTCACCTTTAGAAATTTCAAGGAGGAAGGGGCATATTGGAACTTCAAGTGCCAATTCTATTTTCTATCTTTAGATCATCTACATATAAAGCGAACCACTTTAAGCCTGTTGCTTGTCTGGTGGTTCACAGTTCTCTTTATAGCTCTCTCTCCTCTTTGAGAAATTGGTTTCTTCTTTCTCCCTTCTTGTCTATCCTGCACTTGGGCAGTGTTCCCTGGTATCAGGTGGTATCAAAAGTCTTCCTGAAATAATGCAAGTAAACTTTTTCTTCCTTTAGGGTATCTCAAATCTCTCGATAGCCTTCATTTTCTGTACAGTATTGTCATCCTTAATCATTTGGAGGATCTCCTAACAGCCTTTGGTGAATTTCTTGTACTTTTCTGTTTTACTGTATCTGCAGGTTTAGTACAGGCATGAACAACAACTGGAAGCAGAGCCATAGGTGGAGGCTGGGGAGGCAGATTACTAAATTCAGTGTACCTTAAACATCAGAGAGAGCAGATGAACAACTCTTGTTCCTTTATTTCTCTTCTGCTACTTGAGAATCTTTACTCTGTAGTGGAAGACCAGCTATGGGGATTAGGTTCTATTGTTTAAACTTGTTCCTGTGTTTAAAAAATGATCAAAGAAGACAACTTAGGTGGTACAAACACACTTTTATTTAACACTTCCTGAAGCAGATAGTCTGCTTCCCCAGAACTGCAAAATAGGGCAGAAGGCAGGAAGCTTTAAAAGGATAAAGAATAAAGATTAAGGAAGAAAAAAATAGAAAATATCTGATTGGCTGGGGCCACATAGTCACCCTTGTTTGGGGTGAGAAGGCCCAGAGGTGGCTTGACATTTGGGGACTGGCCACTCACATAGACTGTGTCTATAGCCAAGTGGAGGATTTGCAGGGACAGAAAAGCCATCCCAGTTTCAGTTTGCTGACATGGCACCCCAGGCAGGAGTAGCTCCATCTGTGGCCTAGAAAGTTATTTCAACCCATGGAATTTTTAGAAAATCATTAGATGACATTTTAGAATACTTTTTAACCACGTGGCACTCTGTTACACAGAGCCAACTCTCTCCCACCTGGTTTGAACACGGAAAAAGGTAAGGAAATGCTGTCCAGAAGTCAGTTGGCAAATCAGAAACATACAGACCTGGAAAAAATAACAAAGTTGGTTGGGTGATAGACCCTGCACCAGAAACATCACAACAGGCCTGATGAGGTGATGAGGTGAGAATGGTAACAGTTCAGGAGAGGGCAGCTACCGAGGTCGGAAGAGGCTAACATTTGCTGAGTATCTTCTTGGTATTGCGTCCTCTCCAGTGTGCTTTTTGCTTGAGTCATCTTGTAAATGATAGTCAAATCACACCCTTGGAGTAGAGTTTTACCTAGTGGGGTACGATAATGCAAGGTAAATGAGGACAGCACTGGGTGAAGCTGACCATATTCTATGTTCATTCACGTTTTGAGTGGGAGCATCATCTTTGAGTTTTATTGTGCCTGTTTACAGATGCAGGATTTTGGTTTTCAGTAAGCTCTGTGCTGCGGAGGTGCTGGGTATGTAGAGCTATAGCATCTAGAACTGATAAGCTGAAAACTGCTGCTGCTGCTGAGAACATGGGGTGTACTGCTTCAAGTTCTAAAGCGAAAGAAGGGCAAACAGAACCACCTCCAGAGCAGAATTAAGTTGCCTTCTCATTGGGGTGTAAGTTCCAAAGTCACCACACTATAAATCATGTGGAGTCAACTTTATCTTTGGAAATTCCTTAAGTAGATTTTATTTTGCCAGTATAGAAAGCTCAAAAGCTACAAATGATATCCTTTTGTTTCTCTATGAATGCTCTCTATAGGTTCCCCTTCCTGGGTTCACTGTGAATCCTGTGGGAATGGTGAGCCTAAATAAGGAGGGTAGCATAAAGGGATTTCCTGCCAACGCTTTTGTCATTGTTGTTTGGTGTAACACGGATATCATTGACTTGCTGTATGTTAAATGAGCTTTTGAGGCAGCTCTTCTATTACCAGGAGAGTAAAGGAAGCTCAAAACTATGTCATATATCTCAGGAACTTAGAGACACTCAGCCTTAGAGTGACTCACTCTGTAGACCCCATAGCTACCATAAAATATTTGGAGGAATGTTCAGTGAAAGAGGAATTAGAACAGAAATGGGCATTTTCAAACAACTGGTAATGGCTGTCTGGATTACTGTATTAAAAAGAATGTCAGGCAACATCCAAGATTAGTGGAGAAGAATTCTGCTTAACAATGAGATCAAAAGCCAGTGTCCAGGTGTGACATGTGTTGGAACTGAATGGATCCAGTTGGTATATACTGAGCACTTCAAAATGGAGCTCATGTGGGACTGGGAACGCTGTTTTCTGTCATGTACACTGAGGAGTCAAAAAAGTCAGTCTGTAACATGGTGTCTTAGGTCAATTACACTTCAACAAAACAAAAAAATTTTAAAGTCAGCCTGGAAAAAGAGGAAAATAAGAGAGAGAGAGAATAGAACAATCTTTCAGAAATGAGAGAACTAACCACCCCAAAGAGCATTCTCCTTCATTCCTGGTGAGTTTCTGCTTCTCAGGCATTCTCTCGTAAAGAATTCCTCATATCCTCCCAATGAATTCCCTTTTTATTTTTATTTTTTTACTTTAGCTGGTCATTTAGGTTTCTGGCTTTTGCAACCAAATAATCCCTAAGAGGTCTATACCTCAGTGGGGGCATTTTTCAATCCATTTAATTCAATTTAACCAATATTTACTTAATGCTTTTCATGCTTCTTACATATACTCATTTGGGTCCAGTTATGAGCCTGACCTGTGACTGGAGTCTATGGATGATTCAAAAGGAACAGCAGGCATTGATGATGATGAAACATAAATAAATGAGACAAGGCAGACCATAATGTGAGTCCTTAGTTCTTCCCAGCCAGGTCATATGTTCTGAGTTGTCTTTGACATTCCTTACAACTGGTACTAGTGGGTCAGAGGCGTGGGTGGCAGCGGCTGAGACCTGGCCCTTCTAATTGTCACAAGTGCAAACCTGAGGGATGAGGGGGAAGTTTGACACAGGAAATGGCAGCCAGAAGCACGTCTCTCTGATGATGAAGAACACAATCCAGTGAAGCTCTTTAATTAATCAGATCTTTTTTTTTTTTTAATTTCTTCAGAAACTACTGCCTTAATCTCTGAAGATAATAAACCTCACTTGAAGTCTTGAATTGACTCATTCTCCATAATGACTGAGATACAAGTAGAGCTTTTATCCCACAGAAACCATTACCAAGACACAACCAATTAAAAAGCTAACCAAAATCTCTGTCCCAAGTTAGAACACTTAGCTCTAGGAAGAACCTGAGGAAAATAATAAACAGTTTCTTTGTGTATTCTGACTGCAAGGTCAAAAGCAAAGGAAACCCAAACCAAGTCAAAAATTGGAAAGTAAGCTCTTTTATGATATGTGTGTGTGTGTGTATGTTGTTGTTTAGTTGTTAAGTCATGTCTGACTCTTTTGCAACCCCATGGACTGTAGCTCGCCAGGCTTCTCTGTCAATGGGATTTCCCAGTCAAGAATACTGGAGTGGGTTGCCATTTCCTTCTCCAGGGGATCTTCGTAACCCAGGGATCGAAACTGCATCTCCTGTATTGGTAGGCAGATTCTTTATCGCTGAGCCACCTGGGAAACCTGTGTGTATGTATATGTTTGTTCAAATATATATCCTATATATTCCCAAAATATATAACTTGTTTAGGAGGAATGATTACAAAGATGGGATGCTTAGTTTACATGTGAATTCTTCTCAAAAAGAAATCTTTCTGCAATCTTTCAATGGACCCTGGCCAAGAAAACTGATGAGTTTTCCATCCAAAGGGGAAGGAAAAAACGCACCTTGCTTAGATAAAGCTAATATCAAAAGGAAGTTTCGCAGCATCACAGGGAGCACATGACTCTGGGTGAATGGGGGAGTGGGGAGTTTTGGAGTTGAGGAGAGTGAGAATGAGAGGAACTATCAAAGGACAGAAGACGCTGCTTCTAGCCTGGACTGCACTGTAATTGTCTGTGAATCTGTCCAGTCCCCTCGTTAGGTTGAACATCCATCCATCCATTCATTCATTACTTTAGTGATGTCTACTAAGCACTAATCATGTACCAGCTGCTGTAGGAAGCACTAAAGACACATCTATGAAGGAAGCAACAGAAGGTGTATAAAGAAAATTATAGCAAGGAAAAGAGATGACGAGTGACAGAAGTGTCCTCAGATAAGACAATGAGGGAGGCTTTCTGAGGAGGGGAAATCTGACCAGAGACCTGAGTGAAGTGAGAAGGGAGCCCTGCAGGTCTATATCTGGGAGTGCCAGGCAGTCAGAGTATCTGGGACAAAGGCTCTGAGCAAGGGCTGACTTGCAAAGTTACAGGAACAGAGACGAGGCCAGTGTTGTGGGAGTGTAGCAAAACAGGAGAAAGTCAATGAAGATGTGGCAGAGAGGGAGCTGGAGCCTGGATGACAACAGCCTTGTACATTACGGTGAAAGACCCAGCTTCCATGCTCTCAGAGTAGTTCCCAATTCCTGAGCCCAGGGCTTGGGTCTCACTCACCCCAAGGTCCTGGCAGTGCTTTCATACTGTAGACACTATGCAAAGAAACTAGTTAATAACTGTGAATAAACTACTCCAGAATAAACTCAAAACAGGCACATGAGGGGCCCCCAGCCATGCGAAATACCTGTGTTGGGTTTACTTAGAGATTTTGGCAGTTCTCTGCACAAATGACCTTGTCTTTGGCAATCAGCTAGTCACATTTGCTACAGTAAGACTAATCATTTTTATTTCCACATAATTGCTGATCTTGGAGCTTGGCAGGCAACTGCTCGAGATAATAAATGCCTGAAATGTCGAGAGACCTGGAGCCACAGTGGCACACGTTTTAGTAGTCATTTTGGCAGACTCCTTAGAAGCATTTGTTGAATAATCTACTTCCATATTTTAGAAAAAAATTGAGTTCTAAGTCAATGACCCAAGAAATGCAAAGGAATTGCTCCTGGCATGACAGATTCTATGAGTTGATAGAAACATTTTTCACTCCAGGATTCTCTTAGGAAATTATGAAATGACATTGCTTCATATAGAAATTTTCTTCAGTATATATTCATTTAGCATTTATTTTAAAATTACATCCTCTTCTTTTTTAAGGAAGACAAAATTAGGGAATTTTCTTTTTTTTTTCTTTCTTTTTTCTTTCTTTCTTTTTTTTTTTTTTTTTTTTTTTTTTTTTTTTTTTTTTTTTTTTTTTTTTTTTTTTTTTGAGGCAAGAATGGCCTTTGACTCCAGGTTAGATGAAGATATCCCATACAGGACATTGAGGGCTTTGTGATGGCAACAGGAAAAGCCCAAGAAAAAAGAGAACCTTGCTGAAGGACACATGCCTGAAAGGGAAGGGTGGGTGCTGCCGGGGGAGGGGGGAGGAAGGCAAAGAGCTAAGAAGATGAAGGAGACAGGGAAGTGACTGCTATTTCAGGAGATGCCCTGATAAGCTTATTGCAGTGTGTGGAGCACAGTCAGTGACCTTTAACTGGACTCAGATTACATTCGCTGTCAGTGTTCGGTCGTCACAGAAATGGTCCTATACTTTTGAAAGAACATACAAATAGAGCTAGGCTGAAACCCCATCTGTAATGCTGCTAGGTTTTCACCAGTTCTGGTGTAACATCCACATAGATAACGAAAGCCACTCTACATTCTTGACATTGACCACTTACTAAGCCAAGTAGGGTGCTGTGGTCCCAGTCTTAGCATAAGAATGATGGGTGTTCAGATAGTGTGATTGTTGCAGGAGGTGGGGGAGGCCATCTGAGGGGAGGAAGAGAAGGGATCTATATAGGATGGTTTTAATTTTATTGAGACCATTTCTTGGAGACTTTATTATCTTTAAATAAGTTTTTATGGTAGTCTGCAATATGTATTCTTGAGTAGTTCTATTTTTAATAGTTTCTTCATTCTGTTTTCCCTTCTTCCTCAGAAGAGATGCCATCTCTTATATTTTAAATCTCTTTTAAAGGATTTAATTGTATAGTGCTATTAAGACCGAAAATATGTCAATTTAGTGAGGGAAGAGATTTAATTGCTTCTGAACATCCACATTTTGAAATATAAACATGTTTCTTTTTCTCTTTGGTCAATTTGGCAGCATGAAGTCACTTATTTGTGGCTGTTATTTGTCTCCACAATTTCCCTTAATAGTAGGTTTCACAGTCTCTATATTCATGAAGCATTTCCTTATGTCTGGACCAAATCCCTTTTTGCTCTAATTTGAGGCCAGAGACTCTGTGGAGCTGCTCACAATTGTCTATTGAATAGACAAACACTTGGAGTTTGTTTTGAAAACTCACTTCTCTTTACCAGGGTAGACAATCCTGATCTCACAGTCTTCCTCAGTGGCAGTATAATGCCTTTATAATAATGTGCTCACATATAAAACTGGTCCATAGTTCTGCAGCCTCAGGACTAATTCAGGAAATGCAACACAAAATTTACTTGACAATCTTACTTGATAATACTATTATCCCTCATACTGAAATGGTCCTTTAATTTACAAAATACTTTTATAAGCAAGAACTCATTTTATCTCAATCACAAAACTGTGAAATAAATAAGACTTCTTTTTCTTTTCTTTTAGGTTCTTATTTACAGATGAGGTTGCTGAATCTCCAGCCACACTACTAGTAAGGGGGAAAGCAGATTCAAGTCTGCTCTTTTGAGACAAAGACCAGGGACATTTCCACTCCCCAGCAGCTGCCTACTACGTGCAAAGCCCTGAGCTGAATGTTGCAAAGGATACGATGGTTACTCATTTCCTGCAGACCTGCTTGTGAGGTAAGGAGAAAGGTCTTAGGGAGGAAACTGAAAGATTTGGGCTCTGACTGTTAAGTAGGATTTGGGCAGGTGGAGAAGAAAGTTAGAAACACTCTTGGTATGAGGGGACCTGCCTATATGAAAATAAGCTGTGCAAAATCATTGCATGTTAAGCCTATCTCACGGTAAAGTGCATCCTTCGAGGGGTGATAAAGTTCCATGGTTAAGAACTAGGGCTATGAAGTCCCAGAGATCTGATCCACCAAGTACTAACTGTAGCCTTCTGGGCAATTTTCTTCATCGTTTTTTGTTTCATTTTTCTCATCTTTAATACAAGAGGATTAAATATAACTATTTGTATAAACACACTATAAACATTAGCTATCAAAGCACCAAAAATGCTAAAGAGACAAAAACTATGCAGCATTTAGTAAGAATAAAGGATGGACGGGGATATTCCTGACTCACATCTCAGTTTCTTACTTCCCAAAAACATAATTCAAAACCATTCATAGGCTCACCGATAGTTCCTAATGCTAAAGCATGAGATTGTTCTAATTTCACTCTCATTTTATGGAACGGAAACTGAGGAATCATTTGGTGGATAAACCCCTTATCTCTTCCACAGAGATAACTTCTAGTTCTCAGTGTTAACTCTTAGTGAGTTCAAGGAACCTAAACTGCTCACATAAAACTAGTAGGAGAATGAATCATCTTCTTAATCGGCCTCAACTGTCATTTACTTTCTGTCTTAAAATGCAGGTTTGGGGTATTTGTTGTGCATGATCTGTATTTTGTTTAAATCAGAATGGCTGTTTCTGTAAAACCCACTTCTCACTCTGTTCCCAATCGTGAATTAAACATAAGGAATATGACTGGATTTGCCATGCACTTACAGGGACTTGAGCTTAACCCTGAGTATCCCCAGCAAAATGCATTGTTTGTGAAAACTTGGGACTAAAAGAAAAATGAAATCATGATTTAGGGGACAGTGAGGAGGGCTTTTGCTGAAGAGATGGGAGAGGGGAGCATATCTTGCTATGAGGTTGATCAGTGTTTCTATTTTGCAAGGGAGAATAGAGCATCACAAATAGGTCTTCATGGCCATGCGTGAGTGGTACATGAGTACAGGCCACTAAATACCCATGGTTCTGGTTTTCTTCCTTCTAAAGACTGCTTTGTAAGATGGGAGGAATGTCATTGGGATTTTCAGCATAGGTGTATTAGTTTGTAATGGCTGCAGTAACAAATTACCACTAACTTAGTGGCTTGAAACAATGCAAAGTTGATTATTTTGCTCTTCTGTTGAGTAGAAGTCCAACATGGGTTTCATTGGGCTTAATTAAGATGTTGGCAGGGCTGCATCCCTTTGTGAAAGCTCTAGGGTAACACTCAATTCCTTGCCTTTTCAGCATCTAAAGGCTGCCCACATTGTTGGCTTTGGTCCTCTGCCTCTCTCCCCAGTGCCAGCAAAAGTAGGTTTAGTCGATCTCATACCACATCACTCTTACCTATTCTACAGCTTCTCTCTTCCATTTATAAGAACCCAACTGGATAATCTCTCTAATTTAAGGTCAGCAGATTAGCAACTTCAATTTCCCTTTGTCATGTAAGATAACATATTCATAGGATTTGGTGATTAAGACATGGACATCTTTGGGGGACCATGATCCTGTCTACGAGAGTAGACAGTGCTGCCAAAAGACATCTTCAAAGCTATTTGTTCAATAGATCCATTGAGTAGTTAGGTCATAAGCCTCCTTTAAAAATTTTTTTAAATTTATTTTTAATTGGAGGATAATTGTTTTACAATATTGTGTTGGCTTCTGCCATACAACAATGTCGATCAGTCATAAGTACACATATGTCCCCTCCCTCTTGAACCTCCCCCCAACCTTCACTTCACCCCACCCCTCTGAGTTGTCCCAGGGTACCAGCTGAGGTGCCTGTGTTATGCAACAGCTTCCCATTAGTTATCTATTTTGCATATGGTAATGTGTATGTCTCAATGCAACTCTCTCAATTCGCCCCACCCTCTCCTTTCCCCATTGTGCCCAAAGTCTGTTGTTTGTCTTCACCTCTATTCCTGTCCTGCAAATATGTTCATCAGTACCATTTTTCTTGATTCTTTATATATATATATAATATACGATATTTGTTTTTCTCTTTCTGACTTACTTCACTCTGTATAACAGGCTCTAGGTTCATCAGCACCACTAGAATTGACTCCAATAAGCCTCCTTTCTGTCCAAAGATGTCTACTAAAATTGTTAAGCCTACCCAACATGGTTCTTGGGGCCGGTGCTTATTGGTACAGCATCTCTGCCTGCTAATTTGGAGAGAGGCAAGAAAGGAAGACAAAGAGAGCTAAGATGTTAGTCCTAAGCTCAGTTCCTATCACCCAACCTCTGTTCTTTGTCTTTACTACATGCACTGAGGGCTTCCCCTGCTCAGCAGGACCATCATCTCACGCTTCAACGATCACACACAACTTCTGTACAAAGTTATGTTGAGCTCTACTGTGCCCATCTACCATCTCCCTACTTCAGCTGAAGTGGCTAATAATAACCCCAGGTTCATCTCTTGTTGGTCTTCCCTCCTTCCTATGTATTGAACTTTCATTTCCAAATGCCTCAGGGCAACAGAACTCCAACTCTGATCTGATTAAAAGAAAAGACATATAATCAGTTGTACTTTTAAAGTTCAGGTCATGACATGACTTAGTCTATCCAGTTGAGTTTGGATCATCAGAAAGGAGTAGTTAAAAGAAGGTATTATTCGGGGAATATATTCAGGGTATATTCCCTGAAATATTTCAGGGAAATTAAATTTAATTTTGAAGTTACACATTATAATATTTTTAAAGTTCCAAGAGATCATGAATGATTTTTCTTCATTCATTTCTCTTTGTACCAAAGTAAGGATAGAACCACTTACATCAAAGAAAATTATCTTGTGTTGTTTTTAAGATCTTCCTTCCATCAGAGGATACAACTCCACAAAATTTCTCAGCGGTATATTAAAGTTTAACAGTTTCGCTATCCAGAATGTATTCCTGGTCTAGCTTACTTTAAAACCACTTATTTTTATATTTTTAGTGGAAGTGTAAAGAATCTGGTTTTCAACTTTATGTAGAAAATATTTAAATACTTAAAGACCCTTATCAATGTTCATCCTTGCCAGGTTTACCAGATCTAATGCTGGAGGATGTGGTACATATTTTGACAAGACTTATGCTAACACTGTGCTGTCTAATCTGGACTGAAACCTTGTGTACATAAGTGCATGTGAATGACTTGTATGTGTTGTATGTGTGTTGCGTGTGTTCTTTCAAAAACAGAATCACCAGAAAACCCCAGACATATGGGACATCTGGAAACCCTACCAAATTCCCCTTTTTTCCAGATCAACTAATGTCAATCCCATTTAATTTTATTCAGATACTCAAATGTATAAATATTGAAATGAGCCATTAAGGGAAGCAGGAACCACACTGTAGCTAAACAGCTAGGATGGCTTAAAGCCAAGCTTTCCTAGAAGCAAGAGAATAGCTAAGTGACTTTTTCACTTATTCCCTTTCAGCATAAGAAATCTTTGAAACAAAACCACATATCTCAACAGATGTTTGAGTGTCCAGTAGATTTTCTGCACTGGCATAGGCTCTGCGAACCAGATCAGTAATGTGACTCTTGTGACCTGCTTGGGTTATGATCACACAAGACCCGTTACGGGGCAACCAGTGGAGCCCTTGACGTGCAACCAACTCAGCCTTTTCATTCACCCAGGGCTTCAAATGCGTACTTTGGGTTCCTCCTCCCTAAGGGAGGTCTTTGATTGACAGAAGATGTTCATCATTTAAATTTAAGCTTCTGTCCCATTACTAGTACACTTCAAATTAAATATTTTTTATAAATCCTGTAATTATCTTATGAAAAGCCCACTTACACTTCACTGTTCTTGTACGAATAGCATTAATTTATTAACCATAAATATTTAGAATATGCCACAATTATTTACAAACCTGTTAAAAAATTGAGAAGTGGCATTTCTCAATCTCTGGGGGGCCCTGTGCATATAAAATCCTGTCTTGGTGTCTGAGCCTTCCAGTAATAACCCACAGGCTTCCAAGTGTGGCTCTATGCCAATATCCTCAAAAAGCAGGATCTACCTTTATTGGCTTGATGCTTTGATGGCCTTTGATCAGGCCATTGTACCAGAGGAGCCAAGATACAGGGCAAGATGTGGCCTTTTGGTAACCTTCCTTCTTTGTGTGAGAGTAAGACAAGTTAATTGGGCTTGACAGTACAGATGACCCTTTCAAGTCAGGTAAAATGAGACTGTTGTGCTTATCACAGGTAGGTAACCATTAATATTGCTTGTACTGTCTAGGGAAGAGAAAGGGGCTTGTTTGTTTTAAATGTTTTTCAAGGAAGGCAACAAAGATTCCCCGGGGGGCAGAAGGTTCTCTGGCTAACTCCTTCTAAGGAAACAATGGTACCATTTGAAGGGTTCAAGACACAATGAAAGGTAGAGAACACACTCCCATTGATAAATTATTATTATCGATAACCCTTTCTTTGTCCTTTATTTCACATAATTGTCAAAGTTCAGATTGTAGGATGCAGTGTTCACTTCTGAACTCCCTTCAGAAAGCTGCATCTGAAAAGGAAGCGTTCTTGTATTTTAGTAGCAAAGGAGTGTCCCAGTCAATCTGGGCCAATATTGTTGATACTTTATCAAGCAATTTGTTTTGTTCACCATATATTCTGGAACTTCTTTTTCCTTTTGTATTAGTTTGATTCTCTCTATGAGCAACACTGATGATTGTACATGTTCCCTTGAGGGAGAGGGAGATCAAATGGGAGATGTCCCAGGAGAGCAACATTCATTCTGCTCATTAGGCAAGGTTTCCAGGGTTGGAAGAGGCACCATTCTCTCCTCTTCCCTGCAGAAAACCCAAATCTACAGGCTACTCTCAAGGAGTCAGAGACTGTTTGAGGTCATATGACCTTGGTGCTCACTATTCTAGTTCATTTGTGTTGGTCCCATTCCCATGTCAGCAGTTCGGAATCTAATTTAGGAAGAAAGAAAGAATGAGAGGCAGAAAGAGAGAGAGAGGGGAACAGGCCCAGTCTCAGTGGAGATTCTCAGGTGGCCTAGAGTAGGGCTGTATTCTCTGTGAACAGTCCTGAGTTAGGAGCATGATCTATCAATTGATATCATAAAGAGAGATTTCCAAAGAACCCCAAGATTTACCGGTAAAATCGGAAATAAATCTGAGTTTTATTAATTAGTGGTGGCTCAGTGGTAAAGAATCTGCCTGCAGTACAGGAGACCCAGATTTGATCCCTGGGTCAGGAAGATCCCCTGGAGAAGGGAATGGCAGCCCACTCCAGTATATTTGCCTGGAGAATTCCATGGACAGAGGAGCCTGGCGGGCTACAGTCCGTGGGGTCACAAAGTTGGACACAACTGAGCACACAGCACAGTGGGATTTTATTTTTCTAGTATTGGCAGGGCTGCAGAAAGGAATTGTGTACATTTATTGTTTTAGACTTTGTGAATAGACAGCATTTGTTTTGGAGAACAACTGGACAAGGCATATCAAATGCCACACAATATATTATCCTATTTTTGGAAACAAATCTTAAAAAAACAACTTAAGAGGAGAAAAGCATATTAATGGAAAGTATCGCTAACTAAAGAAATATGCTTAGAACAGCATTACATATACAATCCCAAACTGGAAAGACTTTAAATTTCTAACTAAAGAGGCTAGTTAAACAACAAAATATCAATACTGTGAATATTAGGCAACCATGAAAATAATAAATGTGATGGACATGGAACAATACATATGAAACAAAGAGTAAAAACTAATGTAAAATCCTGTGTATACAAAAGACTACAATTATGAAATAAATTTTGTATATGTTAAAAGGGTCTGTAAATGGATGGAAATTAATTCTATGGGATTTTTTTTTTTTTTTTGGCTTTTAGAATTTCCTGATACTTCAAAGCTGACTTAATCAACCATTACATTTTATTATAGTGCCATACATTTTAATATAATATTTTGATAAAATAAGATTAATTTGTGTTTAGTGAATTTAACTTTTGCCAGGAATGCATTTTCTTACAGCATTACAGACAAGGGGCTATTAAGAGATTAGTTACTGTAGAAGTTCATAGAAATTCTTTTGTCATCAAAAGTTTTAAGTGTGGTGTATACAATATGCTTGAAAAGAGTAAAATGTTAGATTCATCATCCTCCCTTCATGGCACGATCAGTGGAAAATATAATTTCTCACTATCTTAAAAAAAATGCAGACAGAATTACTCCATACAGTTACAGGAAAACAGTGGAAGTGTCTTTCTAGTTGAACAGAATCAATTCTCACCCATTTTTTAAATTAGCTCAAGAGCTTTTAATAATGTTCCATATTCAACAAACTAAATAAATATATTGTAAGTAGAGCATGATTTTATTAACAAAGCAAACCTTAGTTTCTCAAATTTCTCTGTGTGACAAATGTGCTTACATGAAGACATTTGTTTACTTCTTTGTTGGTTTTGGAAGTCCGCCCCTCTCTCTTGGTTGAAAGTTCCTTTAAGGATAGATAATTTCTTCTCACATCATTTGTACCCCCACAGATGTGTTAGCACCTTGTACATGACTGGTGTTCAATAAATACTTGCTTCCCTTTCGTGGATCACAGCCTTGTCATGGAGAAGGGGCTTGCATAACTCAATGAAGCTATGAGGCTTGCCATGCAGGGCCACCCAAGACAAATGGGATGTAGTGAAGAGTTCTGATAAAATGTGGTCCACTGGAGTAGGAAAAGGCAACCCACTCCAATATTCTTGCCTGAAGAACCCATATATAGTACGAAAAGGCAAAAAGATATGATACCAGAAGATGAGCCACTGCAGGTCAGAGTGTCCAATATGCTATGGGGGAAGAGCAGAGGGCAATTACAAATAGCTCCAGAAAGAATGAAATAGCTGGGTCAAAACAGAAACAATGTTCAGTAGTGGATGTGTCTGGTGGTGAAAGTGAAGTCTGATGCTGTAAAAACAATGCTGCATAGAAACCTGAAATACTAGGTCTACGTATGAAGATAAGTTGGATGTGGTCAGGCAGGAGATGCTTAGAAATGTCGTGTTGGAGAAGACTCTTGAGAGTCCCTTGAACAGCAAGGAGATCAAATTAGTCAATCCTAAAGGAAATCAATCCTGAATATTCATTGGAAGGTCTGATGTTGAAGCTGAAGCTCCAATACTTTAATTACCTGATGTGGAGAACTGACTCATTGGAAAAAAACCCTGATGTTGGGAAAAATTGAAGGCAGGAGAAGAAGGGGGCAACAGAAGAAGAAATGGTTGGATGGCATCACTGACTCTATGGATATAAGTTTGAGCAAATTCCAGGAGATGGTAAAAGACAGGGAAGTCTGGTGTGCTGCAGTCCATAGGGTTGCAAAGAGTTGGACACAACTTAGCGACTGAACACCAAGCAGGAGATGGCAAGATTGAACATTGACATTTTAGGAATCAGTGAACTAAAATGGACAGAAATGGGTGAATTTAATTCAGATGACCATTATATCTACTATTGTGAGCAAGAATCCTCTTAGAAGAAATGGAGTGGCCCTTATAGTCAACAAAACAGTCCAAATTGTACCACTTGGGTGCGGTCTCAAAAATGACAGAATGATTTCAGTTTGTTTCCAGGCAAACCATTCAACATCACAGTAATTCAAGTCTATGCCCCAACCACTGATGCTGAAGAAGCTGAAGTTGACAGGTTCTATGAAGACTACAACACCCAAAACAGATGTTCTTTTCTTCATAGGGGATTGGAATGCAAAAGTAAGAAGTCAAGAGATACCAGAATAACAGGCAAATTTGGCCTTGAAGTATAAAATGAAGCAAGGCAAAGGGTAACAGAGTTTTGTCAAGAGAGCACATTGGTCATAGCAAATACCCTTTTCCGTCAACCCAAGAGATAACTCTACACATAGACATCAGCAGGGACTCAATACTGAAATCAGATTGATTATATTCTTTGCAGCCAAAGATAGAGAAGCTCTATACAGTCAGCAAAAACAAGACCTGGAGATGACTATGGGTCAGATCATGAACTCCTTGTCGCAAAATTCAGGCTTAAATTGAAGAAAGTAGGGAAAACCACTGGGCCACTCAGGTATGACCTAAATCAAATCCCTTATGATTATACAGTGGAGGTGATGAATAGATTCAAGGGATTAGATCTGGTAGACAGAGTACCTGAAGAACTATGGATGAAGGTTGGTAACATGGTACAAGAGGCAGTGACAAAAACTATCCCCAAGAAAAAGAAATGCAAGAGGGCAAAGCGGTTGTCTGAGGAGGCTTTAAAAATAGCTGAGAAAAGATGAGAAGAGAAGCAAAAGCTAAAGGGCAAGATAAACCCAACTAAATACAGAGTTCCAGAGAATAGCAAGGAGAGATAAGCAGGCTTTCTTAAGTGAACAATTCAAAGAAATAGAGGAAAACAATAGAATGGGAAAGACTAGAGATCTCTTTTAGAAAAGTGAAGATGTCAAGGGAACATTTCATGCAAGGATGGGCACAATAAAGGACAGAAACAATTTAATCTCTTTTAACAGAAGCAGAGGAGATTAAGAAGAGATGGCAAGAATACATAGAAAAGCTATACAAAAAAGGTCTTAATGACCTCGATACTGTGATGGTGTGATCACTCACCTAGACCCAGACATCCTGGTGTGTGAAGTCAAGTGGGCCTTCGGAACCATCACTATGAACAAAGCTAGTGGAGGTGATGGAATTCCAGCTGAGCTGTTTCAAGTCCTAAAAGATGATGCTGTGAAAGTGCTGCACTCAGTATGCCAGCAAATTTGAAAAACTCAGCAATGGCCACAGGTCTAGATAACATCAGCTTTTATTCCAGTCTGCAAGAAGGGCAATGCCAAAGAATATTCAAACTACTGTACAGTTGAGCTCATTTCACATGCTAGCAAGGTTATGCTCAAAATCCTTCAAGCGAGGCTTCAGCAGTATGTGAACCGAGAACTTCTACATTACAAGGTGTGTTTCAAAGAGGCAGAAGAGAGATCAAATTTCTAACATTCATTGGATCATAGAGAAAGCAAGGGAGTTCCAGAAAAATATCTACCTCTGCTTCATTGACCACAGTAAAGCCTTTAACTGTGTGTATTAGTCACTCAGTTGTGTCCGACTCTTTGTGATCGCATGGACTGTAGCCCCCCAGGCTCCTCTGACCATGGAATTTTCCAGGCAAGAGTACTAGAGCAGGTTGCCATTTCCTTCTCCAGGGGATCTTCCCAACGGAGGTATTAAACCCAGGTCTCCTGCATTGCAGGCAGATTCTTTACAGTCTGAGTCACCAGGGAAGCCCAAGAATACTGGGGTGGGTAGCCTATCCCTTCTCCAGGGGAACTTCCTGACCCAGGAATTGAACCGGGGTCTCCTGAGTCGCATGCAGATTCTTTGCCATCTGAGCTACTGGGGAAGCCCTCTTTTAACTGTCTGGAGCACAACAAACTGTGGAAAATTCTTAAAGAGATGGGAGTACTAGACCACCTTACCTGCCTCCTGAAAAACCTGTATGCATATCAAGAAGCAACAGTTAGAACCAGACATGGAAAAATGGACTGGTCCAAACTTGGGAAAGAAGTACGTCAAAGCTGT
Source organism: Cervus canadensis (assembly GCF_019320065.1). NCBI lineage: Eukaryota > Metazoa > Chordata > Mammalia > Artiodactyla > Cervidae > Cervus > Cervus canadensis. The sequence goes on along the minus strand of NC_057405.1, from coordinate 54,244,225 downwards.
ATATTGTCACCTTGCTTATTTAACTTCTATGCCGAGTACATCATGCTAAATGCCAGACTGGATGAATAACAAGCTGGAATCAAGATTGCCAGGAAAAATATCAACAACCTCAGATATGCAGATGATACCACTCTAATGGCAGAAAGTGAAGAGGATCTGAAGAGCCTCTTGATGAAAGTGAAAGAGGAGAATGAAAAAGCTGACTTGGAACTTAACATTAAAAAATCTAAGATTATGGCATCCAGTTCCATCACTTCATGGCAAAAAGAAGGGGAAAAAGTAGAAGTAATAACAGATTTTAATTTCTTGGTCCCCAAATTCACTGTAAACAGTGACTGCAGCCTACAAAAGATGCTTGCTCCCTGGGAGAAAAGCTATGACAAAAATAGATAGTGTATTAAAAAGCAGAGACATCACTTTGATGAAAAAGGTCTGTATAGTCAAAGCTATGGTTTTTCCAGTAGTCATATGTGACTTGGACCATAAAGAAGGTTGAGCACTGAAGAGTTGATGCTTTTGAATTGTGCTGCTGGAGAAGACTCCTGAGAGTCCTTTGGACTGCAAGGAGATCAAACCAGGCAATCCTAAAGGAAATCAGTCCTGAATATTCATTGGAAGGTCTGTTGCTGAAGCTCCAACACTTTCGCCACCTGATGTGAGAAGCTGACTCATTGGAAAAGACCCTGTTCCTGGGAAAGATTGAAGGCAGAAGGAGAAGGAAGTGGCAGAGGATGAGACGGTTAGGTAGCATCACTGACTCAATGGACATGAATTAGCAAACTCCAGAAGATAGTGAGGGACAGGGAAGCCTGGCATGCTTGGGGTCGTAAGTCCATGGGGTTGCAAAGAGTTGGACACGGCTTAGCGACTGAACAACAACCAATTCTTGCTTAAATAAGTAACGAAAGAACAGGCCAAGCCAAATTTTAAACAAGTCTTTTTCCTCTTTTGTCTGTATACTGTTTGATAGTAGGGTTTGTTTAATAAAAAAGTACCAACATATTTGATTAAAAGCCAAAAAGAATTCAAATTTATTAATAGAGTAAATTCTACCATAGGCAAATTCCAGGACCTCTACTTTTATATTTTATATATCTCTGAATTGTTTTAATTTTTTATTAAGAAAAACATACATTACTTCTGTAACATAAAAAATGGTAGGCTGAAAATGTTTGATTTGGGCATGAACATTCACACTTCAAGAATTTGTTATTCCTGAAGGGGTGGGGACAAAAGGAAGTGTCAAAACCATTGAAGCACAGAAACTCTTCATTGTCAATATTAAAATTCGTACAGCTAGACCTTAGAAAAATGTTGCTCACCCAGATCTCCCCAATCCTTTGGTAAAGCAATGAAAAAGAAGTATTTTTTTCCTCCACCTTTAAAGTGATAGTTGTTTTTTTTTTCACTAGACCTTGATGGGAAGGAGGCAGGAACCATGTTGTTTTGCAATTCTTGTGAGTGAGTACAACTCCCTTTAGGAGAAGGGAGAAAAAAAATATTAAAAGACAAGTCCTAGCCCTTCTCTCTGCACCACCCCACAATAATTCTGTTCAGGGTTAGTAAAAACTTATCAAACTGTTGGCTATGAAACTTATCTTATCATCTCAGAACTCTGGCTAAACATTGAGGAGGTTTTTCTCTAAAATTCAGTTTATGGTGACTTGAAACTGAGTTAAATCCCCTTACCTGTGGGCTGAGCAAAATGATTTTCTTCTAAAGAGTTTGGAATGGATGGAGAAAAAGACTAACTTTATAGTGGAGACACCCTGCAAACATTACCTCACCAAGGTGATCAAGGTCAATAGCAACTATAAGTCTGTGGTCCTTCTCCCCACAACCCCAAATTCCAATCTTTTTCTTTTCTTTTTTTTTTTTGCTATAACTGCACAGCATGCAGGATCTTACTTCTCTGACCAGTGATCGAACCCCTGCCCCTTTGCAGTGGAAGAAAGGATTCTTAACAACTGGGCCACTAGGGCAGGCCCCCCTAATTCCAGACTAATCAGGAGAAAAACATCAGACAAGTCTCAGTTTAGGAACATTCTACAAAATATTTCACCAGTACTCCACAAATTTGTCAAGATCATTAGAAGCAAGGAAAGTCTAAGAGACTTACAACCAAGAGTTGCCAAAGGAGACAATGACAACTAAATGCAGTGTATTTAGTATCCTGGATGGGATCTTTCCTAGCAAAGAAAAGTCATTAGGTAAAAGCTAAGTAAATCTGAATATGGTATGAGTTTTAGTGAATGACAATATATTAAAACTGGCTCATTAGTTATGAAAAATATAAGATGGTAACAATAGGGGTAAGTACATGGGCTCTCTCTGTAGTATCTTCACAACTTTTCTGTAAATTTAAAACTATTCTAAAATAAAATATTTAATTTTGAAAGCAAATGAAGTAGAGATAAGGAAGTAACAATTTAATATACCAATGTTAGAAATTAAAGATGTCTTCAAGCATGAAAGTTCTGATTGTCTGAGAGATATATATGGCAGTCTTTGTGGGTTAGCATTAATCTTAAAATGTTCTTCTATGACATACTCTTTCAATGCATTTGAATAAAACAAAAAAGAGTTATATCTGAAAGTTGGAAAAGATGTTGAAAATATTCTCACCCATACTCTTTAATGAATTAGCTAGTACAGATCTAAGAGGCAGAGTCAGAAGGTAAACCCAGAAGGCAAGTGCCCTAACTCAAAGCCCCCAAATTTTGAAGACTTCCTGCAACAAAATGCCAACTGAATACAAATATTCTGTTTCTCAAGTTATCTACCAGTCTGCTCCCAACTGGCTCCTACCGTCGATCAGTTAGTTCCTATGGAAAGATTAGGAATTTCAGACTCACAGGCTGAAATCTGGTATAACTCCCCAATATTTCCCAATAACTTAAAATTTAAAGTGATCTAGATACTGGTATACCTGAATATAGTACTTTAAAAATCACTGGTATTTCTTGATTCTTTGCTTTAAAGCTGCTTTAAAGCCCTGGAGTGTCAGATCTGGTGTATTCAGACTTCTGCTGGCTCAAAGTCTGAGCAGGATTTCCACTTATACCCAAGAACATCCCAGGGAAAGAAAGAACTTACCATACCTTTCAGCCAAGTATGCCCCACCTCAGTGACCCCAAAGGGATGTGAGACACTAGAGTCAGGAAAAAAAAATGCTCTTCTGTATTCTCCTATCATCTCTTGGAGTGGCTGAGGATCTCTCATATGTAACTAAAATGCATTCATCAAGGCCACTTGTTATGATTGTATAGATTGTCCACTGTACAATAAGCACAGTCACATATGATTCCCCTGCTTAGGACTGACGTCAAGCCAATCAGAGTTGATATTTCAAATGAGAAGTCAAGGTTTTTATATTTTCTTTAACTCTTATGATGGCTAAAGCTCTTTTTCAATATGTAGTTAACACTCTGTTAGATAGTGATTGTTTTTATGTTTATTATTATTTGAAAAAATACAGGCAGGAAGTCTGCTCTGATATTCCTTCTTTATTTTGAATGTCCAGCAAGCTTTCTAAACCCCTCCTGCTTTTCCAAATGAAGGAGCTTGGGTATCCTGGTGCATAGGCTAGGTTACTTGATTTAATAGCACCTCAGCCCGAGAGGAGTCCAGTGAATCCACGCTAGAGATAAGTCAGGTTTCTTGATTCCCCATCCAGTATCCTAGATACTAAATTGTAATAATTTAGAATTGATGGAATCTATTTTTATTATTTAATATAATGCTGGAAACGAATTATAAAGCCAGCCATTGTGAGTTGTCATTTAAAAATACATACAGTATCAAATACTGGACTCAAAGATTCTCTCTGAATATGCTCACCATGAACTATATCTGAAATAGTAGAACTATTCTGCCATCCAGTAAAAATGTATTCATCCTCACTGAGAGCCTTTCTCTGAGTCATTTTCACCTGGAAAAGGGGGACAATAGTGTTCTGAAGTATTCTAAAATATCATGCCAACCCAAAATAATGCGGTAGATACTTCTAGGGGAGAAAACACTTCAATTTAACAGTTTCCATAACCCCAGGTCTCAAAGGAGGATAAGTAGCTGTTTGAGTTGGCCATCTCAGCACAACTCTTCTTGTTTTTAATTTATTTTATTGAAGTATAGCTGACTTATAATGTTGTGGTACTTTCTGCTGTACAGCAAAGTGATTCACATCGCATTCTTTTTGTGTTCTTTTCCACTATGGTTTATCACAGGATATTGAATATAGTTCCCTCTACTATACAATAGGTCCTTGTTGTTTATGCATCCTGTGTATAATAGTTTGCATCTGCTAGTCCCAGTTCATTCCCCTCCCACCCCCTCCCCCTTGGCAACCACAAGCCTGTTCTCTATAACACAATTATTCTAAAGTAGAATAAGCAGTCACATTGATAAGATTCACTCATAGATCAAGAACTAGATTATCACAGCATCTGCTATAATTAAATGTCCTGGGCTTGTACTTCTGAAATGCAGACAGCCAAGACAGTCCCAGACGAAGTGGGTCAAAGAGCAATATATTCAACTACTGTCTAACTTTTCCATTTGGTGGCACAGCTGTCCAGTAATAGCTAGATAGATACAGTTTATCAGCTCCGAAAGAGCAGACCTTCTAGATAGAAAGAAAAAATCTCCTATCTTAGATAATGTAAACTTCCTTAGAAGAGGATTTCATTCAGGGGCATTTACTTTCAAAAATGTCATGATATTTTTTTTCTTGTGACACACTCCAATCAAGCAATAATTAACATCAGCTTTTGAGGAGAGGAATTTCAAAGCAAGTGTGTCCTTTCCTTTCAAGGTATATTTCATATTTTGCCAATTGTAAAAGTTGAACATTATATACAGGCAGGAAAGATGGCGCCTACACAGTAACAGAGTTTCCCATCCTAGATCAGTGCCATCCAGCAGAACTTTCTGTAATGATGGAAACATACTCTATTTGTTCTGTATTGTCCAACCTGGTAACCACTAGCCAGATATGGATACTGGGCACTTATAATGTGGCAGGGATGCCTGAGGAACTAAATTGTAATTGTACTTAATTTACATAAGGTATCCACATGTACCTAGTGGGTACCTCATTGGGCAATGCAGCAACAGACCACATTATATCCTCTCTAGAAGAAGGGAGAACATCATATCACATGGATCAAAGTAAGCACTAGTGTTTTAAGGGTATGGGGCTTTGTGCCTGTCATTTCTTCATTAAGTCTCTTCCGTTGTAAAACAGAAACTTATGGCTCATCAGAGAAGGATGAGTTTCAACAGAAGTTTGAGTATTTTTCAGAATTTTATGTGAATCACGTATTCGTAATCCTACGAATTTCTGTATTTATGCCATTTTATTCCATTTCATTTAATATCAATAAAACAATGATATACGGAACTGGGTAAAATGCTATGGGAAAAAACTCTTGAAAATAGAGGCTAGAAGGTAGGCAGTCTCTTAAAGGAATTTGTAATTTTAATAATATGAATGTTTACATAGTATGTTACTCTTTGAAAATTAAAGGGAAGATATACAAGCTATAGTCTTCAGCACTTTCTGAATTATAGACTTGTTCATTCAGCTGCGCACTTGACACCTCTTCTTAGGCTTAGGATGGACAAAAGAGAATTTTATGTGAACATGTAACTTCAAGTGATTTAGTTTATCAGGTATACCTTGATTGGGAAATTTAATTACATTATATATTAGCAGTGTTTGAATCTTTATAAAATTCTCTATATTAAAAGAATATATTAGTTTTAATTAACCATCATCAAGTTGATCATCAAGATTACAGGACAACCAATAGAGGAAGACTGAAAAAAATATAGGGTACAATCCTAGTTGGGATTAGGAATTTTTGATTCATATAAAATTCTGAAAAATATTCTAACTTTTGTTGAAATACATCCTTCTCTGATATAAATTTATAGCTGAAGAAATTTAATGGTGACGTTATGACACAAAGCCCCATGCTCTCCAACCATCACATTTACTTTTTTATTCTTACCCTAGTGCTTACCCTGATTCAGTCACTTCAAATGGTTAAGATCAGCAAAATTTTAATAAGTAAATAAGGCTTTACATTTTTAATAGTTCTTTGGGATTCATTTTAATGACATCTGAGCCACGATAAAATGTAAAATGTAATGACATTGTATATTGTCATGTATGTTAACTTTCTTCCAAAACATTTAATACAAAAATGCCAAACTTGTATAACATGCAAAAAAAAAAAAACCTCCTAAAGATGTTAGTCCACCCTCCTGTATCTAAGTTTAAAATAAAGATATAAAAGACCCATCTGAATATTACTTTACACGGCAGTTTTAGTATCCTAAGACCTTTAGCCACAGCCAGATTCAAAATGACTGGAAGAAAATGTTAAATTCAATTGTTTATAAGACATACTCATTTTTAAAGCCTTACTTTTTGTTCATGTTACATACATATTTTCTTTCTATCCCAGGGTCATTTAATGTGAAGCTTTAGTTTTCTCATCAGGTTTAAAATGAACAAAACCAACTAAATGTTCTCTGAATTTCTAAGTCAAAGGCAGTTAGCTTTCTCTTCACTTACTAAAGGTTGGATTTTTGCTGCCACCTGTTGACAATAATTGTGAATAATAAATCTTGTCACCACAAATCACAAACTTGCATAGTTGAATAACTCATTGGAAATCCATCCCTATTATTTCCTTTATTTTATGAATGATAAACGCTTCGCTGATGGCTCAGCAGATAAAGAATCTGCCTGCAATGCAGGAGATGCAAGAGAGGAGGGTTCAATCCCTGGGCTGGGAAAATCACCTGGAGGAGGAAATGGTAACCCACTCCAGTGTTCTTGCCTGAGAAATCCTATAAACAGAGGAGCCTGGTGGGTTACAGTCCATGGAGTCACAAAGAATCAGACACGACAGAGTGACTGAGAACACAAGTGAACAATAAAAGGGTCCAGAAGGGCTAAGTGACTTTCCCAAGGTTACTCAAAAGGGGCAAACCTAAGAGCAGACTGCAGGTCTAGGCCTGGGAGTTGAGTATGGATTTTCCTGTATCAGTTCTTCTCACTTGTAGAGATGGCAGAACACCTGAAATGCACGGTGCTCTGCGCAAATCCAGAGATACTGATGTTTCAATCCATCAGATTAACTAGCTGTATTTTTGCCATATGGAAGAACAAGTCTATGCCCCTCTAAATATTGCAGCAAGTAGGTCTACTTGGTCTGATGTTCAACCCAAAACAGGCGTGTCTGGGTGGGGTGGGAAGGTGTCCGCAGGAGTGACTGAAGGGCCTTCTGGGAAAGAGTTCTTCTTTCTGAGAGATGACAGCTGAGGTTCACAAGTCTGACCCAAGAGGACATGAGACCCTGGGTGTGACATGCAGTGGCTAAAGGCTTTATGTAAGTCCGAAAGAGAAAGAGCTAAAATAAGAGTCGGTAAAACCTAAAAGAGTTCTTCACACTGTGGGCCCCGGCTTCCTCAGCAAAAGGAGACAGCTCCTCTGAGGCCTCAGCCCATTTCACAGGCGCCATCCCCTCTTGTGGGTGAGGGAGGGAGAGGTCCATATCCTTCAACATGAGCACCATGTGCTTACAGGAGTCATCACCACAGAGAGTCAGAGCAAAGGCAGAGGACCACATGACGTCCCTGCCTGACCAGAGTGATTAGCAGCTCCTAGAATTAGTGGAGAGAGGAGCCTTGAAGGACTTGGAGTTCTCTTGATTACTTCCAGTAGCATGGCTAGAGAGATGTTGTTTGACTTCTTGTGCTCTGAGCACCCTCATACCCTCAGGGCTTCCCTGATAGCTAGGTTGGTAAAGAATCACCTGCAATGCAGGAGACCCTGGTTCAATTCCTGGGTCTGGAAGATCTGCCAGAGAAGGGATAGGCTACCCACTCCAGTATTCTTGGGCTTCCCTTGTGGCTCAGCTGGTAAAGAATCTGCTTGGAATGTGGGAGACCTGGGCTCAATCCCTGGGTTGGGAAGATCCCCTGGAGGAGGGAACGGCTACCTGCTCCAGTATTCTGGCCTGGAGAATTCCATGGTTGCAAAGAGTCGGATACGACTGAGTAATGTTCACTTCACTTCACTCTGAACACCAGGTTAGTGCCACAGCATTGGTATTTGCTCATTCACACATTACAAATATGATGTTGAAAAATTGTGGATAGTTAATTTAAGAAAGAAACCTTAGCAATCATGATAATCTAAAGAAAAGTTGTTAGATCTTAATTTAATCTCTCTAAACCTTGGTTTCCTCATATGTAAAATGACAAAGTTTTTAACATACCCTTTCATATGTGCCTGAGATATTTGAGAAAGTGCCTTAAAGTTGTAAGACTTACTCAGAAGTTTTAAAAGCCAGTGTGTGTTTCACTACATTTTTATCACCCTAACATGATGATTGGGGAACATGTCACGTGGAGCCTCTGTCAGTGCGGATGGCGTCCATGAGTATCTACACAGGAACAGAGCCCCCTACTGGTCTATACTGGACATGGCGTGTGAGCATGAATCCATGTGATGATTTAAACCACTGAGATTTGGGGATTATTACCTTAACATTGGGGCTTCCAGGTGGCACAGTGGTAAAGAATCTCCCTGCCAGTGTAGGAGGTGTGAGAGATACGGGTTCAGTCCCTGGGTCGGGAAGATTCCCTGAAGGAGGAAATGGCACCCCACTCCAGTACTCTTGCCTGGAGAATTCCACGGACAGAAGAGCCTGGTGGGCTGCAGTCCTTGGTGTCACAAAGAGTAATACACAGCTGAGCACACACGCACACACACCTCAACATTACCTGGGCATCCTTACTGATCCACCATCCTAGCCACGTCTGGGATACAAATATAAAATACAGAGAAACAATGTCAGTCAAGTAGAAGTGACTGAAGGAGAGCTTCTTGAAAGAGATGGTTTAGGGAAAGGTTTTTTTTTTCTAAAAGTCTGAAAGAGTAAGAGATGAGCATTACTAATGAAAGAATTATTATGTGCGTATGGCTAGCTTAATTTGAAATAAAGATAAAAATCAAAAAAAAATTTAAGAAGTTAAGAATCAGATGATCAATAATAACTATGTGATGTTTTAGACAACATCCAGTACTAATCTCTCATACAGTATCGCACCTAAAAAACAGGCTTTTTTATATTGTTTAGCCACTTGGTTGTGTCCAACTCTGTGACATTATGGACTATAGCCCACCAGACTCCTCTGTCCATGGTATTTTTCAGGCAAGAATACTGGGGGAGGTTGCCATTTTGTTCTCCAGAAACTGACTTTAAGGAGAATCAGTTCTTTGCCTGCATTTCTATGAGGCTTCTATATTAAATGAATAGAAAAATTAAAAGCCCAACATGCAGACATCCCTTTCCTAGGTTGTTGTTGTGCAACCGCTAAGTCGTGTCTGACTCTTTGCGACCCCATGGACTGCAACAAGTCACGCCTCCCTGTCCCTCACTGTCTCCCAGAGTTTGCCCAAGTTCATGACCACTGAGTCAGTGATGCTGTCCAGCCATCTCATCCTCTGTCACCCCATCCTTCTTTTGCCTTCAATCTTTCCCAGCATTAGGGTCTTCTAGGTAGTACCTTGCTTATTTATCATGCCAGTAGAGGTCTCTATGAATAAAAGCACAGATTTTTCAATATCTGAATTTGGACAAAAATGGAGACAGATCCAAGGACATAAACAGATAAAAAATTCTTCATGAACAAAATTTCCATCCCTGGTTTTCTCTGCTGATGTCAACTTTAAACTCTCAGTGGGGACAGGTATCTCCAAATCTGTTTTGCCACTTTGATCCACACCTTCGCAGTGTTATGAAAATGACCCAGAAGACATCTATCGCTGAGTGAAAGGATACTTTACCAGGATGACACAAGTGAAAGAAAGAACCCAACAATGAGACCTTTGATGGAGAGCCCGAGGGTTTCCTAATAGCAAATAGGACTAATCAGTGGTTATGAAGGCAGCAACTCCAACTCCCATTAAATCAACACCCACACCTCTTTCTCTGCCTCCCTAAGGGACCACGGGGAAAGCAGTGCACCGCGCTCTCCAAACCAGACAGGTCGAACTTCTCTGCCCTCCCTGAGCGCAAGAGGAAGAAAGCCTCCACACAAAAGAAGTGTTGTTGTTGGCTGTCAGTTCAGAGCATGTTGACACCCCTGTTTGTGTGAGTTCACTGGTCAGCCTGGGTGCGGTTTCTCCTTTTGAAATCTGTCTTGAGGAAGAAGGTTAAGTGAGCCACTGCCGTTGTGCTCTCCTGAGCGTGACTGCATCCTTGCCCTCATTGCGTGTGTGGCCTTGGAATTGGTGTCTCGCTGACACAGAGCACCACCTACTGATTCACCAACCAGCATTTCTGGCCACCCCCACTGACCAGCAGGGCCAGACTCTTTCCTTAAAACAGATGGAGTTGGGCAAGCAAACAGCCAACCATGCTGAGAGTCAGAGGTGATTGATCTAAAGGATGGGATGTAGCTGAGGAAAGACTGGTGGTTGGCGATGAGATAAATAGTCCAAGGGGACCTCTACGCAACTGGAGGAGGGGATTAGGGAATGAAGGAAGGCAAGGACTGTGAGATAATCGGAGGCAAGCAGACAAAGGGCTTTGAGGGAAAATGTGAGCAATTTTGGTTCTGATTCACAGTCCACCAGCTTGTCCCCCCAAATCCTCTACTTACCTGCACATCACTGAGCTCCACTGTTTTCAGGTTCCTTGCCTTTGTTATAGCCATGTGACTGGGCTCTGATTAATGGCAGGTAAGAGGAAGCACCATAAAAGCCACCTACTCACTCTCCCCATGTCCCCTTCTCGCCGGCGGTGGTGGTGACTTTGGAAGCCTTGCGTCAGTAACAGATCGCTGCCATCAGCCCGGATCTCTGCCAGGAGCAGAGCCCACCTTCTCTTTCCTACCTCTAACTGCTAATCTGAAACCTCTCCATTCTGTAAAGTGAGAAAGAGAGAAACGTCTTGTTCTCTAAGCCACTGGCTATTTAGGGCTTCTTTGTACTGCAGCAAAACTTACCCTGGCTCTTATTATTCTTTATCACATCCGCGACATTGCCTAACTCACAAGCTATTATTTACTATCAATCTAGTGCATGACTCTCCTAGCTCCCTATCAACAATGAATATAGGTGACCTGTCTGGCTTGACCAGTTTGCTTCTCCAGCTTCATCTGTCCTCGCTCCCCACATAGTCACACGCACTCCAAGTGTACTGAACACTCACGCTTCCTCACATGTATCTTGGACCCTCAGCTCTCAGCATGTCCAGAGGATGTTCCCTGAGACACTCCCCTTCCCCTCCCACTTCACTTCCTCCTTCTGATCTGTACCTGGTTAAGTCCTACCCAATCTTCCAGTTGCAACTTGGCCATTGCCACCGTGGATAACTCTCCTCTGTCCCTCCAGGACTGAGTTAAGTGACCTCTTCACACTCATAGCACCTGATCCTATAGGTCCTACTGTGCTCATTTCCCCTCCAGAATCTAGGATCCATGAGCACATGAACTGTGTAATATTTATTACTGAATCTCCAGATTCGTGCATGGTGCCCAGAGTATGGCATGCAGTCAACAAATATTTATTAAATGAAAAACTTGTGAAGTGACCATCAAAATCCTAATATACAAACAGAAATAATGTTTGAGAACAAGACAACATATTCAATAACTTTTATAATTCCATTGCTTAATTCAGTCGCCTGCACATATCTAACTGATGATCATATTTGAGAAAGATTTATATTTTATTATTTGAGGGGGAAATGTCAGCAAAAATTTGATGCCTGACCCAATATTTGCATTTTATCCTAAAAGTGACTTTTATCAATTTTCCTAGTTGTACTTCTGTATGCGTAAGAAGTAAAATTTTTCCTAAGTGATAACTGGAAAAATTCCAGCAAGATCTGTGCAAAAATTGAAACAAATATATATGAAGAATGGATGTCCCTAATAACTGACACAAATGCAAAAGAAATACTTTAGTTAAATAGAGCAACAAGTTTAGAATTGTGGCTAAGATGTTCATTTGAAACATGGAAGATTTTAGTGGCTTGTCAAATCCTATAGACCAACAAATAAAAATCTGATCAGGAGTTCTTAGACATGTGAAAGTCTGTTAGAGAGAAGCTGATTTCAGTGATGGAATGGGTATATATGCACACGCACACATGCACGCGCACACTCAAGTATTTTAAGAGAATGGATTCTGAAGAGCTAAAGATAGGAAACAAACAAAAAAATTTGTTAAGGTTTTTAATTACTATGGCAAATCTTGAGTTTCTAGGTAAACTCTCAGAAACACACCATGTGTTTGCATTGTATTGTGACATGAGATAGTCTTATAATGCTGTGCTATGCTTAGTTGCTCAGTCATGGCCAACTCTTTGCGACCCCATGGGCTGTAGCCTGCTAGGCTCCTCTGTCCATGGGGATTCTCTAGGCAAGAATACTGGAATGGGTTGTCAAGCCCTCCTCCAGGGGATCTTCCCAACCCAGGGATTGAACCCAGGTCTCCCGCATTGCAGATGGGTTCTTTACTGTCTGAGCTACCAGGGAAGCCCAAGAATACTGGAGTGGGTAGCCTATCCCTTCTCCAGGGGAACTTCCCAACTTAGGGATCAAACTGGGGTCTCCTGCATTGCAGGCAGATTCTTTACCAGCTGAGCTACCTAGGAAGCCCAGCCTTGTAATAGATAATATATCTTTTAATAGTTGTACATTCTTTCTAGAGCAAATTGCAGGTGGGCAATCCTGGACTAGATACACAGGATGAGTGATGAGCGCTCTTGGCAGTTGTGGGTGGTATGCACACGCGTTTTCATGGAAATTGTCTTAATCAGGATAGACCTGAAGCAACTGGTATCACTGCAAACTTCCAGGGTTTAGTACCTTAGGGAAGGGACATCTAACTCCACTTGAGGATCCAGGTAAAACTATTGGACAATGTACTTGAGAACCAAGAGAGGATCAGTAGCTTAAAACATAGTCTCAGAAGTTGGCCTTAGAAGAAAATGTCCCCAGAGGGTTTTAACCCATGAGCAGGTGAGCAGATTTAAGAAGGGAAGTCTCCCAAGAGCCTCATGCAACATTTTTAGAGACTGTACCATAGTATAAGCATTTCCAAGTTCTCTGTGAATTGGAAACGTCCCCAGATAGTATTTAACACTTAAGAACTTGAAAAGCAGAGCTACCAATTCTGAATCAGGCCAGCAGAGGGCAGAGCAGTGAAGTTTGAAACACCGGTGGCTGGGGCTTTGGAGAGTTTGGTAGATACGAGAATGAATCAGGGCCTGTTTGTGAATAAGGAGTAGGGGATTGCCGGTGAAATTGGGGCTACCTTGACGAGATAAAGAAACCATCAGGATTGAGTCCAGACTACCATGAGTAGACTGTAGAGGTGTGACAATTAGAATTGGTCTCTACTTAAAGAATATGGACAGTTAGCCCATTTCTAATGCCAGAGACAGGAGGAAAGGACAACAAATGGTGCTCCAGACATCCTTCCAAGAATCTGCAACTGGAACCCCAGGTCCTTCTGGCCCAAGTGAGAATCTGACACTCTGCTCTCTCCTGCACATTCCTTCTAGACGTAGGCATGGCAGGAGATTGGTCTTGGGCCCCAGAAAATCTTTAGCCGCTGCTTACTGCCAGCCACCTGGATTGGAGAATAGCCTCCCTTGCCCCAAGGTGGGAAGAGGTATTGCTTCCTTCTTTACCCACTGGATTCCATATCATTAGGCTTCTACCTTAAAAAGAAGTTCATGTGTTACCAGAGATTCATGTGGTTTGAGCCCCCATAGGTAGATTGGAAAGGGAAGACAAGGGAGCTCTATGTACTATGAAAGCTTATTTTTGAGCCCGGTACCCAGTCTGAGATGTGAAAAGAGGTCCTGGGAGCATCCAGTCTTGCTGTCATTGGACTCTGTGGATAGAAAGCTTTGAGAGGGGCCACAGGAACTCCAGCATAAACTCAGAAGCTTCCCTGGATTGCGACTAGCTCTTAAAAAGAAATGCAGAAAGACATCCTGAGGCTCCAAGCCACCGCTCCATAGCTCTCCTACTGGCAGCTTACTGAATACTCTTTATAAAAATCTGCAATCAGCGTGCTTACTAGTGCTTCACCCCTGAACTTTTACATCTTGTGGAGACATCCCTGCCCTACTTTCTTGCTGGACCTTAAATAAACCACACAGCTGGTTGTGAATTCTCCAGGTACCACGGGCAGTAATCCATCATGCAGGAACTTCTTCAAGACCCTCCTGCCCCTCTCTTCATCCTCTTCTAACAGTTCAGACTCAGACAAGCTCTGATTTCCCTGGCCCCAAACTCTGGGTGTCTGTTGCTATGCATGGCCCTCACTTTGATGTCTGCCTTTAGACTGCTCAGATTTGGCAGGCTTCAAACTCAAACCCTACTGTTGGATCTTGATCCCATAGAGTGGCTTTGCAGTTTGAGCACCACTCGATCCCACCTGGGGGGTACCTACTGGCCCAGAGGAGGGCTCCGCTCCTTCTCTGTGCTTATGTGGCAGTCAGGTCAGTCTCTGGTCCCCAAAGCTCAACAAAGGAAACTGAATTGGCAGCAGCTTAGTGGGCTATCTGGTGAAGAGATTCCCTCTGCTGACAAGTAAGCTGGCAAAACAACCCCAAAGAGCGGTCTTGGGCCACATGTGTCTTTGATGCCAGGCTTATGCCAGGAAATTCAAGATCAGTTAAAGATGAGTTTAAAACCATTAGTTTCCACCATGACTTTCAGTTGAATGGATGGAGAATAAAAAAATCAATAAATACTGTCTGAGATTTACTTTTGCAGTTAAGAACACACATGTGTGTGCTTGTAAAGTCTCTTTCGTCGTGTCCAACTCTTCATGACCCCATGGACTGTAGCCCACCAGATTCCTCTGTCTGTGGGATTCTCCAGGAAAGAATATTGGAGTGGATTGCCATTTCCTCCTCCAGGGGATCTTCCCAATCCAGGGATCGAACCCAGGTCTCTTATGTCTCCTGCATTGGCAGACAGATTCTTTACTACTGAGCCACCAAGGAAGCCGACTCCCCCCCCCCCCCGCCCCACGCACACAGCACACTCTATAAAAGACTATGGCATCTTGATTTTTCAAAGTGCAATGAATTATTTATCAAACGCTGCCTCTACAAAAGTTGTAGGGAAGGAAATGTGCAGATCCTTTCATTTTTTTTTTATATTACCCCTTAATTTCAAAGGGCTCTTTGAGAACTAATACCTCTCATTTTAAGGAAATGTCTACCTGTGTTCCCACCATCCCATCAGTTTTACTTCAATTTTTTTCTTTTGTGAAAGTCAAATATTAATTTTTTTTAATTTAATTTTATTTTACTTTTGGCTACACTGAGTCTTTGTTCCTGCAGGTGGGCTTTTCTCCAGCTGTGGCAAGTGAGGGCTACTCCCTAGTTGTGGTGTTAAATTTATTGTAAAATAATATGTTATCATATAAGCCACAGTATGTGTACACCAAAGTTTATTCAATCTGTTGGTAATGGACATATTTTGCTTCTAGTTTGGTGCTATTATGCTCAAATACCACCATAAACATTCTTATACATGTATCCTGGTAAATATGTATGCATTTCTCTAAAGAATGGAGAACGTTATTGGAAATTTAATGGAATCTCCAAGGGTAGTGCATTTGTGTGTTCACCTTTACCAGGAAAAGCAGAACTGTTTTCCAAAATGTTTTTGTAAATCTTTGCTCTGCCCCACCATCACCCCAACCCCCCCATGTTATCAGTAGTACCTGAGTGGCATGTCCTTTGCTCTTCATTCTCTCTCATAGTTGATACTTTCAGAATTAATTGTTCTAATCTATTGGTTTTTCATAGTTCCTCACTGTAGTTTTAATTTGCATTTATGTGATTACTAGTAAAGCACCATTCCATGTGTTAATAGGTGATTTGGATTTCTTCCTTTATGAAGGGCCTATTTAAATATCTTGTCCATTTTCTACTGAGCTGATAAATGATCTCTTATTGATTTCTCAGAATTTTTAAAATATATTTGGCATGCTAGATGTTGATAGTTACATGTGATATAGATATGATTGTCTTTAATGTATGAATGTCTTTAATGTAATGTAATTTCCTTTCACTCTGTTTAAAATGTATTTTGATGAATGAGGTTCTTAATGTAGCTAGAATTATCATTCCTTTCCTTTATGGTTTGTGTTTAAGAAATCCATCTCCATCCTAAAACTCCCAAGAGGATTTTTTCCCCTGTTCTGTCTTAAAAGTTTACTGTTCTTTCTTTGTGGCAGGTTTTTAGTCTACCTGGCTTACCTGGTAGCTCAGCCAGTAAAGAATCTGCCTACACGCAGGAGACCCTTGGTTCAGATTCCAGGGTTGGGAAGATCTCCCGGAAAAGGGGTAGGCTACCCACTCCAGCATCCTTGTGCTTCCCTGGCGGCTCAGATGGTAAAGAAACTGCCTGCAATGCAGGAGACCCGGGTTCCATCCCTGGGTTGGGAAGATCCCCTGGAGAAGGGAATAGCTACCTGCTCTAATATTCTTGCCTAGAGAATTCCATGGACAGAAGAGCCTAGCAGGCCACAGTCTACAGCATCACAGAGTCAGATACAACTGAGCGACCTACTTCCTTTAATCTACCTGGAATTTATTTCTGTGTATAATATGAGCTGTAAGTCCACATTTAAAATTTCTATATTAAGCTATGATTTTGTTGTTGTTGTTATTCAGTCACTCAGTTGTGTCCGACTCATTGTGACCCCATGGACTGCAGCATGCCAGGCTTCCCTGTCCTTCTCTAGCTCCTGGAGTTTGCTCAAACTCATGTCCATTGAGTCAGTGATGCCATCCAATCATCTCATCCTCTGTCACCTCTTCTCCTCCTGCCCTCAATCTTTCCAAGAATCAGGGTGTTTTCCAGTGAGTCGGTTCTTTGCATCAGGTGGCCAAAGTATTAGAGTTTCAGCTTCAGCATCAGTCCTTCCAGTGAATATTCAGGTTTGATTTCCTTTAGTTTGGACTGGTTAGATCTTCTTACTGTCCAAGGGACTGTCAAGAATTCTCCAGCACCACAGTTTGAAAGCATCAATTCTTTGGTGCTCTGCCTTCTTTATGGTTCAACTCTCACATCTGTATATGACAACTGCAAAAACTATAGCTTTAACTATATGGACCACTGTTGGCAAAGTGATGTCTCTGCTTTTTAATATGCTGTCTAGATTTGTCACAGCTTTTCTTCCAAGGAGCAAGTGTCTTTGAATTTCATGACTGCAGTCACTATTCTCAGTGACTTTCTTGGAGCCCAAGAAAATAAAGTCTGTCACTATTTCCATTTTTTCCCCATCCATTTGCCATGAAGTGACACTTCATGCACTTCAAGCACTGGATGCTATGGTCTTAGTTTTTTGAATGTTGAGTTTTAAGCCAGCTTTTTCACCCTCCTCTTCACCTTCGTCAAGAGGCTCTTTAGTTCCTCTTCTCTTTCTGCCATTAGAGTGGTATCATCTGCATATCTGAGGTTGTTGATATTTCTCCCAGCAATCTTGATTCCAATTGTGATACAATCAGCCCAGGATTTCATATGATGTACTCTGCATATAAGTTAAATAAGCAGGGTAACAATATTCAGTCCTGTCATATTCCTTTCCCAATTTGGAACCAGTCTGTTGTTCCATATCTGCTTATAACTGTTGCTTCTTGACCTGCATACAGGTTTTTCAGGAGGCAGGTAAGGTGATCTTGTATTCCCATTTCTTTAAAAATTTTTCAGTTTGTTGTGATCCACACAGTCAAAGGGTTTAGCGTAGTCAGTGAAGCAGAAGTAGATGTTTTTTCTGGTATTCTCTTGCTTTTTCTATGATCCAATGGATGTTGGCAATTGGATTGCTGGTTCCTATGCCTTTTCTAAATTCAGCTTGAACGTCTGGAAGTTCTCGGTTCACATACTGTTGAAGCCTAATTTGAAGGATTTTGAGAATTACCTTGCTAGCATGTGAAGTGAGAGCAATTGTGCAGTAGTTTGAACATTCTTTGGCATTACCCTTTTCTGGGATTGGAATGAAAACTGACATTTTCCAGTCCTGTGGCCACTGCTGAGCTCTCCAAATTTGCTGGCATATTGAGTGCAGCACTTGAATAGCATCATCTTTTAGGATTTTAAAGAACTCAACTAGAATTCCATCACCTCCACTAGCTTTGTTTGTAGTAACGCTTCCTATGGCCCATTTGACTTCATTTATAAAGTCAAGTTTATGAACTTCATTCATAAAATGCCATTTTAGCAGCATTTATTATACTTCATATTTTAGTACCGTTTTTTATATAAAAGGGCTTCCCAAGTAACTCAGTAATAAAAAAATTCATCTGCCATTACAGTAGATGCAGGTTTTATCTTTGGGTCAGAAAGATCCCCTGGAGAAGGAAAAAGCAACCCAGTCATTTTCTTGCCTCGGAAATCCCATGGACAGAGGAACCTGGTGGGCTACAGTCAATGGGATTACAAAGAGTCAGATATAACTGAACAACTAAACAACAACAACAAATATATATAAAAATCTATCTGTTCCTCTGTATCATCTAATCTACTGTTGATTCCTTCTAGTATATTTTTAATTTCAATTATTGTATTCTTCAGCTCTTTTTTGTATTTTCTAACTCTGTTAAACTTCTCACTGTATTCATCCTTTCTTATCCCAAGTTCATGGAGCAGCTTTATGATCATTACCTTGAACTCTTTATTGTGTAAATTGTTTATCTCCACTTCACTTAGTTCTTCATCTGGTTTTATCTTGCTTCTTAATTTAGAATATATTCCTCTGTCTCCTCATTTTGCCTAACTCTGTTTTTATTTCTGTGTATTAGGTAGGTTGGTTATGTTTCCCGATCTTGGGGAAGTGGCCTTATACAGATGTCCTACAAGGACCATCAGCACGCTCCCTTCTACCCACCGGAGCTTCATGCTATAGGGCTTGCCCCTACATGGGCCACATGGGCTCTTCTGCTGTGATGGGGCTGTTTGCTGTGGGTGTGCTGGAAGGTGGGGTTGGCCACTTGGCCGCCAGCTTCTGCTTCATGCAAAGGCTACCAGCATCCTGGCAGGCAGGGGTGGGTCCTTGGGCATTGCTTGGGTGGGGCAGACGGAGTCCAGTGCTGGTACTGGTCCACTGGTATGTGGGGTGGGTCCCCACACAACTGGCTGCTTGACTTGAGGCATCCCAGGATGATGCTGACTGGTTAGTTGGGCAGGTAATCCCCCAGGGCTAATAGCCTCTCAAAGGAGTGAAAATTCATCATTAATGCTTCATCATTGCAATCAATGCAATCATCATTACTGACGAATTTTCACTGAGTATAAAATTTACATTCTGGAGAAAGGAGAAAAGCAGTACGTCAGGTGTGTTAATCATGTTCAATTCTTTTGTGCTTTTACTGACTGACTCTGCTTACTAATTACTAAGACATTTTTTAAAACTCCTGTCTTGATTGTGAATTTGTTCCTATTCATAATGCTATTACTGTTTGCTTTATACTTGATGGTAATATGAGGTTTTTATTATGTGGGCATTCCACCAGCATTGCTTAAGAATCGACATAGACGTCTATATTTAGTACTGTCAGAATTCTTATATTTTGATAATTGAATGGGTATAAAATGAGACTTCATTGTGGATTTTTATTTCTCTGATTATTAATATTATTGTTCAGCTCGGGTGTTTATTGACTGAGTATGTTTCCATTCTGTCCCTAATCTTCTGTCTTTTGTCTTTTATCCTTTCTTCTGTTGGGTTGTTTGTTCATTTTTCAACCCAAGAGGAAGTTATTTTTATGTGTAGCAAATATCTTTTCTCTGTTTGTGTCTTGGTTTTTCACTCTCTTCAGAGAGTCCTTTGATGTCAAGAAGCTTTTTATTTTAATGCCGTCAAATTAATGACTATGTCCTTTATGATGACCTTTTAGTGTGCCGTGTTTAAGAAAACTTTTTCTGGCCCCAGTTA
The DNA here is from genome assembly GCF_019320065.1 of Cervus canadensis. Lineage (NCBI taxonomy): Eukaryota > Metazoa > Chordata > Mammalia > Artiodactyla > Cervidae > Cervus > Cervus canadensis. The sequence goes on along the minus strand of NC_057405.1, from coordinate 54,224,223 downwards.
AGAAAGAAATTAATTTGTGTATTTGTTTAAAAGTCTTAACGTTTTACTTTTGAAATCTAATCCATTCGGAGTTTTAATCCTTTTGGAGTTTATTTTGGGGTGCTTTTATTGTTTGGTTTATTTTTGGAGTTTATTTTGGTATGATATGGGGTAGGAAAGCAATTTTATTTTTTCCTCACAGATAAACATTTATTCTGACTCTGTTTATTACATACAGTTGACCCTTGAACAACATAGGGAGGGGCTATAGACATTGATCCCCATGAATGAAAAATCCACATATAACTTTTGACCCCCCTGAAATCTTTACTAACATCCCACTGCTGATGAAACCTTACAAATAATAGAAATAGTTGATTAACACATATTTCTTGTGTTTTATGTATTATATACTGTATTCTTACAATGAAGTTAGAGCAAAGAAAATGTTATTAAGAAAATCATAAGGAAGAGAAATACATTTACAGTATTGTAGTGTATTTATACCAATAAATTTACATCATCTGTTTGCAAGATGAATCACCTGTTTGTCAGTACCTACATCAATATTGTCTTAAAGAATAGAAAATACTGTAAATAGTATAAATACTACTAACACTAGACATCACAAATGAAAAGATAATGTGATAAAGAAATTCATAATTATTTACAGGTATAACAATTTACGCACCAATAATAAAAAGGTTGCAATGTGGTAGCCTAGTGTAAGCAGTAAGATTGCTTGAAGGTAGCCTAGCCTATACATTAATGCTGCTGCTACTGCTAAATAGCTTCAGTCATGTCCAATTCTGTGCGACCCCATAGATGGCAGCCCACCAGGCTCCCCCATCCTTGGGATTCTCCGGGCAAGAACATTGGAGTGGTTGCCATTTCCTTCTCCAGTGCATGAAAGTGAAGTGAAAGGGAAGTCGCTCAGTCGTGTCTGACTCTGGTCAGGCTGTCTGCAGCCTACCAGGCTCCTCTGTCCATGGGATTTTCCAGGCAAGAGTACTGGAGTGGGGTGCCATTGCCTTCTCCGATACATTAATGAATGAATACTTATAAAAGTTTTATGGCCTATGGTATTGCAGTCATATTAATAATAGAGTGTTAGAAACACTGTTTCATCCTTTAAAAAACCACTTACTTGTGATAATAGACTGACAGGCAGTTTCTCTAGCTATGACACAAGAGGCATACCATGCGGTAATGTAATTCTTTGAAAGCAAAGTTAAAAAATGGTAAGAAAACTAACACATTATTAATATTATTTTAAATATTATCTTATGCCTATGTAAGGATAGACTACTACCTGCAACATTTTATGAATTCATGACATACTTTTTAATTTTTTAAAATATTTTTAGGCTATATGGTTCATCTGGGAGTTTTTCCAAAATGTCATAAATATCCCCAATTTTTTCCAATATGTTTACTGGAAAACATTCACATTCAAGTGGACCAGTGCAGTGCACAACCATGTCATTCAAGGGTCAATGTAGTTCCTCCATTCTCAGCTAATATACAATAGCAATAGCACCAGGGTAACACATCACAGTTCCCTGTATTTGTGTGGTTATTTCTGGCTATTCTACTCTATTCCATTTTTCTATCCCTGTTCATATACCATACCATCTCACTTTGTTGCTGTTCAATCATTCAGTGGTGTTCAACTCTTTGCGACCCCATGGACTGCAGCATGCCAGGCTTTCCTGTCCTTTGTCATCTCCTGGAGCTTGCTCAAACTCATGTCCATTGAGTGGTGATACCATCCAACCATCTCATCCTCTGCTGCCCTCTTTTCCACCTGCCTTCAGTCTTTCCCAACATCAGGGTCTTTTCTAATGAATTGGCTCTTTGCATCAGGTAGTCAAAGTATTGGAGCTTCAGCTTCAGCATCAATGTTGCCAATGAATATTCAGGACTGATTTCCTTAGGATGGACTGGTTTGATCTCCTTTCAGTCCAAGGGATTCTCAAGAGTCTTCTTCAACACCACAGTTGAAAAGCATCAATTCTTCAGTGCTCAACCTTCTTTTCTGGTCCAACTCTCACATCCATACATGACTACTAGAAAAATCATAGCTCTGAGTATATGGGCCTTTGTCGGCAAAGTGATGTCTCTGCTTTTTAATATGCTGTCTAGGTCTGTCATAGCTTTTCTTCCAAGAAGCCAGCATCTTTTAATTTCATGTCTGCAGTCACAATCTGCAGTGATTTCAGAGCTCAAGAAAATAGTCTGTCACTGTTTCTATTTTCTCCCCATCCATTTGCCATGAAGTGACTGGGACCAGATGCCACGGTCTTAGTTTTTTGAATGTTGAGTTTTAACCCAGCTTTTTCACTTTCCTCTTTCACTTTTATCAAGAGGCTCTTTAGTTCCTCTTCACTTTTTGCCATAAGGGTAGTGTCATCTGCATATCTGAGGTTATTGATATTTCTCCCAGCAATCTTGATTCAAGTTTGTGTTTCATCCAGTCAGGCATTTCACATGATATACTCTGCATATAAGTTAAATAAACAGGGTGACAATGTACATCCTTGACCTACTCCTTTCCCAATTTGGAACCAGTCTGTTGTTCCATGTCCAGTTCTAACTGTTGCTTCTTGGCCTGCATACAGATTTCTCAGAAGACAGGTAAGGTGGTCTGGTATTGCCTTCTCTAAGAATTTTCCAGTTTGTTGTGATTCACACAAAGACTTTAGCATAGTCAATGAAGCAGAAATAAATGTTTTTCTGGAATTCTCTTGCTTTTTTGATGATCCAGTGGATGTTGGCAATTTGATCTCTTCATCCTCTGCATTTTCTAAATCCAGATTGAACATCTGGAAGTTATTGGTTCATGTACTATTGAAGCCTAGCTTGGAGAATTTTGATCATTTCTTTGCTAGCCTATGAGATGAGACCAATTGTGCAGCAGTTTGAACACTCTTTGGCATTGTCCTTCTTTGGGATTGGAATGAAAACTGACCTTTTCCAGTACTGTGGCCACCGCTGAGTTTTCCAAATTTGCTGGCATACTGAGTGCAGCACTTGAACAGCATCATCTTTAAAGACCTGAAATAACTCAGCTGGAATTCCATCACCTCCACTAGCTTTGTTCATAGTGATGCTTCCTAAGACCCACTTAACTTCACACTCCAGGATGTCTGGCTCTAGGTGAGTGATCACACCATCATGGTTATTCAGGTCATTAAGACCTTTTTTGTATAGTTCTTCTGTGTATTCTTGCCACCTCTTCTTAATATCTTCTGCTTTTATTAAGTCCATACCATTTCTTTCCTTTATTTTGCCCATCTTTGCATGAGATGTTCCCTTGGAATCTCTAATTTTCTTGAAGAGATCTCTAATTTTTCCCAATTCTATTGCTTTCCTCTATTTCTTTGCATTGTTCACTTAGGAAGTCTTTCTTCTCTCCTTGCTATTCTTTGGAACTCTGCATTCCAAAGATGGATATATCTGTCCTTTTCTCCTTTGTCTTTCTCTTCTCAGCTATTTGAAGCCCTCCTCAGACAATCATTTTGCCTTTTTGCATTTCTTTTTCTTGGGGATGGTTTTGATCACTGCCTTCTGTACAGTGTTACAGACCTCTGTCCACAGTTCTTCAAGCACTCTGTCTATCTGATCTAATCCCTTGAATCTATTTGTCACTTCCACTGTATAATTGTAAGGGATTTGATTTAGGTCATACCTGAATGGCCTAGTGGTTTTCCCTACTTTCTTTAAGTCTGAATTTGCCAATAAGAAATTCATGATCTGAGCCACAGTCAGCTCCTAGTCCTGTTTTTGCTGACTGTATAGAGTTTCTCCATCTCCAGTTGCAAAGAATATAATCAATCTGATTTTGGTATTGACCATCTCACTTACTATAGCTTTATATTAGTTTTTGATATGAAAAGCCCTCCTTACTTCCTCAGAAGCCTTTTGACATTTCTTACCTTTTTCACTCTTCTCTATAAACTATAAAATCAGCTTGTCAAGTTCCACCAAGATATAAATAAGTATTGAGATTTTAACTACAGTTGCATTGTATCTACAAATCAACATGAAGAAAGCTGACATCTTTTCAATATTAAATGTAGCAAGCCATGAACATGAGGTATTTCTCCATTTATTTAGGTTTTCTCTCCTGTCTTTTAGGAAAGTATTCTAATTTTCTATGGTCCAAACTTACACATCTCTTTTCAGATTTATTCCCAGCTACTTTATACTTTCTGTTGCTAGTGTGAGTCTTGCGGTTTCTTTGTGTGTGTGTGTGTGTGTGTGTGTGTGTGTGTTTTAATTATTTATTTGGCTGTGTTGTGTCTTAGTTGCGGTGCAAGAGTCCAGTTGCTCTGCAGCATGTGGGATGTCAATTCCTTCACCAGGGATCAAACCCGCATCCCCCACATTGCAAGGCAGATTCCCAACCACTGGACCACCAGAGAAATGCCCCAGTGTGAGTCTTTTTAAAACTGATTTTTCCATTTGTTTGTTCATGTATCTAGAAACATAGTTGACTTTGGCTCATGGGTCATATATCCAGCCACAGCGGGCAACTCTCTTATTATTTTAAATAATTTCTTGGCAGAATTTTTGTTGTCTAAGTAAACAATTATATCATTTGAAAAGGACAGTTTTGTTTTCTCTTTTCTAATTCCCTCATGCAATGCAGAATAGAAGTGGTGATTGTAACATGCTTACCCTTGTTTTGAGATTATACAGGGAATGATTCTAATGTTTCCATATTTTAAATGATTTTGGTTTTGGGGAGTGGGGTTTTTGGGTTTTTTTTTCCCTTTTTATAGTTACCAAAATCTGCTTAAGGCCATTCTCTTCTGTGCCTACTTTTCCTTGATATTTTTTCATGAATGAGTATGGAATTTTGTTCTCTTAACACATAAAGATCAAATGGCATTTCTACTTTCTATGTATTTAATATTTGTCCTTTTCTTTCATATTCTCTACCTCTTTGTCTCTATGTGTTCATTCAGTCACTTCTTCAGAACTACCTTTCAGTTCATTAACTTTCTAATTTGATATTTAGTCTATGTCTTTTTAATTTCACCAAATCATTTTCCATTTTTGTCAGTTATATTTTATTTTTCCAAATTCAGTTGGTCATTTTAATATTTGCTTACAACTTACTATTTCAGGCAGGGGTGGCATTTTTCTTTTTTTTTCTGGAAGCATTTCATATCTTGGCATTCTATATTATGTATTTGATCTTTCCAACACCTAAAACCCTCAGGAGAGTCTAAACATTGCTTGTTAATTATTCTTACACTTACTTTAAAAAATGTCTAGGTAGAAAAAAATAATCATGCTAGATACTTCAAATGGGGTGTTTAATACAAGCAATTTGTTTTAAAAGTAGGTTGGGCCTGGAAGATTGAAAAAGGAAAGGTGGTGTTACCTAGAGATTAATCACTGTCCTGAGCCACTCTCCCCTAAGGCTGGCGGAGCAAAGGGTGGAGGGTTGGCAGACCCCATGATGCTACCTGCACTCACCCTTCCACTCCTCCATAGCCTGCGCTCCTACAGGCGGCACAAGAGCCTAGAGTCCACAGTGCGTTTGAAACGAACAAATTTGCTGCTGAGCCTTTCGGTGAAGGTCCCCTTCCTAAGATCCAGCTGTGCTGCTGCCAGCATCTAGATAAAAAGAGAAAAGGAGTCTCTCCCCTCCTACCTCCTTAGAACCTAGCCAGAACCAGCTGACAAGGGCATTTTGGAAATGTAGTTTTCAGACTCATGGCCTCTCGCAATGCAGAGGATTTCAGAAGAGTGTAAAAATGTTCCAGAATGCTAACAGATTAAAGCCAATATTGTTTCCTTGCATGATCTGTGATTGTGAGTTAAACTATGGTTCAGTTATCAGTAGAAAACCTCTGGGCCTACATTAGGATGTTGTTGTTATTTGCCAACTAACTTGGCGCCAAGTCGTGTCTTACTCTTTTGAGACCCCATGGACTGTAGCCTGCCAGGCTCCTCTATCCACAGGATTTCTCAGGCAAGAACACCGGAGTAGGTTGCCATTTGCTGTTTCCTCTTCCAGGGGATCTTTCCAACCCATGGATCAAACCTGAGGCTCCTGCATTGGCAGGTAGACTCTTTACCACTGAGCCACCTTGGAAGCCCCTACATTAGGATGCTTTCCTTCAAAGATGACCCCTTGTAACAGACAACTCAGGTATAGTTATTGGCTTTGAGGGCAGTCTTCCTGGAGTGTGTACATGGAAACTAAGTTGCACAAATACAGAGGGTAACATATACACAGAATGCAATGTAGATGATGCCCCTTGGAGGTCTTTCTCCTGGTGACTCTATTGCTTCTCACTCTCCTGATTTCACTTGTTTTTTTGTTTTTTTCTTTTTTTAACATCCAGTCTGTTTGAAGGGAGTGAGCAAAGCTTCCCTGGGAGCCTGGCGATGCATTCACAATTTTTTGTTTAGCAGAAACTATTTAGTCTGCCTTATGGTCCAAGCTGGAAGTCTCCATGTAGTACTTCTATAAAAACAATGAACTGTTTCCTTTCCCCCTCTCCCCACAAGAAAGGAGGAAAATGGTAAGGCCAGCACAGAGTCTGAAATTCTGTTAGCTACCTTTCAATGGAATGTGAGCTATCAGCAAGACAGGGCTTCAAGAACTGAGACTGTTCTAGGGGATGAGGCCACACCTGAACCAGCTGGGTACCAAACTCTTTAGGTTGTAGGACCTTGAATCTCCAAAGGTGCAGAGACTTATGAGCTGAAGACTGTTTCCCAGCACTAATTCTTTTTAAATATATATATATGTATATATATTTAAATTTTTACAATGTTGTGTTGGTTTCTGCCATACAAAAACACAAATATCTATCATATGACCCAGCAACCCCACTTCTGGGCATATACTCTGAAAAAACCATAGTAGAAAAAGACATATGTACCCCAGTGTTCATAGCAGCGCTGTTTACAATAGCCAGGACATGGAAGCAACCTAGATGTCCATCTACAGATGAATGGATAAGGAAGATATGGTACATATATACAATGGAATATTATTCAGCCATAAAAAGAATGAATTTGAAACAATTCTAGTAAAGTGGATGAACCTAGAGCCTGTTACATAGAGTGAAGTAAGTCAGCACTAATTCTTTATTAGAGGCCATAATACTATGCTGCAGCCTACAATGAAATGGTTAAACTATAAATGTCAAGTAAGACTAGCACAGGAACTTGAATGTAGATTTAATTCTTCAGAATTAGCTAATTTAAGGTCACACCTGGAAGGAGTACCTGAGAGAAGCAGTAGTAAATGGAAAAATAGTCTGGTTGCTACTCAGTAAACCCAGGGAGGCTCAAAGATGCTGAACAGGGCGGACAACCTCTTGTGGGCAGGTCAGACACACTGCTTATTGTCCATTAAAGATAAAAGCACCAGCAGGTCCATCTTTACTACTCAGAGTTGTAAAAGTTCCAAGAAAACTTAAAAAATTTAACATTAATATTCTAAATGCCATATAATGAGGTTTCTTCATGAAAGATTGTGTCCAACGCTGGTTTTCCACATGTGTTGTCTTGTGTTTATTGTGTCTCCATATTATCTTTTTGTGCTTTTTTTTTTTAAAACCTTTGTTGATCACATCAAATGTGGGATGCTGTCTCTCCATTCTGCTTTGTCTATCTCATTTTCTTTTCCTCTCTGTTCTTCCCTAATCTCCTATCTCTAATTTTACAGTCAAGAATTTGGAACAGACACAATTTTTGTAATGCATATTATGTATCTGCTAAAAGATATGAAGTCCTAAATTTAAAACAGATGAATAGATCATTTCATATTTCCTTACTTAAACGAAACAAGTTCATTTTACACATTTCAGGGGCCACACCTGATTTTTCTCCTAATAACAGAAGAGGAAAAAAGATGTCTCTCTCCTGACTTGGAAACACACCTAACTTGGGAACCTCATTAGAAATGGTATATATAAGTTCCATAAGCTGAAGTGGAAAAATGAATCAAAAATTCATTCTTGATCCACTCTCTCTGCCCCAATTTTTAATCTGGATTTAATTCAGCCCTGTCCTCCTATTCTGGTATTTAATTCAGTTAGGCATTAGGCTGAGAAGGGAAGGAGGGAACCGAGACTTCACAGCTGTAATTCCAGACACCTCATATGACCTATTAAACACACAGCTCTATGGAGAGAAGGGTATTAGAAGGGAACAGCTACAGTTCCTAAAAAAGATCAGATCTATGAATTTAGTAAGAACCTCAGGCCCAGCAGTGGACTCTCAGCCAAATCTGTGCTGGTAGATGGTTTGAAAAGAGAAGAAAGCTACAGAGAAAGCCCTTTCAGGAGACTGACAATTACTGTCTCGCCTTCCACTCTCACCTCCATCTGTCCACAAGGTATGGACAGCACCCTCCAGTGAATGGCAATTTCATTCTTAATCCGAGGGTTAGTTTTGAGGCTCCTACAACTTCACTTGAGTTCTTGATTAGAATTAAAGAATCTCAGAATCCTTTGAAACCACGTGATCTAATTCTCTCCTGTTGTAACTGAAAAATAGTGATGATGTAAGGACTCATTCAAAGCCAGTGAAACAGTGGCAGGGCCAAGAAGAGAAGTGAAGTGAAGTCGCTCAGTTGTGTCCAACTCTTTTCAACCCCATGAACTGTAGCCTACCAGGCTCCTCTGTCCATTGGATTTTCCAGGCAAGAGTACTGGAGTGGGTTGCCATTTCCTTCTCCAGAGGATCTTCCCAACCCAGGGATCGAACCCAGGTCTCCCGCATTGTAGGCAGACGCTTTACCATCTGAGCCACAGGGGAAGCCAAGAAGAGAACCTCACTCTTATTCTAGGTGCTATTAATATTGCATACTTTATGATATTTTGTGGAGATTAGATATGCACAGGAATATAAGACTTTCATTAAGAGTCACACTTGAAAACATAACATAAATCTTTGGGGGAAAGTAGTTGGAGATTACTGACTGCACTTCCATCAGTCAGTAAGTTAGTTACCTGGAAATAAGAGTCAAATTAAAGGATGGGTTATCTGGGCAAATGCCAGAGACATCAGTCTTAACAGATGCTGGACAGAGGAGCCTGGTAGGCTACTTATTCCCAGAACCCAAGGCCTCTGGAGGATGGGGACCTCCATGGAAGCCATCAACCTCTGATACCTGGAGCTGTAAAGCTTCTTCCTGAAGTTCAGAAAGCAAGGCCAGAACACCTATCACTAGCCCAAGGATGAATAAATATAACTGTTAAAATATCATGGGTTTGAGGTCTAGCATCTAATACCTCCTGCCCTGCCCCCATCCCCAAAATAAAAGATGCTCAATAAACAAACACATTGGCAGAAAAGACATGCTGATAAAAGAACCAGAAGGATGAACAAAAAAACCCTAGATAATTTCCAATCTTCCCACCTTGGTCCCTTCTCAACTGGTAAATTTGAGACATGTGTGCCTGCTCAGTCACACTGGATTCTTTGCAACCCCATGGGCTGTAGCCTGCCAGGTTCCTCTGTCCATGGGATTTTCCAGGCAAGAATACTGGAGTGGGTTGCCATTTCCTTGTCCAGGGGATCTTTCCAATCCAGGGATTGAACCTGCCTCTCCTGCATTGACAGGCGGGTTCTTTACCACTGAACCACCCGGGGAGCCCAAGGACTCATCCGTTGTCCTACTCACACCTCATAGCACCTAAATAGTCCAGCTGCCCAATCACACAGCGCCCACCAGGGGTGCTAAGGGTACGAGTGGTGTTTCCTTCTTAGTCCTCACGATCCATTATTACTGCCCTTCCAAGTCCAGGGTCACAGGCAGTGGAAATTAGGTCACCTCAAGAACCTCCGCTCTCAAGGCTGGGGAGGCCAGGTCTCTCTTCGCCGCCCCTACCCAGTCATAGAACAGGAATTTTCAATTCGATGAGAGAATCGAATCAGCAAAGCCGGCGATTCGTTCGGCTTGAGGGAGGTCCGGCGAACGCTGCAATGGCGAAGCGGCCAGCAGGGGGACTTCGGGTAGGGCGGGAGGGGCCAGGAGGCGTGGTGGCCCTGCAGGCGTGATAGCACGTGTGCCGGGCGCGCGGGCCGGGGCCGGCGTGTTGGGCGTGTCCCGGCCCGCGCGGGTCCCTCTTCGGCGCGTGCCGGGCGCCGTGGCCCCGCTGGCGTGGCGGGGACCCTCGGCTCGGTGGCCCAGGCGTGGGCCCGGGCGGCGGCGCGGGCGCGGCCGGTGCTCCTGCAGAGGGAGCTGTGCGCCCGGGCTGGCGCACGCACGGCGCCGCCCGCTCCCTCTTGCCGCCGCCGCCGCTGGGCCCGCCCGCCGGGGAGGGGCTCCGGGCCTCGCCGACAGCTGCTTCCTGCTTCCCGCACGTCCTCGCCGCCGCGCAGCCGGTCCGGTCCTGAGTCCCGGCCGAGAGTCCCGGCCGAGAGCAGCCCGTCGCCGCCGTCGCCTTCCCGGCACCCGCCTCGCCCCGCGGCCCGCTCGCGCCCGCCCCAGAGCCCACGCCGCCCCTGCGCGTCCCCGGCCATGCTGTCCTTCCAGTACCCCGACGTGTACCGCGACGAGACCGCTGTGAGTACCCAGCGGCGCCTGGCCCACGACCCGCCGCCCCTCACCCTCTGCGGCCCCTCGCCCCCTGCTCTCCCCTCCCCCTCGGCCTTTGTTTGCGAGACCCGGCTGGGGGTTCCCGGCTCCTCCCGAGGCGCGGGGGCCCTGGTGGCCGTCACCCTCCGCCCGCTGGCGGCGGAGCCGGTGGTCAGCCGCCGCTGGACCACTTCCCAAGATCATCGGGGTCAAGGGCGAACACGCAGGTGGGCGTGGGCGTCTGGAGAGAGTGGGAAGGCAGGACGTGTCACTGCGTTTTTGCTTGGAGGAGGCTCTTGCTTAAATATGGTGGTAGGAGAAAGTGTGGATGTGTGTAGATGATGTCCAGTTATAAGACAAAAGCAAACTTTTTCAACTCACAAATTAAAAATACTTAGAGTTGAAGTTCATTCATTCGATTTTTAAAACGTGTGTGGAGCGCTTCCCCCTGCCGGGTGCTGGCGGCGGGCGCTGGGGATGCAGGGCGGAGATAGAGTCCGTGGAAGATGGGGCAGGGCCCCGTGATGTGCCGGTGCTGATCCGCGTGTTCCTAAACCAGAGCAGAGTCGGCGGGGGCCAGAGGAGGCCTTAGAAGAGGAGAGGGTGGCCTTTGCAGAATGAAGTTTTGCCTAGGGCAGGGCTTACCCACCATTTCCCTCAGTTTGTAGATAACCTCAGAGTCACTGTGGAGATCCTGTGGGTGGAATTCTGGGCAGAACCTTTTTTTCTCTTTTTTTTGCGTGTAAAAATTAGTTTGGCATCTTAAGAACTGGAGTAAATCCAAATGTTGTGGGCATAATTCTCGTAGGAATAGCCAAATTCCTCAGATGACTTAAAATAGAGTTGGAATAAAAAGATTTTTGTATAATACAGTTCTAGATTTTTTCTGCTTGCTTTGACCTGATTTGTGCCTGAAGTCTGTACTTTAAAGCACTTCTCATTTTGAGGTAAAGGGTTCTGGGGCTTTAGAGCGAAGGATGTAAGGGTTGTTTTAAATTAAGACTTCCAAGTGGTACTAATGCATTCATGGTTTCTTTGACCTGTGGCCATCTGGTAACCATGTTTTCTCCGTCTGTTCAGCTGTTTGCTTATTAAATTTACTCCCCCAAGAAGCCCTATCTCCGTGGTTCAAGAGTTGTTTCCTTTGTGCAACAGGAGTAACGTGATCCAGCGGGAATGGAAAGGGGATAGACCAAGTAAGAAGACCTGAGTGCTAGTTGTGGCTTTATCACTCCCTCCCTGGATGCCCTTTGGCAGATCCCTTGCCTGTTACAGGCCTCCTCTTCCCTGAATGAACTATTACGGCTGGCTTGGCTAACAACAGAGTTTACTTGCTTCAGTAGTAAAAGTATCAATCGTTCGTTCATTCAGGTGATGCCCTGGCCCTGCCGTGTGCCAAACATGAGTAATGGTAAGGCATAAATATCTTGGTTTGGTTTTTGAGGATCTCTGAGTTTTCAGGAGAGATACAATTATAACATTTGATAAGTACTGTTTTAGATTTGTTTTATTTAAATGGGGGAGGGGTGCTTCTTCCGTAACTTTTCACTTTTGGGGTTACCAAAACTCTGCAGTTCACCTAATCTGTGTTTAACCATTCTTGAAAGGGTGAAGTGAGGATTTCCTGAAGATGTCAGAAAGATTATGAACAATTAACTGAAAAGAGTATACCGTGGATTTTAATACTATGCAGTTCTTTTGCATCAGAGGAGTCGTGATCAGCCTCAAGGCTGAGGAAATGTAGCGCTTGGTCCAACCTGGACCCTGTAGATCACCCAGGTTACTTGTCCCAGCCCTGACAGCCTGTGGGCAGTGTCTTTTTCCTGTGACAAAGTCCTGATTACTAACGCAGGCTTGACTTAGGCATTTACTCAAATGGTAGCCTTGATTTCTAGGATGGGTTTGTTTTTCTCCAGCAGTGCTAGCCATTGCCGTAGCTCTGTCTGTCTCCCTTGAGCGTCTTCCAGCCGTGCACTCAGCAGTCTCCTGCTGAACCGTGGGCTTGGAGCTTGCAGTCCCATTGGATCCACTTCTGCATTAGCTAGCAGATTTTTGGAAACCATGCTGTTCCAGTGTGATCCTGTGGCCCATCCCCCGAGAGCGTTGCCCTCAGGGAATTTAGGCCTGCAGCGGCAGAGTGTGCAGGATGAGTGGAAAACACCGAGGAGAATGGCATTAATTTTCGTCAGGAGGTAGAGACAGTATGAGAATTGAGGCTGGAAGTTGGTCAGTTGGTTAAGGTTGAAAGGATATTCCTGGTCATGTGACTTAAAGTCATAGTTATGTAGGGCCGGACAGTCATGGAACTGCGTCTGTTTGGGGATGGCAGGAAGGCCATTGTGACCAGAACATCTTGGGTGTAAGCTTGGATGGCGGCTGGAAAGGGAAGATAAGATGGGGCCAGGTTTGATGGGCTCTGCCTGCTGTGTGTACAAATGTGCATTTGGCAGCAGGCAAACTATTGACTAATACAGTGAAATATTCATAGTGATAATGTCTTATCAGAACTCCCTTTTTAAAGCGTCTTTGGAAAATATGGAATGGTTTGCGAACTTTAATCAGATGGGAAAATCAGGTACTATATAGCTTGAGTGCAGGGGATGTGGCTTGTGAGATCACCCCATTTGTAGGCTACGCTCTTATAAAAGAAAAATGTAGGGGCCAGGTGGATGGGGGGAGGGCACTTGGCTCCTGGGATTGTCCTGGAGAGAATCTGTTTCTTCTCCTGGTTAGAAATGCCTGCTCAGTAACTGACTTCAGTCTGCTTTAGATTATAAGGCAGGTACGGGAAGTTGGGGCTGTTTGCTCAGAGGTGAACACCATTCAGTAGGCAGTCCAGTGTAGGGTGCACTGGGTTCTGAGTAAAGGTCCAGCTGTGCCCTTGCCAATTCACAACTGGTCTGCTTCATTAGCAAAAGGTCAAGTCCTCCGGCTTTGGGGGCTGCTCAAGATGGGATCACTGCTCTCCCTCCGGCTTGTTAACCATCTGACCCTTGTCAGCTGCTTTAACTATGTCCAGCTTCAGTTTCCTCATCTGGAAAAATGAGTTGATGGTAGCCTTACAGTGAGGACCAGATCAGATAAACGTGGCTATGGCACAATGTTTAGCTCACAGCAGATCTACAGCCTTCACCCTGCCAATCTCTGAATTGCATTCTGCGGCTGTGAAGTAGGAATATAATCAGCTCTCTTACAAAGGTGCTTTAAAACATCAGGCACAGCAGTATGGATATTCAGCAGCCGTTCATTGCTTTGGGTCTAGCACGTGGCAGCACTTTCACTTAGTCATAAAACTAAGATTTGCTGTTAATCTTTCCCCCTTTGTTAAGTTTCTGGATATGTCTGAGTTTTAGTAGCATCAGCAAATTTGGAAAACTCAGCAGTGGCCACAGGACTGGAAAAGGTCAGTTTTCATTCCAATCCCAAAGAAAGGCAATGCCAAAGAATGCTCAAACTACCACACAATTGCACTCATCTCACACGCTAGTAAAGTAATGCTCAAAATTCTTCAAGCCAGGCTTCAACAGTACATGAACCATGAACTTCCAGATGTTCAAGCTGGATTTAGAAAAGGAAGAGAAACCAGAGATCAAATTGCCAACATCTGCTGGATCATCAAAAAAGCAAGAGAGTTCCAGAAAAGTATTTACTTCTGTTTTATTGACTATGCCAATATGCCTTTGACTGTGTGGACCACAACAAACTCTGGAAACTTCTTAAAGAGATGGGAATATCAGACCGCCTGACCTGCCTCTTCAGAAATCTGTATTCAGGTCAGGAAGCAACAGTTAGAACTGGACTTAACAACAGACTGGTTCCAAATAGGGAAAGGAGTACGTCAAGGCTGTATATTGTCACCCTGCTTATTTAACTTATATGAAGAGTACATCATGTGAAATGCTGGGCTGGATGAAGCACAAGCTGGAATCAAGATTGCCAGGAGAAATATCAATAACCTCAGATATGCAGATGACACCACCCTTATGGCAGAATGTGAAGAAGAACTAAAGAGCCTCTTGATGAAAGTGAAAGAGGAGAACTAAAAGTTGGCTTAAAGTTCAATATTCAGAAAACTAAGATCATAGCATCTGGGTCTGTCACTTCATGGCAAATAGATGGGAAAACAGTAAAAACAGTGACAGACTATTTTTGGGGGCTCCAAAATCACTGCAGATGGTGACTGAAGCCATGAAATTAAAAAATGCTTGCTCCTTGGAACGAAAGTTATGACCAACCTAGACAGCATATTAAAAAGCAGAGATATTACACTGCCAACAAAGGTCCGTCTAGTCAAAGCTGTTGTTTTTCTAGTAGTCATGTATGGATGTGAGAGTTGGACTGTAAAGAAAGCTGAGCGCCAATGAATTGATGCTTTTGAACTGTGGTGTCGGAGAAGACTCTTGAGAGTCCTTTGGACTGCAGGAAGATCCAACCATTCCAACCTGAAGGAAATCAGTCCTGAATATTCATTGGAAGGACTGATGCTGAAGCTGAAACTCCAATACTTTGGCCACCTGATGGGAAGAAATGAGTCATCTGAAAAGACCCCGATGCTGCTGGGAAAGATTGAAGGCAGGAGGAGAAGGGGACGACAGAGGATGAGATGGTTGGATGGCATCCCCAACTCAATGGACATGAGTGTGAGTAAACTCCGGGAGTTGGTGATGGACAGGGAGACCTGGAGTGCTGCGATTCATAGGGTCGCAGAGAGTCGGACACGACTGAGTGACTGAACTGAACTGAACTGAATTGAGGGACGTTTTTAGTGTCTGGTCCATTCCTTCTGAGGAATATTTGGGGGAAAGCTGTTTGCAGATTGTTTTGAGTCTCAGCTCTGATTCTGAACTCAGTACGGCCCTGGGCATGTTGCCATCTTGTGCTTGACATTGCTCCTGAAAAGACTGGGTTGGAAGATCTTGCACAATTTTACATTTTTTTGATTCCTATTGTCAGAGAAAAGATGGTTGTTACTGTAAGCATGGTGTTTTACAACCATTTCAAGGTGTGTAAAATGTAAGAGACTTGCAGATGAGAAAACAAGACAGAAAACCTTTTCTTCAGTGGTGATAATCAGCTACAATTTAGAGAGGCTTTTGGTAAGGATTGAAAATTGATAATTTTAGGAAGACTCGTCGGGAAGGCTTTCATCTGGTTTTGTGTGCCTTGCACTTGTTGGTCATTATTTGCTGGGCAGTCCTTGTGTTCCAGCTCAGTTGCCTGTCCTTCTAGGTGTGCGTGTCCCCAGGTACTGTCTCCCCAGCACCAGATGAGGACAGATGCTGACCCCTTGCGGAAAGCCAGGGGTCTGAGGCTTGGGAGAGAGTCTCAGTTGACCAACAGCCACAGTGGAATTTTGATAAACAGTAGAAACAGCAGGTTTTCCTTTTCCAGGAGAGTGTTTGCTTTCCTTAGGGACTAGCCCTTACCTTCTGGTATTACAGAACAAAACCGAGGAGACAGGTGCAAAATATCTGAGACACTGGTTGTCTTCCAGACAACTGCACACAGGAAGCCTCAAATGGAACGTTGTTCAGTTGTTGAGAGAGACTTGATTGGAAAGACGTTGTCCATGTGGTTTCATTTGATTAGATTAATCACATTACTGTGTTATTGGGGTATCTATCTGTTGGTAGTTTCTTTGGGCATAATCACCTGGGGAGTGGTGACTTCAGTTGGTCTTCCAGACTCAGTCAGTCTCTGAGGCCAGGCCCACTCAGGAATTGGGTTTTCCAAAAGTTCCCACGAAGGGGCTCCCGAAGGCATCCCCTCAGCCAGGCTGTCCTGGCAGTCAGCAGTTTTATCTCATCAAATATCAGGGTAGTCTGAATGCATGATACCTTTGTGCCTCTTTTCCTACACAGTGAAAGAAAGCATTTCATACCAGTACATTGAACAGAATAGAGGCTTCAGTTGTAGAAATGTTCTCTCATTGCATGAAAGTCAGCTTTCTCTGACGTCAGTGAGCATCATTACACGTTCGTTAACTTGGTTTTTGGTAGTTTAGACTTAAAGGCAAAATTGATCATATTGTACATTGTCGGGAGATTTCCTAAGCATCTGTAAGCTTAGCCAGAACTGGGCAGTGCACCCGTGTGTGATGGCTTCCTCCCAAGCAGGCCCTTCCGCTCTCCCCACTGCGTTGTGTCATTCAGGCCTTGGCCACCAACAACACGTTTTCAAGTTTCTTTAACACAGTGGCAGGCCTTTGTCTTGTGTTGTACAGACAGAGCTGTTCCTATTCTGACCTTTCATCTCTCCTCCTGCTCCAGCTAAAATGTTCTTTTCATTAAGGGTGGTTTGACACCTTTGAGAACCTGCCAACTTCGGTTCATGTGGTAATTTGGGCAGACACGTTGCCAGTGAGCCAACTGGGCTATTTCAGACCGCCCCTTTCCTATCTCTGTCACATTCTGAAAGTAGTGATGTAGTTGGGGTTAGACACTAGTTACCTAATACCGCACTTTGTCTTTTGCAGGTACAGGATTATCATGGGCATAAAATCTGTGACCCTTACGCTTGGCTCGAAGACCCAGACAGCGAGCAGACGAAGGTAAATGAGGGCTTATGATGAAAGAGAAGGTGGTCTTCATAGCTCAGACCAAACCATAAACATCAGTAACTGTGGCTTTTCCCTCCTAGTATTATCCTGTGTTGTCTGCAGTGGGACGATGAATAGACCTGTTATACTACCAGTCTCTGTGAAATGATTCGTGAGAAACGGTGAAAGTGTTTTTAGTCCCATAGACGATCACACAGCTGTTTTGAATAGTGTTTATGAACTATAAGAACACTGATGAACCAGCTGTTTGAAATGAAAGTATTTGAAAAAAGGAAAACAAATTTTTACTGAAGAAAAATAAAAACTTAGAGAATAATTTTGTGAAGAAAAAAATTGCCTAATACATTTTTTCCCAAAGGAAAGAAAATATATTGAAGAAGTAGTACCAAGTCTTGAAAACTGAATGCTGGTCTTAGATTATTTATTGATTTTAATGCAACAACAATACAACAACTAAATTATAAGTAAACTGAATTCTCAGTATCTTTTTATATTTTATAAAGGGATGAAGGGGAGAATTTTCTACTCTGTCTAAAAATATTCTTTTGGAGAAACATGTAGTATTTTGAGCCAAAGTCTCATTTTGTTAATGAAGCTTACCCCTAAGTGCGATGTCTGATGGTTGCTATTTTCCTTCTTGGAGTATCCAGGGCTTGTCATTTGAGATTCATTGTTTACATATGCTGTATGTAGTTAAGTTTGCTTGGATGAGGGAGTGGTGTTTCTCCAATCCACTCCGAGTTCTTTGACTTTTTTATTTATAGCCATATTAACTTAGTATATAAAAATATGTATACAGTTTCTAATATCCTCAGCACTCCAGAAGTTTGAGCTTCTTTAGAATCCCAGAGTACATTTCCTATTTTAAAACAAAAAAACAGAAAAAGTTAATGCCTGCTGAGTGGTTTTCTAGGCCAGCTCCTAAAAGCCTATGTCTTAGCTGTTCTTGTATCTTGTGGTCCCTTGCCACTGTATGTATCAGTGTTCCCTGGAGAACTGAACTCTGATTTCCAAGACAATTCGGATTTTCCAAGAAGGCATTCCCTCCTGATGTGGACCTGGCTAGTGGGGTTTGGGGTGCTTTCCTTCACGCCCACCCCCATTCCCTGTCCCACACTCCTGCGGCCCTTTCACGCTCCCTGGTCAGTGGGTTGCAAACTCTACTGCCTTCATGTTCTTAGGGAAAAGCTTCACCAGGAGTGGAGTGGAGTGATGGGCTTAGCCAGGCACGGTGTTACATGGAAAACGAGACAGCAGAAGCAGGAAGGGGTCGCTTCTGCTGGAGTAAATCCCATGTCAACTTGTCCTTCTTCCTTCATTCCCAAGGCACTAGCTTGCCTGCTTCTCTTTCCGCCACCCTTGGCAGTTCTTCATGGCAAGCATTTCTCTTCTCCTCTGCCCACTGCAGAAACTCTTAAAACTTCTTCCTGTCCTTTGTCCTCGAAGTAAGCACACCCCCATTTTGAGTTTTTCTCGTGGTTTTTACTTGTATCTGTACTCCCTCATTCTCACGCTTTCCCCATTCCCTTCAAGAAAGACAGAGGTCTCATGGGTGAGGATGACTGATGTTTGGGTTTTCATTTTTCTTTGGTGAAGCAGTGAGTTTTAGAGGTTGGTGGGGAGCAAATGAGAGACCAATGGGTGACTGGAGGAGCGGGCAGAGGCTCCAGCTCTGCAGCTGAGGCGAGGAGGGGCAGGGGCAGGGCTGCGTCCTCTCCTCGACCCTGCCACGGACAACCTTGGTCCTCCAACTTTGGACTGGACTGAGACGGATTGAGCCTGGAAACAGAGGGTCACAGGCAGCCACATAGCCTGTAGTGGATGGAGAGCAGGAGAGAGGGGGATGAACTTCCTGTGTATCTCTGGAAAACTGCCCCCAAGGACTGTCTCTATGCTGATTCCTTTGTCTAAGGAATTGGGTACAACCTGGATTTCTGCAGCCTTTGATGGGTATTGAGTGATTCAGCTATGTGAGAATGGCCCAGTTTTTGTTTACATGTTAATGCATGCGCATTTTGCTATGCCTTATTTGATGATGTCTGGTCCTGTGGTTGACAAGCCACTTAACTATAGTAGGTAAAACTTTGCTAATTAGTAATCTTCTAGTCAGCATTGGATAGACGCCAATGACATTGGTATATACACTGTTATTTTCATGGTGTGTATTTAATAATAGATGTTTACTGTGTGCTGGGCGCTTCAGTGGTAGCTTTGCATATCCTATCTCAAATCCTGAAATAGATCTTTTTCTTTTCCCCATTTCACAGATGAAGAAACTGAGTTTGAATGATTAAATAGCATGTCCAAGGTCACTCAGCTTATGAGTGGAATCAGGTGGTCCAGGTGGTTATCAACTTCACATTAAAGAAATGATAAAAAATCAAAGACTCTGGGTGTAGTAGCTCTGGGAACGCACGCTCTAGGAGTGGAGTCATGTCTTAGCTCGCCGTGGGACTTTATGGGTCCTCCTACAAGCACGCTGGGTGACCCCCCATTCCTGCTCTCATGCTCACCTGTCCAGGCAGTGCTCCTCAGGTGTCGGGACTGTGCAGCTAGCACCCGCCCCGGCATCCTCCTCTCGAAGCAGCCTCATTATTGACAGGAGCTGGTTGTCATCTGCGATCTGATGAGTGAAATTTTTGTCTCAGACTGAAAAGATAGGGTGTGTTTTTCTAATGAGCAGAAGAGCAGCAGGAACATTTTCTACTCAGAGTTAGAGGCATGTACACAGAATTGGGTGTATTAGCCATACCTCGGTGTAAAGAGGAGAATCTTCATGTAGCCTTTAAAACAAAGAAAAGCTGCTTGTTACATTTTCAATAAAAACCAGCCCGGAAGTAAGGAACATTGATAGCTCAAGATCTGAAATGCTATCAGTAAGTCTTTGATTTAATCTCATGTTTAATAGAGCTTATCCAATTCTGACAGTTCCTGGCATTTGAGACTTTGTCCTTTATTAAAGAAATATCAGCAGACTTGTAACTTCAAAATTCTCAAAGATGGTGGTGGGGGGGACCTTGAATCTGGATGAATCCTTCCAAGCTGTCAAGGCCCACATAGCCCTATTTTATAGCAAATGGACCAGTTTGTAGAGTATCCTGGGCAGCTCAGTTCTTTCTTTGAGATCAGTTCAGCCTTAATTTGAAAACTCAGGAGAACTACTTTGTAAAGAAGAAGCAGTAGAGCAGCACTACCTAGGAGATGTATAATGTAAGCCGCATATATAATTCAGATTTTTCTAGCAGCCACATTAAAAAAGTAGAAAGAAACAGGAAATTAATTAAAGTACTTTAGTCTGTTCAAAGTACTAACATCTCAGCATGTAATCAATATAAAACGTTATTAAGGTATCTGCATTCTTTCAGATTAAATTTTCAAAGTCCAGTGTGTATTTTACATGTACAGCACATACCGATTCAGAGCAGCCACATGTCAGGCGCTCAGTTACCACGCGTGGCTGATGGCTGCCAGTATCGTACGGTGAAGACACGGGCCAGCCTTTCTTGTGAACATTGACGTGAAGACTGTAAACAATGATAGCAGGTTAAAAATAAAAAAGCAGAATTCGTCACAGAAATTTAGTTTAATATTATTATATCCATAGATTAAGTAAACCTATATAACTAATCTAGGTAATGTTTTAAGAATTTTTTAAAAATCCAAAACTAAAAATAGTAATAACTTTAATAGTAAGTATTCAAAGCAACCTAAACACCAGACTGGAATATCTCTCACTATTGTTTTCATATGTTTGCAAAACTTTGACCAGTACAATAAAACATGAACTAAAATCTGTAGAGGATAAAATAAAATTATCACTAATTAACTGATTCTGTGATTATGCATCTAGAAAACTAAGGGAAACAACTGAAAACAGAATGAATTCAATAGAGCGTGTATGTATGGAGTAAATATAAAATCATTACCACTCATACATACCATCAATAATGAGAAATCAACCCACCCAATAGCAGCAACAAAAAGTAAATACTTAAGGAAAAAGAAGAGTTTTCAGGCCTACTGGGAAAGTAGTAGTGTCACTTCAGATAGAAAAGAGCCAGTTTGGGGTGTTATTTTTAATAGTGGAAAATTGAAAATCTCCATTTCCAACAATAGTTTAGCATTTAAGTTGAACCTGGTAGATGTGCTTGACGCAGTAGTCCGTGCATCCTTATAGCATCCTGAGCTATAAGGTTTGGTTTGCTAAGTGAAAAGTGCTCCTGGTGGAGCAGGAGGCGGGAGAAGGGTGCACAAATGCGGCGCTCTTGGGGGTGACAGCTTTATAAAGTGCCTTTGCAGTTCTTGGAGACAGTGGTTTGTTGTTGTTTGCTCTCTGTTCTAGAAGAATCTGTATGGAGACACAAACTTAACAGCAGATAAAGGGAAGACTCTGGGTTAAAAGCTCTTTAGACATCTCACTGCGGTGTACTCTGGAGGTAGCAGTCTAAACCATAGTGAAGTCTCACTGGAGTAAGTGGGACACCAGGGAAACCTTAGAAGTGAGACGGTGGAGGGAGAGGTTTTAGTCATTGAAACGGATTTGAAGACAGCGAGGCAGGTCCCGGCAGTGGTGAGCCCATACTTCCCAGTCAGCAGGCTCTCCCAGCTTGTCCTCCGCAGGTCATGGAAGGAAGTGTGTGCGGCAGCCTTGATGCACCCTGAGGCTTTGACTCTGAGGGGACTTGAGCCTCCAGACTACTACTAGCAAACGCCCCCCCCCCCCCATTGACTATAATGTGCATGTGATTCACTTCCTAATCTTCTAACTTCCTAAGTTTCCCGGGACGAACAGACACGTGGACCCCAAACCCCACACTCCACCTTAGCTCTCTAGCATATTTCTTCGTCTTAGTTGGTGTCTTGGCCCCTTTGGGTGAGCCCTACGCACGTCTCATTTCAGCTCTTATCACGGCCTTCTCCTCTCTTCCTGTCCGTAAGGCAGTCTGTGTGCCCCTTCATACCCCTTCTTCCTTTGTCCCATCTGTCATCCATCTCTGTGACCAGCAGGGGCTCAGTTGCCAAACCCAGTGACTTCACTGTCATCCTGTGTTCTTCATGCGGATGGACCCCTCTTCCTGGGGAATTGTAGAAGCTTTGGTGTACACTGGCAAGGGGACTGCTCTGCCCCCTCCGCCTTGCGCTGCCCCTCAAGCCCTTGGAGTTTGCTTACACTGCTCTTGTCACTGAAGCAGCCATCTTGCTCATGGGCCCCTGGGAGGGTACCAAATATGCATTTCTTTCTCCTGGCCTCCCTGCCCATCATGGTGCAGTCAGTCCACAGGGCACCATCTGCTCCCTTTCCTGATAGTGAGAAATCCTCTGCATCTCTGGCTTGTTTTTGCAGCCCTGAAGTCCAGATAGAGGCAGCATCCTTGTCACCTTTTGAAGAGTCTCCCCATTTCACTCCATCTTGTTGCAGCTTTGACCTCTTGACTGAATTCCAGAACTTGTTATTTGTTACTTAGTGAAGGGGAGATACTTACAAAGAGGAAGAATTTACTTCTGTTATTGTAGCTAATTGTCAAGTCTAGCTTCCACAGAAGCCCTGTCCTGGGGCTTTGGTCCAGGAGGTAAGCAAATGTAGGATACCAGCTGCAGTTATCAAAAGACTGATTTGTTTTTTCCCCTCCCTGAGAACTGCCTTGGGCTAAATGACAGTACCAATAGCTCTAGTTGCCTTGTGGATCGCGAAAGAAGATCTCCTAATAGGAACCAGCGCCCCCCCACCCCCAAAATTGTATGTTTATTCCTTTTAAAAAATTATCATTTGTTTCATTGAGGATCAAAGAAATAGAGATCTTCTTTTCTAAGACATTATTTGCTCCCATCCCTATCCCCTATTTGGAGGAATAGTTAGGGGTTGCCTGTTACGTCTTTTGAGAAGGGGTTATGAAGGTAGTGAGCAGAACAGTCCCTCACTCTTACAGGTAAGGAAGCTAGAAACGTCACCTTTCTCCTCCACTGACTATACTCCTCCCTTCCTCTGCAGGAAAGATTTAAATTTCAAAAGACTTCTGGTCGGCTCTAGGATGTTAACTAGCCTAGGATTTCTCTCTAGGTATTTTAATGTCACAGAGGTTCAGTGGAGAACAATGTTTAGGGCAGTCAGCTCCTTTCCCTGGAATCCTGACTATTCTGATATGTGGTATTCTGCTCACTTTTGTTGTTGTTCTTTAAGATTGACCCTAAAAGGATGTAGCATGAAGAGTTGCCTGCTCTGTGCTGGTATCAGTCTGGCCTAGATTTCTCTGTGTGGTGTGGTCTCCCTAGCGTGGGACAGAGCCAGCAGGGGCAAGAACTGCTGAGGGGCTGGGGGAGCTGAGATCCTTTTGTCCACTCGCATCTCCCCCTCAGGCTGTCAGGCAGCAGGGCCTACAGAATGGAAGCTTGCTCCCAGGATGTGCACTCACGTGAAGGGCTAGTTCAGTGTCTCTAAGCCAGCAGACAGCAGATGAAGCTGACTGAGAGCGGGGGAATACTGGATGTAATTCACAGCATAGAAGACTTGTTTTGGTTTGCAGTGTTCTTTTAAAGACTTTAGGACAAACTGTGAACATCCTTTTTGTACTGTGAGTTTCCAGACATTGCTGGTGTCACTTCTGTTGGGAGACAGGGAGGAGGATCGGAGTATTTGCCAGGTGGGACTGGAAGTCGTAGCCTTTCGTCTTCCATTTTCTTGGCCTGTGAGTACAGCCAGCTGTCTTACCTGGGATTTCTTTCCTTCATCTATAAAATGAGTATAGCCACACTCAATTCATCTAGATCCAAGCTTTGAGCAACACCCAGCTGAGAAAATGCATGTAACAGTTCATTTTCCATGCCCAGCAGAGCTCTGTACAGAGGTGGTATAGCTTAGGTGCTGCTGCTTCAGGGTATTGAAGTGTAGACCTTCAGACTCTAGTCCTCTTATTTGCTTACTCAGAATGTTGAACTTTAGAGACACCTGTGTCTTTTTATTTTCATCCACAAAAGTAGGCAGCATTTTCCTTTTGAATTCTAGTGTTTTAGAAAAAGATACGTATATTTTGAGCATTGAATCCCCACCTCTGCCAGTGGGTGGACTTGTGACTTGTAAGTGTGGTTTTATTGTTCCAAAGTGCAATGATTAAACTAGGCCAAAGATTACCTTGAAGCTATTAGGTAATACCTCTTTTAATTGATGTTTTCTGAACCCACCGTGAAATGCCCTGCCCTCAATTATTAATGTTTCATGTAAGGACCTGGATTGAGAGTTACTACTATGTTGTTCCTTCTCTGCTAGAAACAGGAAATGCTTTAGGTAAATATATTACCAGTTATTATCTCAATCTCCAAGACTTCTAAGGTCTTAAAATGTTTCATCACCTCCTACAGAAATGTTTAGCCAAAAATACTTCTTGTAAATCCACAGTTGAAATGTGTATTCAGGGGACCATGTCCTTTTGATCTGTACTTGGGGTAATTGTCGAAAGTATGATAGAATATGCTGGTACTGGGCCATCCTCTTTTCTAAGCAGTCCTTTCTTTTGTCTTTTTCTGTCTCCTTTTTCTTGCTTTCTGCCATGGGGTTTTTGAGGCAAACAGCCGAAATGAATTCTGGTCAGGTTTGGCAAGTAAGGAATTCATAGTAGGGACAGTGAGGCCAGCTTCTGGGTGGACTGGAGAGCTAGGCTTGGAGCAGGCAGGAACCAGGTAGTTCTAGAGCTCCATGGGGGGAATTTCCACTTTTCAGGCAGCACCGCCAATGGCATCAGTGATTATAGTCCTTCAGCCCTCTGTCACTTGTCCAGTGACTGCATCCCAGGAGAGGGAGTTTTGTCTGGCCAGGCTGCAGACATGTATGTGCTCACCCCTTGGCTGTACTGTGGCAATGAAAAAAGATTTGGTGGAAACCTTGGGGACCTTCTTTGGCCTCTGCAGTGACAGGACAGCTATGTGGAGTTCTCTCACTAAGCAGGGAGAACCCCGGGGAGGAAAATGGACACCGGCAACCCAAGTGCCACAGGTCCACTGGTCTCATTCCCTTTCCTTCTCCGTAAGTGCTCACACCCTGCCTTTCCTCCCCTGTCCTGTGTTTACTTGTGTGTCCACTATACTGAACATCAGATTACATGGGGGTGAGGAGAAGGATGAGCTGTCATGAGCAAGAGAAACGTGGTCCATGCCAGCTTGGAATCACATGCCATCCTAGGCAGACCAGAGATTGGAGATCGTGAGCCCCTTAAGCTTTGAGCTGCTGGAGGTGAGTGCCAAAAGGAGGCTGAGCCGCACCTTGAGTAGAGGCTGGAAGTCTTGCCACATTTGTTCACCACCAGGGAAAGCAGCCCCCAAACCATTGATGAAATTCTTAAGGTGCTTGTGTACATTTAACATTAATATTTTCCCCATAAGCACTACTCAGCTTTGGTTCCAATAATCTACATTTCCTCTGTGAGAAATGTTCACATCAGACATGATGTCTTTGGGAAAACAGTTATTAAAGAACCAACAACTAAAGAAACGAAGATAACTGTGACTTCTCTGAGCCACTTTCTTTTCTCTTAGATGTCTGCCATGTCCACGGGGAAAGCCCTCAGTCATAAAAATCACCTGTGCATGTGTGCTTAATCACCTCAGTCGTGTCCAACTCTTCAAGACCATATGGACTGTAGCCCGACAGTCTCCTCAGTCCTTGGGATTCTCCAGTCAAGAACACTGGAGTGGGTTGCCAAGCCCTTCTTCAGGGGATCTTCCCAGCTCAAGGATCGAACCCTCCTGCTTTGCAGGTGGATTCTTTATCCACTGAGTCACCTGAGAAACCCAGAAATCACCTGTTAAAAATAGACATGCCCAAGATCTACTTTTAGAGTATCTGATAGGAGTAGAAATCTGTTTCCCAAGCACCTCACCAGGTAATTCTTAAGATCCAGAAAGCTTGGAAAAACTGCCTTAGTGAATGCTTAGACATGATTAGAGAACAGTAATACCTTTGCTTTATAGAGATGATTAGAGAACAATAATAGCTTTGCTTTATAGAGGGCACTTTCAAGGAGCTAAAATTCTCATAGATGCCTCACTTGTTCAGAGCATCTTTGTAAACTGGAGGGACTTTATTTGTGATTCTGATTTTTCTCATTGGGGGAAATCAAGGCATATGTCATTATAAAGACTTCCAGAACTCTCTGGTATAGCACTGGATGGCACTCTGACCATTTGGAGCAGCTCTGTATATAATCATGCACACGATTCTCTGGACCTCCAGTTGCCTCTGTAAAATCTCATACCCTTCTTGTTTTTATCCCTGTTGGCACTGCCCAGTTCAGGCATGCATTGCCACCGAGCTAGACATTCAGTAGCATCCTGATGTCTCCCTTCTTCCAGAACTTCTTTTCTACCCTCTTCTTCCCAGCAGCAGATGAGAACTCTTTAAAGGTCTTGGAACCTGTTTATTTATGGGAAAGCAACAATGTATAGTTGTTTAGTGAATAGCTTTAGAGGTAGGCAGGTTTGAATTTTAACTCCACAATTTTTTCAGAGGTGTGACATTGATCATGCTCATCAACCTCTCTAAACTTCAGTTCTCTAATTTATAATTTGGAGGAAACTACTATATATGGTAGTGGTAAAAATTGAGTGATAATGTTTGTGAACCATGTAGCAGAGTGGTAGGCACAAGTAAGTGCTTAATAAATGGTTGCTATTGCATTTATTATTAAGTAGCTTAAATAGCACAGGGATTATCTGCTTGATCATTTAAAGCTTTAGAGCTATCTAGGACAAATTCTTTTATTGCAGTTAATTCTTGGTCTCTGTTCATATCTCCTTTCATTTGGATCCATTTTAGTGGTTTGTATTTCCTAGAAAATTGTCCATGTCATTGAGATTTTAAAACTTACTTATCATGGGGTTATGTGAAATATTTCTTACGATGACTTTATTCTCCACGTTTGTGTCTTTTTCTTTATCGTTTCAAATTTCTAGTATCTGTAACTTCTTTCCTCTTTATAATTAGTTTAGCCAGAACTTTGGTTGAATGTGGTGGGGGGCTGGGGGATTGTTTGTTTTTTAGAAAGGAATGGTTCTAGAACTTTCAAGTTGTATTCTTTAATTTTCTAGCTCATTGATTTATTTTTATTTTAATTTTTTGTTACTTTAAAGATTTTTGATTGGAATGTTTAATTACTGTTTCACTCTTTCTCATTTACTGATGATCACTGTTTGCAGGCTTCCCCATCCAGCCCCCAGGCAAGCTTCTGGTGGATTCATCCTCTTCCAGCCTGGGGTGCTTGAGCTGAGGGGCTCTTGGAAGAGCTTTATCAGTCAGGACTCATGATGAATGGCACCTTTATATATATATATATTTTTTTTAAAAGAGCTGAGAGGCTCATGTAATTGAAGATCAGTACATGCCTTAAGGCACAGCTTGATCTAGGACTGCTTGTGATATTTCTGTAAACTTGTCTGTCTCTGTCTCTTAGGTGATCTGCTTTTCTCTGATTGTTTTATTTTCCAAAAGCCTCTCCCACGTGGTAGAGAAAGATGGTCCTTGCTCCTTCAGGTTTTACACAGCCCTGACAACCCCAGATCTCATGATAAAGCCTCTCCTTCTATTGTTCACCTCCGTTCCTAAAAGAGGATTCTGGTTGCTTGTCCTGGGTTCATATTGACTGTTACATGTCGAGGAGAATTCATGGAAGATTCTGCCTATGAAAATGAGCAGGGTTTATTTATGTGAAGAATGTAGAAAGGAGTTAACATAGTTAGAATAGAGACAGAATATATATATATATATATATATAGAATATATCACTGACATTTTATGACATTTAGTGTAAGCTGCTGGCACCCAGAAATGGTAAAATCTGATCAAGAGAGGGTGAAGCCCAGACTTCCTGAAGGTGTGTCTCATTTTCCAGACCTAACCTTGTATCTGGGTGTAGAGCATCTTCCCTGGGCCACACGTACTTCATCCATCACAGTGTGGGTGCTGCCCTTCTGCACATGGCACACCCAGGCCCCGACTGTCCCCCGAGCCTGTTCCAGGTACGCTCCTGAATCTGCTGTGGACTCGATCAGGTCAGCTGCCTCGATGTGTGTGAGTCATTAAACAAACCCCTGGACCAGCCCCGAGCCGCCTCCTGCATGGGTGTCCTGCCCGGCCCTGGCTGAATCCCTGGATCTCAGGGAGGGGAGTCCTGATGGCTAGCAGAGGTCACACCTCACCCGCCACCCCACCTCCAGTCTATCAGTGGGGCATTCTAAGATACTGAAAAGAAACAGATGTCAGCTTCAGGTGTTTTTGTCACATTCTAAGAACTTTAATGGCAAAAGGAGAAGAGGACGACAGAGGATGAGATGGTTGGATGGCATCACGGACTCAGTGGACGTGAACTTGGGCAAACTCGGGGAGATAGTGAGGGACAGGGAGGCCTGGCGTGCTGCAGTCCATGGGGTAGCAAAGAGTCAGGCACGACTGAGCAACTAAACAACAAGAACTTTAATTCCTAATAGTTTTGTTTCTCTTATTTTTGAAGTAGTCTTGTTATAGTTTGGATTTCCTCACTGATACGAGAGTTATTCAAGAGAGGATATGTATGTGTTTAACTTCTTCCTGGGTGGGTTTTTAGTTAGATTTGGACTTGATGTGCAGATCGCCTCTGTCCTTGCCAGGCTTCTGGTCAGCAGTAGTATGTACGCCAAAGAGCAGAGCCAGGTCAGGTTAGTGTTCCAGCTTCGAATGAGCTCCCTGGTAATGGCGAGATTTGAGACCAAGGCTTGAGTCTAAGGTCATCGTGAGACTTTCTGCTTCCTTCCCCTTTGATTGGCAGTAACTCGCCCAGTGGGTGATCGAGTTGATTTGCCTTCATGGGGACAGGCAGAGAAGGTGGAAAGAGGCCTGGAAGGGCTTTTGGAAGGCTCCACCTGGTCTGTCACCCACATGCAGCAGGAAGCTCAATGGGGGCCTTCCTGCCCTGAGAGTAGGTGGTCCCGGAGAGAAGAGAGGGACCCACTTTTAATTTTTTTTTCTTTATTTATTGGCAGAATTAAATTTGGGGCAGTTTATTTTAAAAAAAAATCTATTCAGTTGCTTATTCAGTTAATTTGTTATGTTTTGGATTCCAGTATTTTCATGTTTTGGACATTTTTGGTGTGTTTGAAACTACCTTGAAACATTTTGGTCCTGTGTAACATTTTCAAATTATGAAAGCAAAAAATTTCAATAGCTCAGAGAGCGAAAGAATCACTGATCTTGTTGCAGGAAGGGGGACCCCTTCCAGGGCCCGAAACTGGGCTTTTGTCTAACACTGGAAATGAATTGTCCAAGGAGACACACGTGCTGACAAAGCAAGAGATTTTATTGGGAAAGGGCACCCGGGTGGAGAGCAGGAGGGTGAGGGAACCCAGGAGAACTGCTCTGCGACTCTCAGTCTGGGGTTTTATGGTGATGGGATTAGTTTCCCGGTGGTCTTTGGCCCATCATTGTAATTCAGAGTATTTCCTGGTGGTGCACGCATCGCTCGGCCAAGAAGGATGCTAGCGAGAGGGATTCTGGGAAGTGGACGGACACGTGGTGTCTCCTTTCGACCTTTCCTGAACTCTTCCGGTTGGTGGTTGCTTATTAGTCCCGTATTCCTTACCAGGACCTCCTGTCATAAAACAACTCATGCAGACGGTTACTATGGTGCCTGGCCAGGGTGGGCGGTTTCAATCTGTGTGCTTCCCATAACAAACTCACCAAATAAGAAGGGAAAGTGAATCCATCTCTTGATGCCCTTCACTTTCTCTGTAGCCACGCTGAGCTTTTAATGTTAAAAGATAAACCTTATGGATTTTGAGCTCTCACCAATTGGATTCGACATTTCTCGTCCTTGGGGTTTGTAGGGGTTTGTGAGGCCAGGAAAAGGAAGGTACCTCCCTGGGTCAATATAACGGCATTGTAGTTACAACCATGACCCAAACAAGCTTTTCTTGGAATTTGTGGTTTCCTTTTTGGTCTGATCTGATGTACTGGTAATGTTTGTAAATGTTCAGAGAACACTGGAACATATGGGGCACTTTTTTTTTTCATTTGTGGGGTGTCAGTTCCTGAGTGTGTCCTGTAAAGTACGTGTCTCCATTCTTCTACAGTCTCAACTTCTAGACCTGTTTCCTGGAGCAGCTGCCTCTCACTGTGTTTGGCACGACCTGCCACTGGTTTTCCATGTGGTTGCCCAGCCCTCCTGGCCCTGGGTCCTGCAGCCTCCCAGATGAACTGTGCCACCTCGTCTTCTTTTTTATGGGTGCATCCTTGCACCTGGGGAGTCATTATGAATTCTGTTACACTGCCAGCAGAGGCGGGGGGGGGGGGTCTGGGTGCTTCCCCCTCTGGCCTCCAGGATGCTGTCAGCTCCTTACACAGGACTACACAGAGAACACCGACTGGTGCTTTCTGCCAGTCCGTGCTGTGACACCAACCGCTTGCCTTAACCGTAGTTGCTTTAACCAGCACACTCATATATATATATACACATGTTTGTGTGCATGTGTATATGTACATGTGTATACATGTGTATGTACACATATACATGTACACACACACCTACATATATACATCCTTGTGTATGTATAATTTGCAGCTAAAACTCCGCCAGGTTTGTGGGATGTAGGTAGCACTATCCCTGGTTTCACTTGAATGGTACCCGTGCCACAATCAGTCTCCCAGCTGGAAGTCCCTCTTTGTCATCAGACTGCCTGCCTGCCCCACTCTCTGAGGCCCACTCCACCCTATCCTGGGAGTGGCTTTCCCTTCGTTTGTTCTCCTAGAGCTTTTATCTTTATGTGTGTGATTCATCTTTTTAATCCTATATTGCCCATTGTGATGTTCTGTGTTGTTTTTTAGTCCCTCAGTCATGTCTGACTCTTTTGTGACCCTCCCATGGACTGTAGCCCACCAGGTTCCTCTGTCCATGGGATTTTCCAGGCAAGAATACTGGAGTGGGTTGCCATTTCCGTCTCCAGGGGATCTTCCTGGATCAGGAGTTGAATCCACGTCTCCTGCGTTGGCAGGTGGATTCTTTACCGCTGAGCCACCACGGAAGCCCTATGTTCATTATATACTTTATCTACTTAATAAGTAACTTATACGTCCTCTTTATTCATATACGTAAGACTTGTGCTTGTGAAAGAACTTGAGATGTTTAGTGGATTGATGTGAGGATAACTTGAAAAAAATTCTGGAAACAGTAAAGGTAAAGGCATCTCTAGCTCCCAAACTGAGTGACGTTTGGCCAGGTAGCTGTGTTTACTTTTTATTAAACTATGGTAAGAACATTTAACATGAGTTCTGCTCTCTCAACAGCGTTTAATGTGTATAGCATAATATCGTTAACACTGTTGTACAGTGTATCTCTAGGATTTAGTCGTCTTACATAACTGAAACTTCCCTTTGAAGGTTGCTAATAGTTAAGGCAAAATGAAATGTGAATTGAATTTCTTAGCTTTGAGCAACTATTCTTAGAAAAATGTGTTCAGACTCATCCACGGCTATAAAATCTAAACTCGTGATCCTCTTTAAAAAGCTCAGCTGCTGGTGTCATTTCATGGGCTTTCGAGTTTCAGTGATTTTAATAATACCCTGGAGTATGAGTTTGGATACTGAGACTCCTGCGGGACAAGAAGAATTTAATTCTCCTCACCCTGCTTCTTTATCATCATGCAATTGCTCAGGTTTTTCTTTTCATTATCCTTATACCTCTTCTTCATTTCCCCCAAATGTGTTCTACTTTCCAGACCAAGAAGCCAGACTGTTAAATCCATAAATGACCAAGAAGTCATTATTGGTATTCTTTGGGACCCTAAATTTCACAAACCCCTTAACAGAAGATTTATCCGCACCTCATGAAAAGGACCTGCTCATATTATAAAGATGCATGTTATGATAGAACTTAGACTGTTAAGAACTTGAACATTGTTTGCATCTAGGTATTGGAAGGGTGTCGTCTTTAAATATTGCTCGTTAAACATTTGTGGGTGACATATGGGATATAATGAGCCTGGTTATTTAGTAGCGTTGTTATGACTATTCTGATGGTTTTCTGGACATTTTATATGAGAAAAGCCAGTGTGTCTGCTTTGGTGTGAGATGGATTCTGTGGCAGCAGTTGTGATTGTACCGAGAGAAGCCAAGCAGCATAGAGCATCCATGGGTGAGCACAGTTCACCTTTGCAGGGAAAATGAACTAAGGATCTATGACTCATGGATCCACTGTGGTCCTCCTAGAGCCAGGGTCAGGCCTAGGTGCAGCCTCATAGAAACACAAATCAGAAGGACTAGGGAAATGAAGGCTGCAGGGCTTCTTCCTCAGAGGACCCCCAGTGGAAAGGGTCCTTCTAGGACCCTAAGTCTGCTGGGTCTCGGGGTGGGAGCCCTCAGTAGCTTGAATGTTCTGCTGAGACCCTTCTAGTAGCCAGCCATCTGACCGAGATGTCAGCGTGGGCTTACCCGTCTTCTCTGTCCCCACTCCTCCCCTCTGTCCCATCCCTGCTCCTTTTTGAGACTGGCCATTCTACACGGACTTGTCTCACCAGACTACTGCCTGAGCCTCCTAACCAGCGTCCCTGTTTCCACTTTGGCTCCCCCAGAGTCTCTTCTCCACCCTGAGCAAGAGGAGTCCTTTGAAAAGGTGAACGAGTAGCAGGCCAGGAGTCAGCCTCGGGCGCTGTTACAGTGACCGAAAGAACGTAACTCTGGCTTCAGTGCTGTTGCTAACTCACTGAGTGACCTGGCTCAGGTGGCCTTACTGCCACCTGCCTCCATTTCCGTGTCCGTAAGGCAGCACACCCAGGGTGACACGGAGCCCGCAGTAAGTGGGGCTTGAGCTGCTGAGGCTCCCACCTCCCACAGAGATGGGGGGACGGACGCTGCGGACAGGTGACCCAGCAGAGACAAAGGCTGGGAGGGGAGCTCAGGGGACTGAGGCCAGGGACAGGAGGGAAGGTCATGTCAGAAGGGCCAGTTTACTTCACCCATGAAATCAGGTAATGCTTTTGCTTCCCTGGTGGCTCAGATGGTAAAGAATCTGCCTGCAATGCAGGAGACCTGGGTTTGATCCCTGGGTCGGGAAGACCCCCTGGAGAAGGAAATGGCAACCCACTCCAGGATTCTTGCCTGGAGAATCCCATGGACAGAGGAGCCTGGTGGGCTACAGTCCATGGGGTTGCAAAGAGTCAGACGTGACTGAGTGACTAACACACACACCCACCACCCCAGCCCCCCAGAGTGCTACACACACACTACACCCCCAGAGGACACGCCACACCCCACCCCAGAGTGCCGCCCCTTGGGACTGGGCAGCTGTGCATCGATTTTGTAACTAAAAAGCAAAAAGTATCTTTGTGGACACTTTGTAATGAGACAGAGTAGAGTCAGCACACTTCCTATAAAGGGCCACATAGGAAATACTTTAGATGATGTGAGTCACCCAGGTCGCTGTTAGGTTTTCCACCCCTGTCTGCACCCAGCTGTTAAAAATATAAAACCTATTCTAAGCTCGAGTACCATAGGAAAGCAGGCCATGGTGAGGTTTGCCAATCCCTCATGATAGACAGTTGGAGTTGTATTTCTGCGGGACTCAGTTTTATTTTCTGTTTGAATGAAATGAGAAATGTGACCCGTAACAGTTTTCTCTCTCTTGAATTGATCCTCTTGCAAAACTCTTGTTAATCATTATATTCATACGTCATACTCTCTGCCGCTTGTTTTCAAGCATGTTATAAACCTTGAGTTTTAGAGCAGCTTTCTCTCAGCACAGAATCATGGTTCTCCAGCATGGGGCCAGTGCTTTGTGTAGAAGAGCCCATTTAAAGACCATTTTGTGCTGGGTGGGCCCTTAGGTCTGGATGGACTCTGACAATAACGCATTTTTTGTGTGCCACTCCAAATATAGTAAGTTGTTAATTTCCTGAAGTTTTCTCCTATCAAAACGGTTTGCCCTTGCATAAACATCTGATTCAACCGTCAATTGAGCTTATACATTTATTCACGCTTCATTTCTAATAGTGAGATGTGAATTATTATGAAGCCAAGGTTTTATAGTGTTACAGTAATATTATAGTATTATAAACTTTCTGACTGCTTAATTACAAACAGGTTAAGCTTGGATACAACTGATCTGTTGTAGAAACTGTCACTTCTTCTGCCAGGGTCTCCTGACCTCCTGAGGCTACCTCTGGCTTTTCTTACAAACCATTATTGTCAATAAACTTACTCAGTGCCACCCACTTTCCAATTTTTTTTTTTTAAATATTGTATAATTTCAACATTTAGCAAAGTTCTTGAGTTGACAAGGGTAGTAGGTCTTGGAAAAATTGTCAAAAACAAAATGAATAAGCTCGTACCTGGGTATCTCTGGCTTGGTTCGACAGTGCCTGGGTATCTCTGGCTTGGTTAGATAGTACCTGAGTATCTCTGGCTTGGTTAGGTAGTGCCTGGGTGTCTCTGGCTTGGTTAGATAGTACCTGAGTATCTCTGGCTTGGTTAGGTAGTGCCTGGGTGTCTCTGGCTTGGTTAGATAGTACCTGAGTATCTCTGGCTTGGTTAGGTAGTGCCTGGGTGTCTCTGGCTTGGTTAGATAGTACCTGAGTATCTCTGGCTTGGTTAGGTAGTGCCTGGGTGTCTCTGGCTTGGTTAGATAGTACCTGAGTATCTCTGGCTTGGTTAGGTAGTGCCTGGGTATCTCTGGCTTGGTTAGATAGTACCTGAGTATCTCTGGCTTGGTTAGATAGTTCCTGGGTATCTCTGGCTTGGTTAGGTAGTGCCTGGGTATCTCTAGCTTGTGTCTCTAGCTTGGTTTCTTTATATCTGATATTTGGGGACCACTGGCTGCTGAGAAGCCGGGAGCCTTGGCCTGGGGTGGGTGCCCTTTCCTGACAGCGTGTGATCTGAGCAGTGGTCTAGTGTGTTCACTGAGAGCAGATCCAAGAACTGGCTCTGCCGCTTCCCAGCTGCACGATGTTCGTCAGCTTTTGAACTGCTCTAAGACTCAGTCTCCCCATCCAGAAAGTTGGGCTGAAAAAGAACCTTCTCCATTGGAATATGAGTTCTAAATGAGTTAATACTTGCTTGGTACAGAGTGCCATGTGAGTATTACTGTTGTTTATTGAGGGAAAGTATAGTTTTGCTGATATATATATTTTTTAATCTTTTTCCTGGTTTTATTGAGATGTAGTTGAGGTACAGCACTGTGTAAGTTTAAGGTGTACAGCATAATGATTTGATCTACATGTATCATGAAGTGATCACCAGGACAAGTTTAGTTGACATCCATCAACTCATTCAGATAGCAAAAGAAAGAAGAAAAAAAATTTTTTTCCTTGGGTTGAGAATTCAGGATTTTATTCTCTTTTAACAACTTTTATATCTCTTAAAGCAGTGTCAGTTATAGTCATGTTGTACATTACATGCCTAGTACTTAGTAATCTTATAACTGGAAGTTTGTGCCTTTTGACCACCTTCACTCAGTTCTCACTTGCCTTATCTCCTTCCTGCCTCTAGTAACGACAAATCTGATTTTCCTGTGAGTTTGTGGATTTTGGTTTTGTTTTACGTTAGTCCACATATGAGTGAGATCATGCAGTGTTCATCTTTCTCTGTTAGACTTAATGTCCTCAAGTTCCATCCGTGTTATCACAAATGGCAGAATTTCCTACTTTTTTTATGACTGAGTTATACTTGTCTGTATGTATTCCACATTTTCTTTATTCATTCATGTCAGTGGACACTTTGGTCGTTTTCATGCTGTGACTATTGTAAATAATGCTGCTGTCAACATGGGGGTCAGTCCTCAGCATAATGTTTTTGTCTCCTTAGGATACAGTCCCTGGAATGAAATTGCTAAATCTTGCTGGTAATGGATAATACTCCATGTGGAAAATTTTATATCTGACATGCTTTGTTCATTTAAATTTTCTCTCCAGGCTTTCGTGGAGGCCCAGAACAAGATTACCGTGCCATTTCTTGAGCAGTGTCCTATTAGAGGTTTATACAAAGAGAGAATGACTGAATTGTATGACTATCCCAAGTATAGCTGCCACTTCAAGAAAGGGAAAAGGTATATGAATTTGCTTTCATTTCATTTTCGTTTTGCTTTTCTAATCTAATACTTTCTTAAATTTTACAGTACAAATTCCAAATAACTTACCAGTTTATAAACTTTATAAACATTATAAAATCAATTCATTTCTATGCTTGACTATGAAAATAGTATTTTTCTGGTCTGTTGTCCACATTCTTAAAAGAAGGACTAAGAAATTTGGCAGAGATGTGTCCTAGGATGAAACTAGACTATAGGAAGTAATTGTTGTCTTGTGGTTAGTAATTGGTGAGATAGCATGATTCATAGACAGCAGTGGAGATTTATTTGCCTCTAAAATTAATCCTCTTTGGCTTATACTACATGAAAAGACTTTATTAGATGCATTTCTCCCATCCAAGAATGGCAGTAGGCCAAGAGGGAGCACCCATTAATTCACCTCTCTTGTTCCTCTCCCTCTGACGCTCACTTAAAACATAGCCTCTTGTTCGCCTTTTAAGTCTTTTTGGAACCACTGCCACAGATTTACTTTAGAAATTATTAGACTCCCCCGACACGGGGATCAGCAAAGTATGCTCTGCATGCCAAGCCTCGCCCACCTCCTATTCTGCAAATGAAGTTTAAATGGCACACAGCCATGGCCATTTGCCTGTGTGTTATTCATGGCTGCTTTTGTACCACAACTGCCGGATAGAGTCTGTATGGTGCCCAAAGCCTAAATAATTTGCAGTCGTGCTCATTACAGAAAAGGTTTGCCCGCCCTTTGCCCTAGGAGCATGACTAAGGAAGGGAACTGGTACATTTTAGCAAATCTGCTGTCTGCTTCATTGAAAAGAAAAAGTTACTGCTTTACTGAATATCAGTTTTCATTGTAGCATATAAAGCAGACTTTATTTAGCTGATGTGCAGAATCACAGTGAATTATTTTAATACCTAAAGCAATTCAAGTAACAAATTCTAGGGACAGGGAGCCGGTGGGACCTTCCACTTGAGTCCCCTGGCACAGCCCATGTGCAATTATTGTACCTTTGTATGTTGTTTGTCCTTTTGTCTTTATGTGTTTGGTTTTATTCCACAACTAAATAAAGACCATCTCTGTCCCCCAGGTATTTCTATTTTTACAATACAGGTTTGCAGAACCAACGAGTGTTATATGTACAGGATTCTTTAGAGGGTGAAGCCAGAGTGTTCCTCGACCCCAACATACTCTCCGATGATGGCACAGTGGCACTCCGAGGTGAGGGCTCCATGGCCAGGCCCGCGGGAGTCCTGGGGCCCACGCTGACAGCTCTGATGTGGGTGCAGTCGTCCCACCTCTGAGAGACCAGACAGAGGGTGAACCATATTGTGGAACAGACGCACATGCAGTGTCAGGAAAGCTGATTTCGGCACAGTATATTTAGAACACATGAGTGGTCACACCTTCCAACAGCATGAAGCAGAACTAGAGACTAATTCACACTGGACCTAAATTAGCTTCTAGGGCTTCTGGGATCTTGAAGTATCATCACCACTTCCTATAGCATCCTGAGACCTATCTGTATTTGGAAAAAAAGTTAATTCTCTTCTATAAGAAATTTAAGTTGTACAAAGAATGGTTTAACTGTACATGTAAAACAGGAAGGAATATGAAGTCTACTTCCTTGACAAGAAAAAGTGATGAGTTTTAAACTTTAGTTGATTGTTATGATGTTAGGATTAAAAGTATAAAACACAGTCTTGTAGAAATTAGACAACTTGATGCTTTGTCCCCTGAGGATGCAAGTTTAAAAACTGAATAAATAAGTTTTGCAATATGCAAAGATCTGTATTCAGTTGCTCTATGTCTGCTAAGTAACTTCCCCCAAGATAACCTCCAGAGTCAATAAGATTACCCCAGCTTTGTGCCATAAACACCCAACTTTAGGGTAAGAATATTGTCTATACACTGTATCTATGGTTTAAAAATTGTACACTCTGAGAATCATCACTGGCTAGTATTCTAGATGTTTAGTCGAGTTGGCTCAGCATATACTATTTTTGAAAAAGCACAAGTGTAGATTCAGCCCTACAAAATGGAGCAGTTGGAACTCTGAAGTCTTGTAATCAATTAGATGGAATTAAAGAGCCCTGTTTCAGCAGATGTGTGCAAAGACCCCTTTATAAAGTCAGTCAGTCATTTAGTGCTTCCTCCTCCTCTCCCTCACTAGGCTGTATATGTAAATGATGATTAAGTCTTAGTCTAATTAGTACTGAGAGTAATCATAATCAGTATTGGAAATAAGATGCCAGCAAATTTATTGTGAGTATTGTTTGTTGAATTTGATCTTGGAGTTGTGAAAGAATTTATTACACTGATACTGTGCAGTAATACACTCTAAATAGAAACTCACTTCATTTTAACCAAAGTCTATCTTGCAACTCACCCAGAAGGACTTCATTATAACAGGGTCTTGTTTTTCACTTAAATAATACATTCCAAAAGTTTTTTTCTGTAATGTTTGTCATGTACAGGCCCTGATGAATAACATGGCAAATTAGACATGGAACTTGGTCTCAGTCTTTGAGTTTTCTGTAGACCATACTATTGGAGAAGGAAATGGCAACCCACTCCAGTATTCTTGCCTGGAGAATTCCATGGACAGAGGGGGCCTGGCAAGTACATTTCATGGAGTTGCAAAGACTTGGACACGACTGGGCGACTAACACAACAACAGACATTCAGATTCTTTTCATACTGTATGATTTTCTTTTTTAATATACATTTTAAAGTCAAAAATTTTATTTGCATTTTCCTTGAAATTTTTAAAATTATATATAACTTATGCAGACTAAAACATGAATATTTACTCCATCACTTTCTTGACCCTTTTCTGTATTTATATACATATGAGCCTGGATGCTTTATAGGAATTATAAGTGATTAATAAATGGGTTTTATGAAACTTTAACTTTATTTTTCACTCATAGAAGTTCCTCTCAAAATAGTAGGAAACCTCTGAAAATAGTTTGCTTTCTTAGGATGATTTTCAGCCTCCAGTGAAGGTTAGCAGACATCATAAGAGGAGATCTCTGGTGCCTGGTGCCAAATATTACACATTCTTTATGATCATAAAAGCCAACCTAAACATAAATATTTGTCAAGAAACATTCCACAGTAGTTAGGACATTCTGTCTGTGACGGCCCCAGAGAGTGGAACGTAGTGCATTAGTCCATCAGTGGTGTTGCTTTCCTTATTTTTCACTGTCACTTCTGGAATATACACCGCATGAGTCTTTATTGCAAACCCTCAGGCTTCATTTACCTGGGCTTTGGGTTGTCAACTGGTGTGGATCTTAATCCTTGCATGCTAGCAGTTCTCAGAAAATGAGGTAGTAAGGAGTGATTTCAAGTAGTTTGGAATCCATTCCAAAAATTAGATAATGGCTCCAGTTTAGTTCTGTTACATTCAGGCATTACTCTAGAGCAGTTTCCTTCCTCCCTTTCCCCTCCCTCTGAATATAAATAAAATATGCTGAAATCCCAGATGAGCTCTGCTTTTAAATGAGCTACTTATTGAATTATAGAAATTTTTAAATGGAAGCATCCTAGTGACCATATAATTCAGTACGTCATTTTACAGATGAAGAGACTGAGACCTGGAAAGGTTAGGGAATTTGCCCAAGGTCATAAGACAAATTCCTGCAAGTCCTGGGTGAGCCCCAAGAGTTCTCATTACCTGCTCCTCCTGTTGCCGCTTTCTGCCTCCATGTGTGACAGAGAAACCCTTGTCAGCGTGGTGGACAGTGGGCAAGGCTGGGAGTTGTGTTCCCATGTTCACTGACAATTTCTCCTGTGTCCCTTAGGCTATGCCTTCAGTGAGGATGGTGAATATTTTGCCTATGGTCTGAGTGCCAGCGGCTCCGACTGGGTGACCATCAAGTTCATGAAAGTCGATGGTGCCAAAGAGCTTCCAGATGTGCTTGAAAGAGTCAAGTTCAGTTGTATGGCCTGGACGCATGATGGGAAGGGGATGTTCTACAACGCATACCCGCAGCAGGATGGGAAAAGTGATGGTAGGTTGAGACTTCAGATGAAGCACCTTTTTCATGAAATGAAGTGTGTCGCCACATGACTCAAGAGAAGAAGCTAGACCCTACGTAGAGGTTGCTTGGTTTAGAACCATGTTTCCTTGAAGGACGTTGTGTCCGTTACTGTTGTTGTGTAACACATCCTGCCAAAACTTTGTGGTTCACAATAATGACCATTTATTTTTGCTCGTGTGTCTGCAAATTGGCCAGGCAGTTCTGGGTGTAGCTGAATTCTGTCGTGTACCTGTGAGTAGCTGCTGGTCAGTTGAACATGTCCAGGCCTCTGTGAAGCTGCATGTGGTCTCACCCTCTAGCAGGCCAGCCTGGGCTTGTGTTCACAACAGGTCTCCAAGAGAGAGCCAAAAGGCACGACCTCCTTGCTGCCTGGGCTTACTCCTGGAACATCACTTCACTGCTTTCTTTTGGCCGAAGCAAGTCACAGGGCCATTCAAGGGTGGGAAAACAAATACAGGGAACTGTGAAAAATTGGACCCATTTTTATTGCAGTGTCTTCTTCACAGATGTAGTCTCTCTCCCAAGAGGGTCATGAAGAAAATGGATTTTTTTTTTCTAATAAAACTGACTTATTTAATGAGGTTTAATGAGTGATGATAAAGTTTTGCAGTAATCACATCTCTTCCTCTCCTCAGAAGTTGCAGGTCATCTGTTGGTCACATTTGTCTTGACACTTTTGTCCTTGTTAACTTCCGGGACACATGGTCTCCTCTTCAGTTGCACAGAGATCCTGTTGTGTGCAACTGGTCCCCTTTTTTCCCTTCACCTCTCACCTTCCTATAGCTTGAACCTTGCTGGTACAAGCTGTCAGCATCATCTTCTTTACGCTATTCCTTATTTCCATGTGGTGTAAAGCATTTTCATGTTGTCTTGGTTGGTCCTTACAAGTGGGTTTTACCATCTCTTTGCTGAAGATTTGGAGCTGGGGTGCAGGGTCTCAGTTACTTTTGCAGTGCGTGGAGGTAGCAGGAAGCAAGGCTAGTCCAGTGCTTTCTCCTGCACGTGATGTCCCCTTGCCGTGAATTGCTGTATCGTTGGGGATGCACTTTCGTTTCTCTTTTCCCCTCAGTTGAATTGGGAGTGAGACTATTATGCTTCTCATCTTTTTCAGCTACAGTTAGCTTTTGCTGCCTTTGATTAGATTACTGTAGTACCTTTTTCTTGGTTCAACCAATGAACTACAGGAGGAGCTAAGAGTAGGCTTTTTATTCAAGGATGCTGGCTCTCTGTGCTCTGTGTACTGAATTAGCTGCCTGTTTTAAGAGTACTGCTGAGTTAGAAAATGTTGGTTGTTTCCAAGTCCGAGGAGACCAAAAAAGTTTATCACTGGCTGTTTCTTGTTAGAGGACCATGTTATTAAGGTCCTCTTGTTAGAGGACCATGCTATTCTGAAATAGCATGAAAATTATTATTTAACCTCTACTTCCATTGGCAGGAATAGTTATAATTAGTAACCATGGTTGATTTAAGAAAACCAACATCTCCCAGCTGTAATTTTGCTGTCCTCTTGTCTGAAAGACCTCAACAGCCTCTTCGGTTGTGTGGTAGAGGACTTATTGAGTGAGGCTAAGCAATTCTGGTCCTTTGTTTCTTACCAATGTTCCTAGAAAGCCCATGGAGAATCACCAAGTACTGTAAAACTTTTTTTTTTTTTATGTGATGGTATCCTTTTCCTTTTTTCCTTCAACATTATATCAACCTCCAAAATCAGCAAATATGTGTGATTATTTCCAGGGTGATAATCAACTGATACTTAACCCT
The DNA here is from genome assembly GCF_019320065.1 of Cervus canadensis. NCBI lineage: Eukaryota > Metazoa > Chordata > Mammalia > Artiodactyla > Cervidae > Cervus > Cervus canadensis. The sequence goes on along the minus strand of NC_057405.1, from coordinate 54,182,273 downwards.
CTGTTTTTTTAAACAGACTTAATCTTTTTTTTTTGATTATTCAGTATTTTCATGCATTATAAAAATAATAACTGCCGGGGTCCAGCCTCGGCAGGATCCAGGGGATACCCTCAGGATGAACGGCGTCGGCGAGGGAGAGAGAGAGAAAGAGAGAGAGAGAGAGTGACCAGACGGGGGGCTGCATCAGAGTCTGGCAGAGTCTGGCAATGCTTTATTTTTTACCGTAGCTTTTATACCCTAAGTTAGTATATTTCTAAGGGGAAGATAGTTTAACATTACATCAGCTTGTTCTTTATGAAACCAGGGTGTTTTCTGCATACTTCTTTGTTTATGAGGGTCTTGTACATTATCTTCTGGCCGTGGGGCCTATTAACATTTTATGCAAGTCAGGTGAAAGTAAACCTATTTTCTGTTTCAATGGTGACCTTAACTGAAAGGTAGCAGTCTCATAGGGCAACAGTACAGAGTAGAAGTATAACCTTGTCAACACAAAAATTAATCCTTCTGCAGAAGTTGTCACTTGCGTTTATCTAAGAAGTTTACCCCACACAGACTCTGCGGCTTCAGTGATGCAGCTTCTGCCTAGCCCTCCTGGCTGACAATTAACAACCATCTCATTGTTACCACATTAGGGCTAAGTTCCTGTTTCTCTAGATCTTTAACTATATTAACAATGGTTTCTATGACACAACCTTAGCACATTAAAAGCAAAAACACAGCAAGCAAAACACAGCAAGCAAATGTCAACCCAATAACCACCTTTAGAATAATTTTTCTTATGTTTTCTAATAGGACTCCTTCACCCCTCAAAAAGGCTCTATGTCTATTAGGGCTTTTATATAATCAGGTTCTTTATGCTATTTTATGATTAGGATATTATAAGCAATCATGCATATTAGTACCAAGGGCATAAATGCATTTGGCTAACAAACTACCAGCAAAGGAGTTTAAATTAAAACACTCCTTTCACCCTGGATAATCTCATAAAATACCACCACCTGGGAAACTTATTGATTGAAGTTCTAAATTGATTCTTATTTGGGAAGAGATCGGGGAAGGCCTTCTGCCTGTGTCACAGAAATTAGGGAGTAGTCTATTGAAGCAAGCATCAGAAAGACAGATATCATCTTTAAGGTGAGCGCCGGGGGCAGCTTTTCAGAATCCCTGAAAACCTGATCTGCCTTGCCTGTCAGGCTTTCTCCTCATGACTTTGTCATGGGTGGGATCTCGTGAGCTGGCCTTTTCGAAACCCCTGAAAACCTGATCTGCCTTGCCTGTCAGGCTTTCTCCTCATGACTTTGTCATGGGTGGGATCTCGTGAGCTGGCCTTTTCGAAACCCCTGAAAACCTGATCCGCCTTGCCTGTCAGGTTTTCTCCCTCATGACCTTGTCATGGGTAGGGTCTCGTGTGTTGGCTTCGGCAAATAACCATCATAAGTTGTTGCTATCTTTCACCATACAAAGTTATTACAAATTGTTGACTAAATTCTCTCTGCTGTACATTGTATTCTTGTGACGTTTATTTTGGAATGGGAAGTTTGCACCTTTAATCCTGTTTACCTATATTGCCCATCCTCCCACCGCTCTCCCCTCTGGCAACCACCAGTTTCTTCTCTGTAGCTATGAGTAGGCTTCATCTCTTAGAGCAGACCTAGATTTACAGCAGAATTGAGTAGAAGGTACCAAGATTTCCCATATACCCTCTGTTCCTTATTCATGCATAGCCTCCTCCATTATCAACATCCCCACCAGAGGCTACCAGAGACGAGCCTACATGGACATATCATAATCACCCCAAATCCACAGTTGACATCAGAGTTCACTCTTGGGGTCATACCTTCCATTGGTTTGGGCAAATGTATGATATGAATCCAGCATTGCAGCATTTTCACTGCCTTAATAATCCTCTGTGTTCCACCTGTGCATCCTTCCCTACTCTGCCAGCCCCTGGCAACCACTGATATTTTTACTGTCGCTGTAACTTTGCCTTTTCCAGAGTGTCATATACGTGGAATCATATAGTATATAGCCTTTCAGATTGACTTCTTTCACTTACTAATGTGTATTTAAATTATCCCCATATGTTTTTATGGCTTGACAGCTCAATTCTTTTTAGCACTGAATAACATTCCATTGTCTAGATGGACTGTAGTTTGTTTATCCATTCACCTCTGAAGAACATCTTGGTTACTTCCAAGTTTTGGCATTTATGAATAAAGTTGCTGTTAACCCCTGTGTCCAGATTTTTGTGTTGATTTAAGTTTTCAACTCATTTGGGTAAATACCAGAAAGCATAGTTTCTGCATCTTTTATGTTTAGTTTTGTAAGAAACCACCAGACTATGTCCTGAAGTGGCTGTACCATTACATTTCCACCAGCAATGAATGAGAATTCCTGTTATTCCACATCTTGGCCAGCATTTGGTGGTATGAGTTTTCTGGGTTTTGGCCATTCTAATAGGTATATCGTAGCGTCTCATTGTTTTAATTTGCAGTTCCTTGACGCGTGCTGCAAAGCATCTTTTCATGTGCTTATTTTCCATCTCTATATCTTCTTTGGGAGGCTAAGGTCTGTTAAGGTCTTTGGCCCTTTTTAAAATTTGTTTTCTTATTTTGGTCTTTGTTTTCCTATTGTTGAATTTTAAAATTGTTTGTATATTTGGATAACAGTCCTTTATCAGATGTGTCTTTTGCAAATATTTTCTCCCAATCAGTGGCTTGTCTTTTCATTCTCTTGACAGTGTCTTTTGTGCAGCAGAAGGTTTTAATTTTAATGAAGTCTGGCTTATCAGTATTTCCTTCATGCCTTTGGTGTTGTATCTAAAAAGTCATCATCAGACCCAAGGTCATCTAGGTTTTCTTCTGCATTATCTTTTAGAAGTTTTGGGGGAGTTTTGTTTTGTTTCGTTTTCTTTTTTTTTTTTTTTTTCATTTATTTATATAAGTTGGAGGCTAATTACTTTACAATATTGTAGTGGTTTTTGCCATACATTGATATGAATCAGCCATGGATTTACATGTGTTTTCTTTTTTTTGACCACACAGCATATGGGATCTTAGTCCACCAACCAGGGATCAAACCCCATGCCCACTGCAGTGGAAAGCATGGAGTCTTAACCACTAGGCCACCAGGGAAGTCTCTCTTATAGGAGTTTCTTGGTTGCATTTACATTTTAAAGCCTGTGATCCATTTTGGGTTAATTTTTGCAAAGTGTGTAAGGTCCCTGTCTTGATTCATTTTTTGCACAGGGATGCCCAGTTTTACAGCACCATCTGTTGAAGAGACTGTCTCTTCTTCATCGTATTGGCTTTGTTCCTTTGTCAAAGATCCGTTGACTCTTTTTATGTGGGTCTCTCTACTCTGTTCTCTTGACCTGTTTGTTCTTTTGCTAATACCACACCGTCTTGATCCCTTGTAATACGTCTTGAAGTTGGGTAGTGAAAGTTCTCCAACTTTGTGCTCTTTGAATATTGTGTTGGCTCTTTTGGGTCTTTTGCCTCTCCACAAAAACTTTAGGATCAGTTTGTCCATATCCACAAAGTAACTTGCTGAGATTCTGATTGGGATTGCATTGAATCTGTAGATCAAGTTGAAAAGAATTGACATCTTAACAATATTGAGTGTTTTCCATAAGATATTGAGTATATCTTTCCATTTATTTATTCTTTGATTTCTTTCATCAGTTTTGTAATTTTTGATCTATAGATCTTATACATATTTTCTTAGATTTATACCTAAGCATTCCATTTTGGGAACTGCTAATGTAAACGGTATTGTGTTTTTAACTTCAAATTCCACTTTTTCATTGCTAGTATATAGAAAAGTGATTAACTTTTGTATATTAACTTTGTATTGTGTAATCCTGTAACCAGATACTTAGCTTTTTAGATGCTTCTAGCATTGTCTAGTATGGGAGGAATAGATTTTCTTAAAATTGTCAGCTGCATTTCAGTGTACATTTTTAACCCCTTCAGGCACAGAAACATCCACCAATCTCCACCAAAAGCTCTGCTACCATGTGTTGGGGACTGATCAGTCAGAAGATATTTTGTGTGCTGAGTTTCCTGATGAGCCTAAGTGGATGGGTGGAGCTGAGGTATTGTACTACCGTGAAATTTTACCCACAAATAGCATCTGTCATGGATTGTGTATACAAATATTCTCTTTACATGGTGATCTTTATGGATAGTGGACATCCATTTGAAGTTGAATATTCTTTTGTTTAAAATATTAGGCCTCAAGTGTACTCTTAATAGCAAAGGTGATAAATCTTTTAAAGGTAATCGCAACATAAAAATCTTAGTACTAAAAGTAATACATGTTTATGGTAAAAATGTAAAAGTACAAAAATAATGCAAAGTAGAACATGAATATTTCAAAACTTGGATCCCAATCTCAGAGGTGAAGAGAGTTTTAGTCCAAAAGTTTCTTTTTACACAAGTGAGAGTGAGGGCAAAGAGTGTGTTTGCTTTTCTTTTTTATACAAGTGTGCTCTTCATGCTTCTTGTTTACTTGTTTTTGCATTCAAATATGTGTCTTTTGGATATTTATACATCTCATAGATGGTTCAAACCTTCCTGGTCTTGATAAGAAAGAGCCTCTGTTGAAGTGATGCATCTTTGTAGTTACTGTCCCAGATTTTATTCTGCATCTTGAGAATCAGCTGTTAAAAAAAACTTAGAAATGCTTAGAGTGAGAATTAGGCTTTTGTTAGCTCATTTCTTTTATATATATATATATGAAATATGTATTTTTTAAGATATAAAAGCATTCTGAATGTTTTCATATAAGAGGCTATCATCCCATGCTTAGTGGGAGTGAGCAATTCACTAGAAACTTTTTAGTCCATTGAGCCTCTTATGTCTTCTCTGGAATATAGTTAGAGCTTTGGTATGAAAGGGGCATTTTAGATGTGAACTTCTGAACATAGGTCTGATTCACTGGGGTATAGATTAGGAACCCATGGTATTTTAGTCCTCATTCATTAATCCACTTTATTCCACATTGTCCTTTTATTTATTTTGTTTTATTTATTTTGTTTGCCAGACTTTAACACAATGTGCTTACAGTGAATTTACAGGACTTATATATTATTACCTGAAATTATGCCCTTTGTTCATGCTTTGTCTCCCGCACCTCACTTCCCATCCTACAAGCTTTTCTTGTCTAGTTACTGTTGTCATTTTCCTCACATACTTGTTTCTATGGTTTTTCTGACTCTTTGTAGATTATCATACTAAGTTTTCATCTTGGTCCAGCTTCTCCTCATACCTAAGACTTCTGCATTCTGCAGATAGTAGGTGTTTATTTATAAAATAATATACATTTGTGTCTTCATTTGAGTGAAACAATTAGGAAGGTAAATATACTACCCCAGAAAATGTCATGTTAGTTCATGTGTTTCTTTTTACCTTTTGTGGGGAGAGATGTTGATGGAGAAACATTATAGCAGATGTATTTTAATAACGGTGAAATTATTTTATTGATACAATGAAGTACAACTAAAAGTAAGTTCCAGAATACTGATCTTAACATATTAGTCTGAAAGAAAACAATCTTCCCTGTAGAATACACTTGTAACTTGTTGCTCACATCTCTTTACTAGCATTTAGTTGAAGCAGCTAGTTTTTTTCGTTTGTTTGTTTTTGTTTTTAAAAATCATGGTGAAATATAGTTAACATAAAATTTATCAGTTTGATCATCAACTAAATTTGTCAGCTTAATCGTTTATAGAGTACAATTGCACTAAGTATGTTCACATTATTGCACAACCGTTACCCCTCTCTGTCTCTAGAACTTTTTCATCTTATGAAACTGAAGCTCTGTACACATTAAGTGATAACTCTCATCCCCTCTTCCACCCAGGCCCTGGTAACCACCATTTTACTTCCTGTCTCTATGTATTTGACCGCTCGAGATACCTCATGTAAATGTCATTATATAGAATTTATCCATTTGTGATGGAGACCTGGGTTCAATCCTTGGGTTGGGAAGATCTCCTGGAGGAGAGCATGGCAACCCACTCCAGTATTCTTGTCTGTAGAATCCCCATGGACAGAGGAGCCTGGCGGGCTATAGTCCATGGGGTCGCAAAGAGTCGGACATGACTGATTCAACTGAGCACAGACGTGACATAAGATCTTCAAGGTTTATTTCCATGTTATAGCATGTGTCAGAGTTTCCATCATTTTAAAAATTGAATAATATTTGATTGTGTACATGTACTACACTTTGTTTATTCAATCATCTGTAAGTACACTTGGGGTGTTTCCACAGCACAATTGTGAATAATGCTGCTATTAGTAGCCAGTTTTAAAAAATACAGTCGAGATTTATCTTATTTGCATTTAACATATATAGATTCAATTCTGTGTCTAGGCAACTAAAAAGTAAAGCAAATTTAAATAGTTTGGGTGATCCTTTTACCATTCACTCAGTAGATATTCACTCTATGTAGTTCATCTAGTATAATCTTTACCATAACCTTTAGAGGGTAGTGATCATTTCATTGCATAGTCAAAATAAAATACTTGTGAGTATGATTAGCTTGCAAGTCTATGGTTGGAATTGCCTGCTGGGTATGTTAGACCCACAGCCTGTATCTTCTTAATCAACATGCATCCTGCCTCCCTTGACAAAAGGTAAGAGGTCATGTGAAAACAGCAGGAATGACCATTTAAAGAATGGTAGTAAATGGAGAACTGCATCTGTATTGCACAGAAGCAATAAATGAAGTTGTTAAATAGAAAAACAGAAATTCATAGGATGTGTCCAGCGAGTCCTGAGGAACTTTATTCTGAATCAGCACCCTGATGAGCAGATTGTGCAGAGAAAATCGTAAGCAAACCGGTAGGCTTAGTAGACACAAACCGCGTGTAGATTTCATTAAGCTGTATTCCAGCTGCTTGAGGGATTTTCTTAGATGTCACCCTTTCAGTGGCCGGAGTGAGTTGGGTGGGTTGGCCGGAGTGAGTCCTCTCCTGCTGAGAGGACCTTCTGGCTGCATGAAAAAATACCTTCGTCCCTTAAACACAGAGGCTATATATAGTTCTGAGCCTACAGAAGCCTCAGGTCTACCCTGAATTGATGAGTCAGTTCCAGGTAGAAAAATCTAGGTTGTGCAAAAAGTCTCAATGTGGGAGTTTCTTGTACCTGTCAGTGAAGTGTGATAAATCCCAAGACAGTCCAAGAAACAGGTACACTATAGGCGGGCTGGACCAGAAGAACCTTGCCTGGTGCAGAGATTGCTCAGGGCCTTCACTGCAAGTGAAGCAGACGGTTTCCTAACAACCACCCTCCCACCCCCCACTTTTTAATTTTTTTTGGCTGCACTTTGTGGCATATGGGATCTTTTAGTATCCTGAGCAGGGACTGACCCTGTACCCCCTGCAGTGGAAGCGTGGGGTCTTAACCACAGGGCCACCAGGAAGTCTTCTAACAGTATTTATTTAGTGACCTGTGCCTTAGAGGAAAGCAGTAGTCCCAGTCACAACCACACTCCAAGTGCACGTGCTGAGGTTGTTACTTTTATTTTTCAGTGGTGCCTTTTGTGTTAGTTACTCAGTCATGTCCAACTCTTTGTGACCCCATGGACTATAGCCCGCCAGACTCCTCTGTCCATGGAATTCTTCAGCCAAGAATACTGGAGTGAGTTGCCATTCCCTTCTCCAGGGGATCTTCTGGAACCAGAGATTGAACCTCAGTCTCCTGCATTACAGGCAGATTCTTTACCATCTGAGCCACTGGGAATTGTCATTTCGAATCTAGTATTTTGTGAATACACTTAACAGCGTCTCTCATTGGAGGATTCATCACTCTAGTGACAGGAGTAGACTGGAGCAGAAATCAGGAGATTTTAATTTTAGTCCTGTCTATGTGGCCTTGGGCAAGTCACATCCGCTCTCCAAGTATGTTTCTTAAGCTTCCTCAGGGCCCTTTTTCAGTCTATGGGTGGAGAGTTTATTACAACATCTCATGGTGCCCTGGAGCCTTGGGCTTTGTGGGTGTGGCTGGAGGCACCTGTGGGCAGGTGACCGTCTGAGTGCATGGTATTTGAATTTCTTTGCTGACCCACCCTCCTCCCTTTTGGCTGCTGCATTCCAGGTCGTCTGAAGACTTCTCTTTATATCCTAGATGCCATCTCATGACTCATCTCTTTCCTTCCCAGAGACCTCTTCTGCCTTCCTGCATGGATAGGTCCTTCTTGCCTTGAGCTGCCCATTAAGTTACTATCATGAAGCAGCATTGGTTTTCCCTCTGTTTCCCAGGACAGCATCTCTCCCCAGGACAGTGTCTACCACTTGGCAGAACCCATAGCTTTCTGGACACTTTACGGTGTTAGAACTGCTACTAAAGGTCTCTGCATGTGTGCTAAGTCACTTCAGTTGTGTCCGACTTTAAGACCCTATGAACTGTAGCCCACCAGGCTCCTCTGTCCCTGGGATTCTCCAAGGAAGAATACTGGAGTGAGTTGCCATGCCCTCCTCCAGGGAATCTTCCCAGCCCAGGGATTGAACCCATGTTTCCTGAGGCTCCTGCATTGCAGGTGGATCCTTTACTGCTGAGCCTCTAGGAAAGCCCTACTAAAGGTTCACTGCAGCTCAAAACAAAATATCAGGTCTCCAGTTTACATGCTGCCTGCCTTTCCCCAGCTTAGGTTTCAGGAGCACATGGGGGACTAACAGGTGGAGTAGGTACTATTTGTTCCCTCTTTTTGATTATGTTTTTTCCCCATAGCAAAGACTTGGAGATGAGTAGTCAGTGGCTTTGTTCATGATAGCCCCAAACTGGACACACCCAAGTATCCATTAACAAGTGCATGAGTGAATAAACTGCAGTACATCTATATAATGGAATACTAGTCATCAATAAAAAGGAATGAACTGTTTTTTAAAAATTTATTTTATTGAAGTATTGCTGTATTACTTTCTCATATACAGTGAAGTAATTTAGTTATATGTATATCTAATAGTTTGCAGATTAGTCTCAAACTTCCAGTCTATTTTTCCTCCCCCACCTCCACCCTCCTTGACAAGCACAAGTCTATGCTCTGTAAGTCTATTTCTGTTTTGTAGAAAAGTTCGTGTGTGTCATGTTTTAGATCCCACGTATAAATGACATCATACGTTATTTATCTTTCTCTTTTGACTTCACATGATAATTTCAAGGTTGCTGCAATTGGCATTATTTCTTCCTTTTTTATGGTTGAGTATATTCCATTGTATATAAACACCACATCTTCTTTTACCTGTTGATCTATCAGACATTTAGGTTGCTTCCATGCCCTGGCTGTTGTAAATAGTGTTGCTATGAACACTGGAGTGTGTGTATCTTTTCGAATTACAGTTTTGTGTGGATATATGGCCAGGAGTGGGATTGCTGGACCATATGGCAGTTCTGTTTTTAGGTGTTTTTTTTTTTTTGCTTTTTTTTTTTTTTTTTGAGGAACTTTCATACTGTTTTCCATAGTGGGTACGCCACTGTGGAGATGAACTATTGCTCTACCTAACAACAGGGATGACTCTCAGAATAATTGTGCTCCGTGAAAGAAGCTAGAAAAGAAAGAATACACAGTGTTTGATTCCATTTATATAACACTCTAGAAAATGCAAATTGGTCTATAAAGGCACAAAACCCATCAGTGGTTGCTTGGGATTTGGAGGATGGGAACAGGAAGGAGGAGGTATGAAGGGGCAGGAAGGAAGTGGGCGATGGTCAGTCTGAAACATAGTTTTAGCTTTACTAGGGGCAGGGAAGTGTTCATTCTGAGCAATGACAGGATTGCCTGTTATCTCCCCTCGCCATTCATGGTGCTTTAGATTCTCCAGTGGCCAACGAGGGAGGAGTTAGAGAAGGGAAGGGAACTTTTGCTGATCTGGAGCTGTTTGTCCCTGTCTCCCGGTGGCTCAGTCTTGACTGGTGCCTGGGCACCAGCTGTCTGTGGCCTCCTTTTGCAGTGAGATCCCCTCGATTCTGGGACCCTCTGGACTTTGGAACCACATATTCCCTCGTGTGGACCTTAAATTCTGGCTCACCTTGGCCGTCATCCTCCCTTCCCCCAAACCTCCTCTCAGCAGGATTCCCTTGAGGTTCCTGCCTCTCTGCCGCCCCTGCTTCCCATCCTTTTTCAGCAGGGACCTTTCCAGCTGCCTGGAGCTACCCCCCAGCTGCCCTCCCGCTGCCTCTTGTCCCAGGGGAACCCGCGTCCACCGGTCGCGCCATCCCGGATGTGCAGGCAGTGTTCAGCGCTGCCCTCCTCACCTGCCAGCCCAGGCCTTCTCCCCTTGGTCCCTCCACACCTCCAGCTGCTGGGATCACAGAAGAGCGGCTGCCTTATGCCTCCGGGGTGTAACGTGGAGGGACAGTGATGTCAGTTACTATGTAAGGTAGACCATGAGGTTTCTGTTGGAGGGCAGGGTTGTGGGAAGGTAAAAAAGGCCATGTTTTAGAAGATTCTTTTGGACACCCTCCACTCCACTGCCCCACGCCACCCCAAATCTGTTTTAAAGTGATTTGTAGAGCATTAAAAACACACATGCACACAAAGCAAGCATTTTGAGACACTTTTACCAGCAGAGGGTGCTCTGGAGTATAGATTCTGAAAACACATCACATCCCTTTCAGTTCAGTTCAGTTCAGTCGCTCAGTCGTGTCCGACTCTTAGCGACCCCATGAATCGCAGCACGCCAGGCCTCCCTGTCCATCACCAACTCCCAGAATTTACTCAAACTCATGTCCATCCAGTCGGTGATGCCATCCAGCCATCTCATCCTCTGTCGGCCCCTTCTCCTCCTGCCCCCAATCCCTCCCAGCATCACGGTCTTTCCCAATGAGTCAACTCTTCGCATGAGGTGGCCAAAGTACTGGCGTTTCAGGGACTAAAGAGAAAATGCCCAGCGTCTTTGTGATATCCAGCTGAATCCTACACTGAGGACCTAATTCTGTTGTACCTAATTCTTGGGGGAAGTTAGGAGTGGGGAAGGTTTGTTTTTTAACAAAGGTAATCCCTTGGGCTTCCCTGGTGGCCCAGTGGTAAAGAATCCTACCAAGCAGGAGATATGGGTTTGATCCCTAGGCTGGGAAGATCTTCTGGAGAAGGAAATGTCTACCCACCCCAGTATTCTTGCCTGGAGAATTCTATGGACAGAGGGGCCTGGTGGGCTACAGTCCGTGGGGTCACAAAGAGTTGGACGTGACTGAGCCACTAAACAACAAATACTGATCTTAATATTTATCACGTGTCTGCATAAACCATCTTTACATGTTCACTGTGGTCCCTAGTAATTAAGATATGCATATACAGCTGACCCTTGGACAATGTGGGGGTTAAGGATCCTAATAACTTAATCAGCCCTTTATATATGTGATTCCTCCCTGTCCACTATTTATATCCGCAGATTCAACCAATCCCAGGCTTTGTCTCTCTGTGGTATTTACTGTTGAAAAAAGTCTGTGTGTAAGAAGAATCATCTTACTCAAGGGTCAACTGTGTTTGTGTACGCATTTGTGTATGTTACACGTATGCCAACGTGTAAAATCATTACCTAATGCTTAACTCTCTGTGGGCACTCAGAATGTACATTTCTGTACTCCCCCTTCCTCTGCTGAGGTTCATGCACATAAAGATCCTGCGAACGCTGGTGTGCCCAGCGTAGCCCTATAGGGCAAGCACAGTCAATTCCTGTGTTCCTCAGGAAACTCTGCCTCACCTGCCCCTTTCTTGTTGGATAGTTTTGGGCTTGAGCATTAACTGTTTGGCAGCTCTCTTCCTGATCAACACAGTTCACGTGTTTGCTCCCCAAATACCTGGAAGCCCTTACCCTGGGCCCACCACTGTGCCAGGGTCAGGTGGTACCTAGGAGCAGAGATGGGCAGGCTCTGGCCCTGATGGAGGATGTTTTGTCTGTAGTAAACTATACTAAATAAACATTTTTAAGTTTACAGAGAGGCTTGGGGTGGGGGGTGACCCATGACAGACTTCCCCCCATATTCAGTTTGTGTGTCATTTTAAGGACACCCGTGTCCTCTTGACCTTAACTTCAGTGCTTGAACCTGAGGCTGCCGGCATATGCGTTGGTTGGTGACCCTTCACCCCCTTGTGCTGTCCCAGGGGGTGCACTTTCACTGGCTCCTGAAGACGGATTCTGTCTGTTCATCTCAGGAGAAGCGGTCCTTGGGGTACTCCTGATCAGACCGTGTGTGTCCAAGGCTCACCGCTCTCGTCCTCTCTTTCACTGGCGCTGCGTGAAGCAATAAGCCCCATCACGCTGCTGGACGCGCGGGGCAGAGCATGGTGGGGAAGGCAGAAAGTCAGGAAGCCAAACCAAAGACCTGGATGTGAGAAAGGCTGCAGGGGGCACTGCTCTGAATTCATGACACAGCTCCTGACGGGGGGGAATTGTTTTTGCCTTAGAAAATTGGATTTGTTGATCATCACTTTTCTCAGCTGCCCCCACCCCCCACCCTATAGCTCAGTAGGGGAGAAAAGAGAACGGTTGATTCTTTTATAACCAAGCTTGTGTGCCAAAGAAATAATCAGGTGGATGAGAAAGAGTGACTATAACATGTTGAGACCCCCATTGCTCATTTTACTTTGAATGTGTTTTCTTTTCTTAGAATGTTCTGTTGTATCTATTTCTGGCATACCCAGCAACATATCACAGAGTGCTGGGGTTTATTTCTTTTCTCCCTCCTTGCTGTGGTAGCACCTAGTATTGGGAAAGCTGATTTCAGGACTACCCATTAGAACTGTTTAGGTCAGTGCATGTCACACTGCTTATGAATGACTGCCCTGTGTGTCTGCTGCTGACACTGTCTCCTGTTTTCATAACAAATCCATAATGAGTCCCATAAATGAGAAGCCGTCCCTTTAGGTGATTAGTTTGACATTTGAAAGTTTTCCTAGATTATGTAAAAGTGCATGTACTTTCAAATTATGAAAAAACTTTCTCCACCCTCTTCTTGTTGGATTCTAAGTGGAAAAAGTTATATATATTAAGGAAATGTCATGTCCATGAAGATTTGGTTGTTAACACAAGCATGTAACCATGGAGTCCAGAAGCTCTAGCATAAAACAGTTTATGAGCTTTTTTTAAAAAAAGGATAATAAGTTTGATGAAAGTCCACATAATCTATGTATATGTAAATATTAGTTATGTGTCTTGATGTTTTGGAAGACAGTTTTATAGATAGTTTAAAACATCAGGGTTGAGAGTTTAAAACATTAAGAAGTGATCGTCTGTTAATTTTCTCTTAATATGAGGTTCATGAAGAGAAGCTGGCTTATTCAGGTCATCTGGAACGCCCAGCTGTTTTTTTTTTTTTTACCATATTGAGAATAAAAATAGATTCATCTACTTTAGGATTTTTATGCTTGTAATAATAAGTTTATTGTTTAAAATACAAAGATTCTGTTCTCTAGAGGAATTGCTATTATCAGTGTATTAGTTCAATTTAACACTTATTTCTGTTGTTTTCCTATTAAGAAAAAAAGCCTTAAATGAGCCAGTGGTAGAGATGTTGACTTCTTGTGGACACAGTGCAGCTTGACCCAGACTCTGGTCTGAATGGATCATGGTCACTCCTCCATGAGGTATTCACTGAAGAAATTTCACAAAAACCTATTATTTGGGACTAGATTCCCTGGAGGTTTGTCCTGGTTGCTTCTTATCTCTAAATTTCATGTTTGATGGTGGCTGAGCTTGTAGGAATTGTGTTCCCGAATGCACTGTGTCCTGTGTCTGTTGGAACAGCACATGTGAATCTAACAGAATAAAGTACATACGCCGTTGAATAGTTTGCATGATGTCTGTCAAAGGTTCCCTTGGTAAATATTACTGTCTTGCTGAGGCTTAATACCACAGTATGCACAGTTAAATTTTCTCAGTGAGTTAATGTGGCTTCTTTAAGAGTATAAAGTCTGATAACCCCATGTTTTATGCCCTTCCTTTTGATAACTGGAAATCCACATAGCAGCTATTATTGACTGGTGTCCCTCTTCAAAACCGGAAGCCACCACTTTAGAAGGTTTCCTTCAAATGGTATAAAATATGTCAAGATGAGAAGCCAGGTTAGATGATGCCTTGCATGGTGTCACAGGTCAGGTTCAGTGGGAGTGCTTTTAAAACCTTCGCCTCTGCTGGGGACAGGGAAGCCTGGCATGGTGCAGTCCATGGGGTCGCCAAGAGTTGGACACGACTGAGCGACTGAGCTGACTGATGCTCGGGAGTGAAGGTAGAAGGGGGAGGAGTTGAATAAGTCATGACAAGGGCTTCAGCCAATCCTACAGGGAGCTCCTATGAGCTAGGTTATTAGCCCTTCAGCATTTGCCCAACTAGGAGTGAGGGATCTGGGCTTTTGTACCTCTGCAGTAATTAGTCATTGCATGTGGGATGAGCCCAGAAGAATATGTCCTTGGGAGGACAAGGCCCTGAGGTTCTCAGCTGAGTGCTGTCTGCTCCCAGCGCCCCGCAGCTGGGGGAACGAGTGCTTCAGCAGACTGCCGCGTCCACTACAAATGCTGCTGTCTGTGAGGTGTGTACTTAAGAATGAATATGTTAAGTATAGCTCTCTGAACCAGGTACTATGCCATCATAGCAGTTGTGAGAATGGAATAAGTCAGGCAATCATGTTTAGAGGAATTCTGCTTCTCTTTAAAGAACTAGATAGAGACCATTCCTTCCCCGAGACCTTTTCCAATCTCACTCTTCTTTCCAGTGCCCCTCCCTGTTAGATTTCTCAGTATTGATGTTTAGGGTATTACTTTACATCTGTGCGTGCATGTGTGAGTCTGACTTTCCCACCTGAGCCCTCGATCTCGAAGCCCTGTCCTGCTCTGATCTGTGTGTTCTAGAGCCTGGCTCAGCTGCAGGAGACTCTCGGTAAGTGTTGCTTGAATAAACAGCCTCAGCGCTGACTCCCTAAATAGTAGATGCCTGTGTTTGGTGGCACATGTTAAATCCTGTCTTCAGTAAAGGAGATGGAAAGTTGCCTGGCCGGGGATTCTCCTGTTAAAACCAGCCACCATTTGTGACAGTTTTATCTTCAACCTCATCTACCCCAGAGCAAGGGAGGATGGCTTTTGGCTTTTTTTTTTTTTAAATCTGTCAAAGTCATCTGGTTATGGATAATGAATAGCGAAGTACCAGCAGATTGCCAAATATTTTGTAGCCTTCCCTAGTGACTTAGATGGTAAAGAATCTGCCTGCAATGTGGGAGACCTAGGTTCAACCCTAGGTCAGGAAGATCGCCTGGAGAAGGAAATGGCAACCCACTCCAGTTATTCTTGCCTGGAGAATTCCATGGACAGAGGAGCCTGGTGGGCTGCAGCCCATGGGATCACAAAGAGTTGGACATAATTGAATGTCCAAAATTGAATGTCCCAGAAAGTGACATTCTGTGAATACCACATTCTTTATATATTTGAATTTTTCCTGTTCCAGTAACTTTTATCAACAAGGTATTGTTAGATATTAATAATATCAATAGATATTATTCCTGTCTTTCTTAATTAGCATTTTCTAAAGATATTTAATCAGTACTCTAAGTGTAATTCAACAAATGACCTTATAGAATTAGACTGTCAAGGTAACTTGTGTCTAAAGGGAAATACACTTTTTTAAAAAGAATTGTCAGTAGTAAGCATGGTAAAGAGTTTTAGCTTTCATCCTGTTGGTGTTGTTTGAAATATAATCAATGGACTTAGTATCAACAAATGTAAATATTTTACTTGCAGTAGTTCTTAGAATTTTGTTTTTATTAAAATTTATTTATTTAAAAGGCAGATTTTCATGAAATAAAATCATTTTGACTTAAGGAAAATTTGCTTAAAATTATATGGACATAAAGTGAAAGGAAGCTGTGACTTAAGAATTACGTATTTCATAAATCAGGCTAGCATTGCTGCACCCCTGTTGCAAAAAGTCAGTGGTTTTGAATGAGGTTAATTGATTCCAGAGAACATGGTTTTTCTTCTGATGTCATATTGTTTAAAGAAAAACAGTATTTTGTGAACTGGAGTTTATATGTTCATGAAGGTCTGATGGGACCCTTGGCTCTCCTGCTTTTCTGTTTTCCTTTTATCTGGATTTCAGCAAATTCACTTTCTGCTCTTGAGATTTAAGGTCTCCTCCTCAATCAACAGTATTTTTGTCTTCCCCTGCCAGTGAGTCCCAAAATTCTGTTTTTAAACTGTCTTGAAATAGTTTGAATGTGAGGCGGTGGTTGAATATACATTGTTACTGATTACATTTTGGTGTAAGAAGGTATTTCCTAATGTATATATTTTGGAGCAACAATGACTTATAAATGCTTGAGCATTTGAAAATTCAGAGTTGTTTGCAGTTGAGCATATTTGTTTAGAGGCTATGAAATATCTGAGTTGTGGGGAAGAGAGACTGACTTAATTGGCATCCCAACAGCAATTCCCTTGGACCTTCCTGCCTTAGATTAAATATGAACTGCGGCAGCCATTTAGTGCAGCCAGAAATACCGAGAAAAACTCATTAGATGTGCTTGAGACAGCTGTCATCGAGCGTTTGGTGTGCTTCTTGCAGTGAGTTTCACTGCCCTGTCATTCTGTTGGCTGAATCACTGCTGCTGAATTAGCCATCATTTATGATTGATGTAGCATGACTTTAAGCACCAAACTGTAAGAGTCCGTCTTTGTTTAAAGGACAAGAGAACAGAAGTATGAAGTATTATTAACGAGGCTGCTTTCCATTACATTTAATAAAGTGACAATTGTGATGTTGCTAATGATATTCTTAATAATATAGGACAGTTTGAAAATACGGTGAAACTAAATTTCTGGACATTGGTTTATTGACTATGTATATGAAAAACTTAAGGAAAATGTATAAAAGACTAGAAACAAGAGTATTTAACTCACAGGGCAGTCAATGAAGGGGAAGAGTTTTTATAAAGAAGTTTATCTTAATTAAAAGTTTATATTAATACAGTATAAAAAGGAAATGAGAAGGGAAAAGCAAGTTAACTAGAATGTTAAAAGTAAGATGTAGAAGCAATAACAATTAGAAAGACAAAATAAAGGTTCTTAGATTGAGTTTTTCAACTCAGTCAACTCGGATATTCATTTTCGGATATTCATTTTCAAGAAACCCACTTAAAACATAATGACAAGTAATTTGGATGGAGGATAGAGATGCTGCTGCTGCTAAGTTGCATCAGTCATGTCCAACTCTGTGCGACCCCATAGACGGCAGCCCACCAGGCTCCCCTGTCCACAGGATTCTCCAGACAAGAATACTGGAGTGGGTTGCCATTTCCTTCTCCAATGCATGCATGCATGCGTGCTAAGTCACTTTAGTCGTGTTCAACTCTGTGCAACCCCATGGTCAGCAGCCCACCAGGCTCCCCTATCCACAGGATTCTCCAGACAAGAATACTGGAGTGGGTTGCCATTTCCTGCTCCAGGATGGAGAAAAGAATTCATGGAAATCATAAATGTATATGCAGTTTCTCCAAAACCATTTGATGATCTTTGAAAATACTACGAGAAGCCTAGACAGAGATGGAGAGAGTGTACCTGAATCGTTTGGCCTCTTGTGTAACTTGTGACCAAAACTCATACAAGAAAATGTGATTCAGTTTCTTGGAAAGGAGACTACTTCAGAACTTAGAAAAAATGTCACAAAGAAAGAACAGCCACATTAAACAGTTTTCTAGAATCTTTTATCAAACTATACTTACTTGGAATCCCACTTCTGTTTTACAAGTACTGATTACCTCTGTGCTTTAAGACAGTTTTTTTTTTTTCTGAGAAAAAGATGTTCAACATACAGTGTGCTTAAAAATGCTGGATGTCTTAAATGCACATAGCTATTTTGATTAATTTATAAATGCAGAAGAGACCTAATTGACATACAGTTGGTTTACAAACCTGCTGATAGAAAGTGGGTGGACATTTCCAGAGAACTGGAATCTAATTCCTCCAAGTCTAAAAGCTTGATGCTGCGAGTAAGTAAAACCCTAAATTATCCTACTGTGTAATAAGATAAAAACTATGTCATTATTAGGTTTTTTATGAATCATAAATATTTTCTTTTTAATTAGTCCTCAATTACACATTCTTAATTTTTACATCTATGTATTTTAAACATTATACGATAATATACCCTAAAAATGTATCCAATAAAGAATTAAAAATGAGTTAAAAACATACTGACAAGTCTTTGCTTCTGGCCGTAAGTGTTGCTGGGCTAGCCCTGCTACCATAAACAGGTAGAAAACTATACGAAATGGAAAAAACATCTGTTTTAGATATTGATCTGTAGGTATCATAGGGACTATAATCTGTGAGAGAGATGTTATCCTATGATAGCCCCAGGTTTCTGCCTGGAGGAATTTTCTGATTCTGGCACAAGGAAGAAGAACCCCCAGGATATTGCAACCTCACTGAACTAGGGATCCAAAGATCCGAATTCAGGAAGAGTGAGGCCACTGGAACTTGCAGGCACAAAACCAAAGGAGGGGCACCACCCATTAAGAGCCCTGGGAACCTTCTTGGTGTCCCCCTGAGTCTTAAACTGACTGTTAAGCTGTACACGCGTAGACCGAGGCTCCATGACTCAAGCTGTGAACAACCACCAGGAACTTGTAAGCTGACAACTACTAGAGATTTAACAAGTGGGAGATTTTCACATTCTGACCAGTTAAAGTGGAAAGGACTTGTGAACAACCAGGGTTTCAGCAAAGACCCCAGAATGGCCATTCATGCTTTTGCAGTATGACTGGAGACTTTCCCCAACAAAGCTTGAAAATCAGCCTTGAGTGGACTAAGCTGACCTACGAAATGAACAGCCTCAAAACTTTTTAAAGAAAGACCTCCCCCATAAAGAAATCCAGATGGCATTCAGAATGTTCAAAATCCAACTTTTAAAAAGTACTAGATGTGTAAAGAAGCAAGAAAATGTGACTTATAACCAGGAGAGAAGTTAGTTAATAAGACAGATCTAGAAATGACAGTAGTAAAATTAGCAGATGTGGACATTTCAAAAGCAATTATGAAAATGAATTTAAAAGGATTTTAGCAAATGTTAATGTAAATGAACAAAGAAACAGAAAATATAAAAATAACCAAGTATTTTTCTAGAAGTGAAAAATAAGCTATCTGATTCAAAAAATTCTCTACATGGGCTTAATAACAGATTAGATACTATAAAAGGAAATATCAGTGAATTTGAAGACAGCGTGTTGAAGCTAAGGCATGGAGAGAAAAAAAAATTGAAACAAAAGCAAACACAGTCTCATTCAACTGTAGAACTATACTAAGTGGCCTGATAGTCTTAGGGTAGGGGTGAGGGGATACAAAAATTATATGAGGAAAAAGCAGCCAAAAATGTTATGAATTTGATAAAATAGACAAATCCAAATATTCAAGAAGCTCAACAAATATGAAGGAGATGACTCCAGTTAAAGCAAATTATTATCAATTTGCAGAAAACCAAAGATAATAAGGAAATCTTAAAAGCAGCCAGATATGAAAGCACATTATATACAAAGGGGGAAAAGCATAAGGAATGACTTCATCTGAAACAGTGAAAGTCAGAAGACAGTGGAAAGACGTCTTCTTATGAAACCTACCTTGACTGCCATATTTAAAACCACAGTCTCTCCCCACACACCCTGCCTCCCTCAGGCCTGTTCATATGTTCTGTATGACATTTACCATTTTATAATGCACTGCATTGTTGTTGTTGTTTAGTGGCTAAGTCACATCCAACTCTTTTGCAACCCCATGGACTATAGCCCTCTGGACTCCTTCTGTCCATGGGATTTCCCAAACAAGAGTTTTGGAGTGGGTAGTCATTCTCTTCTCCGGGGGATCTTCCTAACCCAGAGATCGAACCCGCATCTCCTGTGTCTTCTGCATTGGCAAGCGGCTTCTTTACCACTTGCGCCACCTGGGAAGCCCCAGTTTATCTTTAGCACTTAGGAAAATGTCTTGCACATAATAGCTGCTTAGCAAATACTTATTTTATGAATAAATGAAAGAATAACAGTTGTTGGTAAGTGCATTAGTTAGAGTTCTCCAGAGAAACAGAACCAACAAGATATTTGAATATCTTATATACATATATATATTTTTTAACATATATATTAACATACAATATAATTATATATATTATATATTTTATATCCTGTTGGTTTGTATATTATATGTATATAGGGGCTTCACCAGTGGCTCAGTGGTAAAGAATCTGCCTGCAGCTCAGGAGATGCGGGTTCAGTCCCTGGGTTGGGAACATCCCCTGGAGAAGACTATGGCAACCCTCTCCAGCATTCTTGCTGGGAAAATCCCGTTGACAGAGGAGCCTGGCGGGCTGAAGTCCTTAGGCTTGCAAAGAGTTAGACACAACTGAGCACACAATATATAGGCAGAGACAGAGACATTTTTTTGAAGGAATTGACTACTGTGATTATGGAGGCTTGACACTTCCAAAATCTACAGGGTAGGCTGGCAGGCTGGAAACCCAGGAAAGTTTCAGTTCAGAGTCCAGAGGCCACCTGCTGGCAGAGTTCCTGCTGGCTGGGGAAGGTCAGGCTTTTCTGCTAAGGCCTTTAACTGATTGGTTGAGGCGCATCACCTTACGGAGGGTAATCAGTTGTACTCAGAGTCCACCAGTTTAAATGTCAACCTCATTCAGAAAAACACTTGCACAGAAACATCTAGAATAATGTTTGACCAAATATCTAGGTATCATGGCCTAGTGAAGATGGCACATATAATTCACCTTCAGAATGGGACGTGGAAAATAACTGATATGTGAGTGTAAGTCAGTAAAATCACTTAGGAAGATAATTTGGCAACATCTGGTGAAGTAGAATATGTGCATATTGTATCACTGAGCAGTTTTACTTGTAGTTAGAAAGTTATGACCAACCTAGATAAGCATATTAAAAAGCAGAGACATTACTTTGCCAACAAAGGTCCGTCTGGTCAAGGCTATGGTTTTTCCATTGGTCATGTATGGATGTGAGAGTTGGACGATGAAGAAAACTGAGTGCTGAAGAATTGATGCTTTTGCACTGTGGTGTTGGAGAAGACTCTTGAGAGTCCCTTGGACTGCAAGGAGATCCAACTAGTCCATCCTAAAGGAGATCAGTCCTGGGTGTTCATTGGAAGGACTGATGCTGAAGCTGAAACTCCAATATTTTGGCCACCTCATGCGAAAGAGTTGACTCATTGGAAAAGACCCTGATGCTGGGAGGGGTTGGGGGCAGGAGGAGAAGGGGACGACAGAGTATGAGATGGCTGGATGGCATCACCGACTGGATGGACATGATTTTGAGTAAACTCCAGGAGTTGGTGATGGACAGGGAGGCCTGGCGCGTGCTGCGGTTCATAGGGTCTCAAAGAGTTGGACACGACTGAGAGACTGAACTGAACTGACTGATGTACCCTAGGAAACATGTATATGAAGGCACAAGTGTTGCCTGGCCAAAGAAGGACAAAAACCACAAATGAAGAAAATGGAAATAATCTACATGCTCATGTGGTAGGAAGATGAATCAATTATAGTGTTTTCCTAGACTGGAATATTTTACCTCGGTTAAAACCAGTGAAGCAAATATACATGTATCAACATAGATTAATTTTTAAAATATTGAATGAAAAAATTAGTTGCAAAAGGATATATATAGTCTGATACTACTTATATCAATTTTGACAACTCAAAACAGTGTTATTTGTTGCATTAGTATTAAGATTCTTTTTGCTACCTAAGATTCTGATGTTTAATATTGTAAAAGATAGCTGCTGAAGCACAGCCTTTTATTTCTGCTGCCTTGTGTAGGGGACTAAAGATCCATGTAAAAAGTTGTTCATTTGTTCAATAGAAACTTGTTAACGTGAACATTATGAACCACAAGTGAACTTTTGTGCATTCACACCCATTATGCTAATTCTTATGTATTTAGTACAGCTTTTAAAATGTGTAACCCATGACAAAAATTCAAATTTAGGATATTAATATTCAGAATGACAGATTGCATGTATATCTCAGTTAAAGAATAGACTTTATTTTTTTAAACTTTTGAAAAAGCACAATTGGCATAGATTATTAAGTTAGTTTTAGGTGTATGACATAGTGATCCAACAATCAAATATATTACAATAAATGATCACCATGGCAAGTCTCATAACCATCTGTCACCATACAAAATTATTACAGTACTACTGACTATAAAGAATAGGCTCTAAGTAAAAGTCATTTTGAGTCATGACGTTCAGTTATATATACTGATATTTTCAACTTAAATATTTCACTATGTTTTGTTAAAATAAAGTGATTAACTGCAAAATAAGTTAAAATTGATGTTATCTTTTTTCTAATTTTCTTCTCCAGTCATAAGTTTGCGGTAAAGATACACCAGTGAATTTTTCTTTTAACTTAATGTGTAACATGTTCTCACAAAAAATATATTCTACTAAGTTCCCTGTGCTGTTTTTGTTTCCTTTGTAGTTATCTGACGACGGTCGCTATGTCTTATTGTCGATAAGGGAGGGATGTGATCCTGTAAACAGACTCTGGTACTGTGACCTCCAGCAGGAGCCCAACGGCATCACTGGTAAGCTGTCTTTCAAACACAGATGATTATTCCAGAGAGCCCCATTAAAAAGCAATTATGCTGGTCTTCTAATTGATTCCCCAAGAAACCTTCTTCCATTTAATCATGTCATCTCAGGTCTTATGATCTTTTCTTTTGATATTATTCCTTAAAATGAAAAAAAATTGAACCAAGCTCTTGTTGGCTTTAGCATTTTTTCTGTAGGTCTAGGCTAACCATATTTTTTGTATGTTTCTCTGTGTGAAAGTATCCTGTCTGTATTGCAGATGGAGAGTGTTCAGGAGAAGCTGGCCCTCTGATGTGTAAAGTATTATTACTGTCTAGATGTAATGGTGCAGACTGTCACAGGAAGGAGATCAGACACCCGTGACAATTTATCAGGCTAATATGTGATCATAAGACAGCTTCTCAGTACTGGACACACATGCAGTAGCTTGACTTGCTTCCTGAAACTGTAGGTATGAAGATAGGGCCAGCTAGTTGCAAATTCTGGAGATGGCTTATTTTAAATGTTGTTTTCCTCCAACATTTATATCATATCAGCACCATCATCAAGCATTAAAGCTTTTCAACAGCACTATTTACTGTGCTGAGAATTCCCAGACCCCAAAACCATCAGGGATATTAGCACCCAGTGTGCGAGCACATGCTTAGTTGCATCAACCATGTCCGACTCCTTGGGACCCCACGGACTAGAGCCTGCCAGGCTCCTCTGTCCATGATATTCTCCAGGGAAGAAGACTGGAGTGGGTTGCCATACCCTCCTCCAGGGGATCTTCCCGACCCAAGAATCGAACCCGTGTCTTCCTGCGTTGCAGGCAGATTTTTTACCACTGAGCCACTGGGGAAGCCCTTAGCACCCAGATAATCGCACAGTTACCCCATATTCTGGTTAATATGAAATAAATACATTTGAGAGATGTGTATGTTTAGTCTCTCAGTTGTTTACGACTCTTTGTGACCTTATGGGCTATAGCCCGCCAGGCTCCTCTGTCAGTGGGAATCTCCAGGCAAGAATGGGTCGCCATTTCCTACTTGAGGGGATCTTTCTGACCTAGAGATTGAATCCACTTCTCTTGCGTCTCCTGTATTGGCAGATGGACTCTTTATCACTAGTGCCACATAGGAAGCCCCATATTTCAGAGATAGTTGACACAAATTTTTAAAATACACAATATTGTACTCATGTCTAGTTGTTGATTAGATTCCCTCATTATTAGTATTTTATCTATATTACATTATGATCAGAAAATATATACCATTTTATATTATTAATTGGGTACTGCATCATTTTTAAACTTCTTTGAGCAAGATCCGTAAAGGAAAAAGATACATCCATTTTGATCTCATGACTGCTACATCCACCTTGGTTTTCACGTTCTCTGAAAGATGCACAACACCGCTCAGGAACCACTCGCCTGAGCTGCAAGTCCAGCCCCGCGCAGAGCTGAGCATGGACGGTCGAATCTTAGACAAGCTGACAGGTGTCACTGTGCTGTGGTCCTCCCACGGTTACCTGCTTGGGCCTAGGATGGTGGAAGGGACTTTGCCTTTCTCCAGTTCATCAAAAATTTCAGGTACAGTGTCTTCCTCCAGACAGCGCTGCTTTCATTTTCTATTCATTACTCCATTATATCTTTAAATTATTAGTAGGCCTGTTATTAAAGGATACACAAATTGCTTAATAGACTCCAAATGCAGAGAAAAAATTTCCTCCACACTTTCGCACTCTGAACTTTCTGTGTCCACTTTCATAATAAATGGTCCTACTTTGAATGAGACTTAGCAAGTGCCAGTGCCTCTGTTTTCTTCCTGACCACTTAGGGTCCTTACCTTTTTTTCCCCGCTGCCTCTCTCTGCCCCATGTTTTCAGCATTTATGAGGAATTAACGAGGAGGACATGATACACAGAGATTGGGATTCCAGGAGGAAGGCGGTGTAAAGGTGCACTGGGCCCTCATACATAAGATTCTAGTCCTTGCAGCCATGAATGAACGTGAGGAATTAAAGAGGGAAGCATTTAAAAAAAATCCTGAAGGCTATGTTCAGGTTGGAAGATACTTAGAGAATATGCCAGGTCCTGGCCTTCCTTCCTAACTTGATCTTTCCTTGACTTATGAGACCATTGTCTTTGTTTTCTAGGTGATTTTTGTGTAGCTTAGGTGAAAAACCCAGCAGAGAGTAATCACTCAGTAAATTTAGCAATTATTGTTTTCCAAATTGTTCTCTCTTTAAAAAAAAAAATTCTTCTAAAGGAACTTTAAGATTATTTTGCCTTGATCTGAACAAAACCCAGCTATATGTTTGACTAGGACTATGTGTAAATCTTCACATTTGTTTGGGACTGTACCTCTGAGTTATATAGGAAACTACATATTTCTCACTAAAGTTATTGCTAGGTATTTTATGTTTGTGAAATATCGATGGTTAGTGAGTGTATCTGTCAAGGTTTAACCAGAGAAGCAGAACCAGTAGGAGATATATATTAAGAGATTTATTACAGGGAATTGGCTTACATGATTAGGGTGCTGGCTGGCTAGGAAAGTCTGAAACCAGTAGGGCAGGCCTTCAGGAGGGACAGGCTGGAACTCTCAGGCATAGGCTGACGCTGCCAACCACAAGTGGAATTTCTTCTTGTTCAGGGAAGCCTCAGCTCTGCTGGAAGGCTCAGGTCTACCCAGGCTATCTAGGATAATCTCCTTTACTTAAAGTCAACTGATTATGGTCTTTGATCTTATCTATAAAATACCTTCACAGTAACACCTAGATTAGTATTTGATCAGTTAACTCAGTACATCAGTTGAGACAAGTGGATGTATCAAAAAGACCTTCCCAGTGAGCTCATGGAAAACCATATGGAAAGGAACAGAACAAACAAATCTTACAATAACCTGATACTGTTTTTTAAAATGAGAATACTCAACTGACCGGTGTGTGGAATTCATTGAGTTAAAAGTATAGAATATCCTGTATACAAGAAAACACAATGTACGTGAATGAGATAGATGGATTTTAAGATGTTGAGTTGCACACAGATGGATTCGGAGCAATTTGTAGAGTGTTCTCCAGTGATAGCTGCTAAATTCTGGGTATGGTTCTGGGCCTGTCTTTTTTTTCTTTTTTGCTTTACTAGCATTAAACCTATGAATAGCATAAGCCTCAGAGGAGTTCTTTTGAATGGCAGTCCTAGGATTCTGAAAGCTCTCAACAGTTGCAGTGATTGACCAGTACTAAGAAAATGAACTAGAAATCAGTTCCCACTCTTGTGTTCAAAAGTCAGTTAATTGTGTAGGTCAGGATTAGAAAGATCTGTATGTGTGTGTGTGTGTGTGTGTGTGGTTGGGGGGATGGTAGTGTGTGTGTGTGTGTTTTAATTGATTGCTGATTTGTTATGAGTTAATTATATGATTGGGGCTTCCTGCGTGGCTCAGCGGTAAAGAATCCGCCTGCCAATGCACGAGGCACAGGTTCAATTCCTGGATCGGGAAGACCCCCTGGAGTAGGAGGCTACCCAATGCAGTATTCTTGCCTGGGAAAATCCCACGGATAGAGGAGCCTGGCAGGCTACAGTCCCCGGGATTGCAAGCAGTCAGACACATCTGAGCGACTGAGCACACTTGCACAATTACGTGATTATGACTGGTTAGAAGAAGCTAGTGCTGTGGGTGAGTTTAACTGTTGAAGACACTGAGTATGTTTGGTTTATAACAGGAGAGACATAGAAGATTGATATTGTGATTGTTAAATTTTTTAAAATAGTTCCTCTTCATTACAGTTGGGTATAGTGGGACAGTAAGACTTTAAAATCTCAACTGTACCACTAAATAATTGGTGACCCTGGGAAAGCTATCTTCATACTTGCACAACTCCAAGTGAGGCAGTGGTGCCTGCTTTGTGATGCCTACTTAGCAATCGTGAAGAGTAGTGAAAATGCACGGAAAAGGGCTTAGCAGGGTTCCTGGCATAGAGCGGACTCTCACATACGCCTTCTTTCTTTATCTGTTTGTTTTTTGACTGAAAGGGGAATATTTGGAGTCATCACACAATGGTTTTAGGTAGTAGATTAAACAGATTGAAGTTGCCCTAAAAATAATGTACCTTTAGTATCAAAGCTGCTCTAAACACACATCTTGGCATTATTTTATGTAAAACCCGATTCATAATCAGCAGAGTCCTTATATGGAAGAAAACATGAAGAGGTGTGCCTCTCGTGGGGGACATGTTTAATTTTTCAGGTTGATAACTGAAAATTCCAGAGTGCATATACCCAGTTGGGGACCGTGACTGCCACTCAGAATCTTTTACTTGCCGTTCCCTTACTGCTCGTGCATTTTTGTTGCCCTGTTTCAACTAAGGGGGAGAATAATATTTAAGTTAAATGCTAAATGTGCTAGTTAACTGAAATGTTAGGTGAGTTAGACTGAATAGCTGGTGACTGAAAACTAAATCCAGTGTTCTGAAATCAATATTATACTGCATAAATTGATACCCCTTGTGATAACCTCAGGCCTTTCTGTTACCATTTTAATCATGTTTACCTTAAAGGCAGGGAGATGTACCAGCACTTCCTTCTACATTAATTCTTTATTTATTAGGACATCACTAAATATCCTGTCTGGAGAACTAAATAATTTCACTGAGGAAGCTCTTTTGTAACATTTCTGTCATCTTTGTTTTCCAAGAAAACCTTCTGCCTGTGTGCATTTTGAAATGAGAAGCATCAAAAAATGGCCAGTGGCTACTTAATACCGCTGAAGAAGATAACACATAAGGAACACAAAATTACATAAATATAGAATGGAAAAGATCTTGAGAGTTAAAAATATGCTCTCTGAGTGATTTACGTTTATGCCCATGTGATTTTCTGTTCAAGGACTAGCTGACCTTGCTCTGTGCTACTCTGTGAGCAAGATCTTTCTTCTACCCTTGCCTCTCTTTGGAGAACCTCACTTCCGCCATTTACATTTGCAGTATTTTTGCTTAGTAGTAATATGACCACATTTCTTGCCAACTGTGGGCCGTGGCTGTTCACAGGAACTGCAGTTGATGCTGCAGCTGCTCCTGTCCTTATTTTTCTGAACAGATAACTCCCCTTCCTTACTTCGCTCATCACTGGATGGAAACTGCACTTGGCCTATCGTCTGGGCCTTAGAAGTCTCTAATTTTCCAGCTGTTCAAAACAGCTAAGCAGGCCCCCTCCAAGGAATATTGCACCATCTTCTGCGCTGGCTGCCGGAGACATGTCCCAAGTCACCGTCTGCTTTCTCTGGGGAAAGAGGCACTTCTGCCCTAGGAGTTAACATGCTTCCTCTTGCTTTTGTGATAGCTTTCCTGCTTCTGGCCTTCTGCCTCTTCCCCTGTTCTGGTTTCTTTTCTCTCCACACAAAAACTTGTGTGTGTGATTCCTTTTGAGCTGCACAAGCTTAAGGGCCTTGTCTGTCTCACTTGCCATGGGGTCCCCAGCACCTCAAACAGTGTCTGACAACAATAGCGATTCTCTCCTTGAGCAAACTTGAGTCAGGATCCTCTAAGCCTCTGCTCAGTTAGGCTTCAGTCTCGTTCCTCGTCCCCCCACTCACCTTTCTGGGCCCGCAGAGCCCCAGTTGTAGTGGGAATCCTGCTAAGTCAGTTTAAAGACAGTCTGGTACCCTTGGTATGGATCCAATTCCTCTTCCCCCCGCTATCGCCCATGTGCTTAACCTGCCTTCACCAAGAATCCCCCTACCCTGATGTCTTCTCTTGGTAATTTTCGATCCACCAACCCCCTCATTCTGCACATTGGCTATAAACCTCCAGCTATCTTTTCTGTATTTGAGTTCCGTGTGATCTCTCTCCCTTATTGCAGTAGTCTTGAGTAGTCTTCATTACCATTTTAACAAGTGTCGGATAACTTTTCTTTAACACAGACTCATGGTAGGTGGGTACCAGCGTGTCTCCGATAACTTCACTTGCCCCCTTAGAGATCCTATGCTCAGGTGGCCCTGCTTGAGAAGCCCCCTGTTCATTTACTTGTGAGTAATCTTTACCCTTCTGGCCTGTTTAACTTTCTTGAATTAATTTTTTTGTTTTCTATTAAATCCTGAGAATGATGAAAGAAAGTATAGACCGTGTCTCTCCTGTCCTGTATTATATGAGCAGAAGGTTTCTGCTTCTCTTGTTTATCATTGAAAGTATAGAGATACCAAGGTATCACTTAGGACACCAGGCAGCATGACATTTTATTAGTTCTGCAGTGGAAAAGGCAGCTGAGTCTTGACCCCTGCAATTCTTAGTGTAATTCATGCCTGTGGAGTAGCTGAAATTAATCATCTGGAACCTTGCAAGAGTATGATTTGTGTCTGGATTTTCTTCTATTTCTGCACCTTTCTAAATCAAGACTACTATTTCTTTTGAAATATATATACATATATATATATGCATGTATATACTTTGTTTCCTAAATTTGTTATAAATATTATGAATACATAAAGTTGTTTCATATTGACTAAATTTAGAGTAAATGTTCACATATTTTCTGCATTACAATTAAATGTCAGACCTCAGAGTTTTCCTTTTTCTTGCCAATATGTGAACTTTTAAAATATTTTCATGAAGATTTATACCCTAAAAATACAAAAGATGATTTTCAACATACCTGTTTAACTTTGTGTATTGTATTTCTAAATGTTCTTATTGGGAAAGTGGAAGAAACAGCTAACTTCTTTTAAATCTGGTTACTTCTCTTGTCTTTACCTCATCAAGAAACGTACACAAGGTCCGGTCTGAAACCGGATTATGTGAGTGTTATATTTAGTGATGAAGCAGACGTGTGTCCATGCAGTACTTTGCGCCAGGCGCTGCGCCGGGTGACGGCAGTGATGACAGCCTGCCCCGCCGGATGCGCGCTCCCCGCCAGCTGGACGGAGGCCACGAGACGGCCGGCGCACAGCGTCGGGGTTTATCAGCGGTGCCGTCCCCATGCACGCAGGTCCAGGCCCAGAGTTAGGACCTGTCTGAGGTTTGGAAACTCTGAATCCCCTCTCACTCTTCTCTGCTGTCTGTCTTTTGTTTGTTCCCCTTTCTTTAGGGTTCTTTCATTTTTCTGTCATCGGTCAGGTACTTTTCCCCCTATTTTATAGGATAATCAGCAGCAAAAGACCATTTGGCCCTATTCTGAATAAACGTACAACTATATAAGAAGTTTTTAAATGGGATTCATAAGAAGTAATTGTTAGATGCAAAGGACTCTGAATGTCTAAAATCTTTGTTGTTGGCAACTTAACACCATTCGGCTTCCGTGTCATCATCCTTAAAATGGACCTGAAGTGGTCTTTGCTCGTGATACAGCATTTAGGGACGAAATTAAAAGATGCTTGCTCCTTTGAAGAAAAGCTATGACAAACCTAGACAGCATATTAAAAAGCAGAGACATCATTTTGCCAACAAAAGTTTGTACAGTCATAGCTATGGTTTTTCCAGTAGTCATGTATGAGACTCTGATGTGTGAGAATTGGACCATAAAGAAGGCTGAGCACTGACAAATTGATGCTTTCAAATTGTGGTGCTGGAGAAGACTCTTGAGAGTCCCTCGGACAGCAGGGAGATCAAACCAGTCAATCTTAAAGGAAATCAACCCTGAATACTCATTGAAAGGACTGAGGCTGAAGCTCCAATACTTTGGCCACCTGATGCAAAGAGCCAACTTATTAGAAAAGACCCTGATGCTGGGAAGATTGAGGGTAGGAGGAAAAGGGGGCAACAGAGGATGAGATGGCATCACCAACTCAATGGACAGGAGTTTGAGCAAACTCAGGGAGATAATGAAGGACAGGAAGCTTGGAGTGGTACAATCCACAGGGTTGCAAAGAGTTGGACATGACTGAGCAACAACATTGGAGGAAAAGATAAGTGATGCTGACATGCTGATTTTTGTAAGGAAATAGAAGCTTATCTTAAGCTTCATCCAGACTTTTACTAACCTGTCTGTCAGCTTTTTACCTTTTGTTGCAGAAAGTTTGATCATTTTAGATTGATAAAATTTTTAGCACTCACCATGTCTTCATCTTAATGCTTTCATGTCATTAAAGAAAACTGGCTTTCACCTGCATTAGAAGTCAATCTACACTACATGCTAACATTGTACTACAAAAGGAAGCATAGTGTTTCTCAGACACTTAAATTATTCACTCAGCCATCTCTGCAATGCAAGGCAGGTGACCTCTAGTTTCTGGGTATCTGGGACAATTTTGACTCCCATGTTCATGCCTGGTGGGGCTGGCCATCTTTCAAAGGCAAAGAGGAAAGGTGGGGGTGGGGGGAATGAACATTCAAGGAACTTGAAACACATGAGTTGTCTCAAGTTGAGCAAAGTCATCAGAGCATTAAAAAGTCAGGCTAAGAAGGAGGGCTTCTGTGAGAGACAGGGAGTTATCAGAAAATAACTTTGTGTTTCTGAGTGGGAATGCCAACAACCCAAAAGAATTGGAACATCAAAAGACAGTATAAAAGTAAGGAAAAAAAAACCATTAATTTTGAAGTAAAATATGAAGTACTAGTGACAAAATTAGTAATTTTACCAATTTTTAAATTAGTAATTATAAAGGTGTTTTCCTAGGAAAATGGCTGTGTGCCCTGAGAGATGGAAATAAGATTTTTATAAGTTCACTGTTAGCAAATAAATAGTGCTGTTCTGAAGCCACATTCTGCTTATTTTTGTCATTTGAGGAATGCTGGGTTGATAACCAGCATTGGGATCGTAGTGAGTATTTTCTTGGCATTTTCTGTGTGCCAAGTTCTAGATACTCCATTGTCTTTTCAGCAACCCCTAAGGAGCCTGTGTTGTTACCTGGAGGAAACAGAAAGGTGAGGCCAGTTAGCTTTTCTGATGCCATTGAAAGATTCAGACCCAGGTCAGCTGGTTTCCATGCCCATGTTTCAGCCATCACCGTGTGGCAGGCGCGACAGAATGAAGGCATCAGGCCAGAAAGAGCAGCAGCCTTCTGCTCTCCTAGGTCCCTGAGCATGACCCGTGTCTGCTCTGCATTTGTGAACCGTTGTCAGAGGCCAAGGCCTCCGTGTTCTGTCGATGTGAGTGCACTTTTTAGCTCCTGTTATGAGAGAGCTTATAAAACATTTTCTACGGAATATACTTAATAACATTGATTTTCAAAGAAAGCAATACAAGTAATGAATTGCTCTAGAGAAAGTTTTAGATATTTTAAGCTCACCTTCACTCAGTAAATTAATCTTTCCCCCACCAAGAAACAGATTTATAAAAAGTAATTTTAACTTCAGTGTAGAGAAGTTTGGGAATCGAATTCTGTTGACTTCAAAAGGAAGAACCACTTACACACAAAAATACCTCAGAAGAGGTGGGCAAAGGTGAGATGGTTTGAGAATTTAGCCATGTCTCTCTTTTTTTTTAAAGTAACTTCGTTGTGTGTTTTTTTTTTTTTTAATTAAATCAGTAGCGTTTTAACTTGTGAATAACAAAATGGAATGAGTCCCATTGTTCAACTGGAATACCATTTCTCCTGAATTATCTTGTGGCCAAAGCCTGAGGAGCATGGGTTCCCAGAGAGCCAAAGGATTTCTTGAGCCCTTGTTTTAAATGTGCTGCCCTCTGAGCCTGTACTTTGAACACTTTTTCATATTGTAGTTGGATTTGTATAAATCCAGCCACAGTCCTAAGTCTGACTTGTGTGCATTTATGACTTAAATCGGTGTTTCAGAAATTGGTGGCAGATAATGACCACAAACTTTTTTTAATTGTTTTAGCGCTGTTTGGAGCTTGATTATTTAAAACAAGTGCATGACATCTTCAGGGTCACCTGACTGTACAGAGATACTAAAGGAAATTTATGCTATGTTTTGCCTTTAGTGGACGTTTCAGTGACTTTTTTACAGGCAGGGGAAAGCAGGGCCATAGTAAATACCACTGCAATGGCTGTAAGACCTTTTCAGTCAGAAACCATAAGATGGTTACTTTGAGAAATAAAGGTTTCACATCAGGAAATGTTTTATTGTCAGGGGAACATTTAAGGAATCTGACATTTCCCTGAACTAAGACTTCGTGTTTACAAATGTCACAGTCCAGAAAATTGTTTCATCATTCTTATAATAAACAAATGTAGCTTTCTGACTCTCTGCAAATTTTGCATTGCCAACTAATTTTTTTACTTTGTCTTATAAGGAATAATGGTCTTTGGATATCTTTTCCTTTTAAAATGTTGTTTTACGTTAACTAAGATGCATTTGTCTTTGAATAGATCACCTGCTTTGGGGGTCAGCAATTTGTCACTGGAAAAAGAAAAATGTTTGACTCAGATTTGGAACTTAATTATTTATGACAATCAATTGTAGGGACTTTAGTTTGTGGGAATGTAGCAGGTGATATAATAATCTACTTGAATAGTCTAATTGAAACAACCAAAATGTTGTAAGAAAAGTTAATAAAGTATCTACTAAATATATTGCTAATTGGCATAAAAGAAGAGAAATCATAGAGACCAAAGACGAAATGAAAGCAGGAATCCTGGGATGTAAGCTGGTTTGTCTCAGAATGTTTCTGCTGGGTTTTGAGTCTGAGCTTCCCTTTGGTGGTGGTGTATGGATTATTGAGAAATAGAGCTGCGAACAGTGGAGTGGGAAGTTGGGGAAAGACAGCGTATGCAGTAAGGAAACCTGGCTGTCTCTATCTTGGAGGCAGGCTTTTAATTCTCCTAAAACAGAAGGACTGACGTCCACACGTGTGCACGTTGACTTGATTCCCTCCATGGGGCCCAAAACTCTCCACGCCAAGAATTTAAAGTGCTCCCAGGTTGGTTGCCTCCCAAGAAGCAAACAGAAGCCAGATACAAATTTTATCTGAAATAATGTCACTTCAGCCCAGGCCTTCAAGAATTCTCAGAGACAGCATATCAAGGGAAATCAGTTCACAATCAGAAATCACAGATTAGATGAAGAAATTCACCAGCATGAGAAGTAGAGCCAGCAGATTCACACCAGAGTGGAATTATCAGATACCTAATGAAGTTGAGGGCCTTCCCTGGTGGCTCAGAGGCTAAAGCGTCTGCCTGGAATGCGGGAGACCCCGGTTCGATCCCTGAGTTGGGAAGATCCCCTAAAGAAGGAAATGGCAACCCACTCTGGTACTCTTGCCTGGAGAATCCCATGGAGGGAGGAGCCTGGTAGGCTACAGCCCATGGGGTCGCAAAGAGTCAGACAGGACTGAGCAACTTCACTTTCACTTTCTAATGAAGTTGAAACTGAAACTGAAATACTTTGGCCACCTGATGCGAAGAGCTGACTCATTTGAAAAGACCCTGATGCTGGGAAGGATTGAAGGCAGGAGGGGAAGGGGACAACAGAGGATGAAATGGTTGGATGGCATCACCGACTCAGTGGACATGAGTTTGGGTAAACTCCAGGAGTTGGTAATGGACAGGGAGGCCTGGCGTGCTGCAGTCCATGGGGTCGCAAAGAGTCGGACACAGCTGAGCAACTAAACTGAACTGAGTATAAAATAATTGTGTAAATGCACTTTTAAAAACAGTGATGCTGCTTTTTAAAAAAAAATAATTGAGAAGCTTGGAAACATAAGCAAGAAACAAGATATTATAAACAATGACCAAACATTTGGAAGAGGACTAAGTAGAACTTCTAAAATTAGAAGTATAATTAATGTTAAAAGTTAGGTTATTAGGTTAAAGAAAAGATGAGACATAGCTGAAGAGAGAATTTGTGAAGGTGAATATAAAAAGAAATTACATAGAATGCAACCCACAAAGAGATGGAAAGCATTTGAGTGGTTAGGAGACATGGAGAAGAACATATTGGGACCATCCATTTTTCAGAAGACAACTGGCCAAATTTGTTAAAATGAAAATGATGTAGCTGTCTTAATACTGGAGTAGACTTTAAAGCAACATACATTACTTGAGATAAAACTTCATAATCATAAAAAGTTCAATTCAGTTTTATTTAGATATAATAATTCTAATTGTGTGTGTATCTAACAGCGTACTTTCAAAATACAGAGAGTAAAAATTAACAGAAATACAACTGATGAGACAAATCTACAATCAGAAGCATTTTAACAGACCTTTTCTTTAACTGATAGAAAAAATGGCCCCTTAAACCAATAAATATTTAGATTCAAACAAAAGATTAATAAATTACTTAATAGATCGGTAAGGTGGTCTGACACTCTCATCTCTTTAAGTATTTCCCACAGTTTATTGTGATCCATGCAGTCTTTAGCACAGTCATTAGATCCACGAAGGCTTTAGCATAGTCAATGAAGTGGAAGTAGAATTCTCTTGCTTCTTCCGTAATCCAGTGAATGATGGCAATTTGATCTCTTCCTCTGCCTTTTCTAAATCCAGCTTTTGTACACCTGGAAGTTCTCAGTTCATGTACTGCTGAAGCCTAGCTTGAAAGATTTTGAGTGTAACCTTGCTAACATGTGAAATGAGCATAATCATACAGTAGTTTGAACAATCTTTGGCATTGCCTTTCTTTGGGATTGGAAAGAAAACTGATCTTTTCCAGTCCTGTGGCTACTGCTGAGTTTTCCAAATTTACCAACATATTCAGTGGAGCACTTAAACAACATCATCTTTTAGGATTTTAAATAGCTCAGCTGGAATTCCATCTCTGCTAGCTTTGTTCTTAGTAGTGCTTCCTAAGGCCCACTTGACTTCACGTTCCAGGATGTCCAGCTCTTAGATGAGTGACACATTATCGTGATTATCTAGGTCATTAAGACCTTTTTTGTACAGTTCTTCTGTGTGTTCTTGCCACCTCTTCTTAATATCTTCTGCTTCTGTTAGATCCTTACCATTTCTGTCCTTTATCATGCCCATCCTTGCATGAAATGTTCCCTTGATATCTCCAGTTTTCCTGAAGAGATCGCTGATCTTTCCCGTTCTGTTTTTCCTCTGTTTAT
Organism: Cervus canadensis; assembly: GCF_019320065.1. Taxonomy (NCBI): domain Eukaryota; kingdom Metazoa; phylum Chordata; class Mammalia; order Artiodactyla; family Cervidae; genus Cervus; species Cervus canadensis. The sequence goes on along the minus strand of NC_057405.1, from coordinate 54,146,755 downwards.
TTGCATTGTTTATTTAAGAAGGCCTTCTTTTTTCTTTTTGCTGTTTTCTAGAACTCTGTATTCCTTCAGGCATATCTTTCCCTTTTTCCCTCGCCTTTCCCTTCTCTTCTTCCCTCAGCTATTTGTAAAGCCTCCTCAGGCAACCACTTTTCAGTCTTGCATTTCTTTTTCTTTGGGATGGTTTTGGTCACCACCTCCTGTTCAGTGTTACAAACTTCCATCCATAGTTCTTCAGGCACTCTGTACCAGATCTAATCCCTTGACTATTGGTCACTTCCACTGCATAGTCATAAGGGATTTGATTTAGGTCATTCTTGAATGACCCAGTGGTTTTCCTTACTTTCTTCAATTTAAGTGTAAATTTTGCAATAAGGAGCTCATGATCTGAGCCATAGTCAGCTCCAGGTCTTGTTTTTACTGACTGTATAGAGCTTCTCCATCTTTGGCTGCAAAGAGCATTATCAGTCTGATTTTGGTATTGACCACCTGGTGATGTCCATATGTAGAGCCATCTCTTGGGTTGTTGGAAGAGGGTGTTTGCTATGACCAAGTGCATTCTCTTGACAAGACTCTATTAGCTTTTGCTCTGCTTCATTTTGTAAACTGCAACTTAGCATATCACAGCAAAAATCTGCAAAATACACATTCTTTTCAGTCATATAAACATTTTAAAGTCACTTAAGAAAAATTAGGCCACAAATTTTTTGTCAACAATTTTAAAAAGATTGAAATCATACAGAGTATGTTCTTTGTATACAGTAGGATTTAACCAGAAGTCAATAATGATAACCAGAGGATAAATAATCTTACAAAGATACTGTCAGATCAGACACCAAGAATAGAAAGAAATCAGACTCAAAAAATCAAATTCAAAAATTAGAAATTCAAAAATGAGGCAAAATTAGACTGTAGCGTTCATGGCTACATGTTAAGGCAAAAAGTGAACAAAGACAAATAAGAAAGTGATTACCATAAAAGGATAATAATTACCTTCAAGGGGTAGAGGGCTTGTTCAGGCCATCATAGTGCAAGAAGTTCCTTCTTGTTTTGTCATCAAAAATATATCCATTGTACTTAAGTGCTTATTCTTCCAGATGAACTTTGAACAGTATTGTCAAATTCTCTAAAAAGCATTTGGAATTGTGTTAAGTTTATAGATTTCTTCTGGAATTATTTGCATCTTTGAAATAGTAAGTCTTCCCATCTAGGGATATGGTATGTGTTTCCAATAACTCAGTTTTGTTTCATTGTTTTTTAAGATTCTTTAGAAAAATTTTAGAGCTTTTCTCATAGAGTCCATGTTTCTTGTTAAGTACATTCCTAAGTATTTCATTAATTTTGCTTCTAATGTAAATGAGGCCCCCCGCTGCCCCCACCATGTTTTCCAATAGGTATTACTAATATGTGGGAAAGCTAAAGCTTTTTTTAAACTGCCTATCTTATTATTTTTAATTCCTGTAGTTTATCTTAAAATAATATTTGTTGTGTTTTTGTTGTGGGGTGAGTATTAGTAGTTACTTTATAATAACTTTCTCATTTGCTTACTGTTTCTCAATAGTTGAGAATGTGAGGCTCAGCAAAGGATAAAGAGTTTGTTCAAGGTCATGTGGCTAAATACTGGTTGGAGCTGGGGTTTTAATCCTGTTATGTATAACTGAAAAACTACCATGGGATTATATTTTCCCTGATTAATTTAATTCAACAACAAATTATATAAAGATGTTGTGTTATGGAGATGAATTAGATAATGAATGTAAAATCGCCAGGAATGTAAATGAACTATCCAAATTAATGTAGCAGTTTCACTGTGAAATTAAAGGTAAGAGATTCATTGGAGAATAGTTGAGATCTGGCTTGCCTTTGAGCAGTTTAGAAGTCATAGAGCTTTCTCGTTTATAAAATTTTTGAGATGTCCTCTGAATATTTATGTCTGATGGGTTATGAACCAGATGCCTTCCCAGTGGATTTTTTTTAATATTAAAAGTGGCATTTAGTAAGCCATTTAAATGATAATGATAGTGGATGCATTTAAGGTTTCTTTGCAGTGATGACCTTCAGCAGACTAGTTCTTACAACAGAAGGATTGGAAAGTGTTCCCCCTTGCGTTCAACACCAGTTTTATTTTGTACCTTTGAAGGTGCCATTCTATTTGGGTGCTGAATATCTAGCAGTGAATAAAAAAAAGACAAATTATAAACAAGCATATTAGGTACGGTTGACCCTTGAACCACATGGAAGTTATAGTCAACCCCCTGGATACATGGTCCCTCTGCATCCATGAATTCAGCCAACCGCAGATCATGTGTTGAGTACTGCAGTATTTACCATTGGAAAAAACCCTCCCATAAATGAACCCATGCAGTTCGAGCTGGTGTTGCTCAAGGGTCAGCTGTGTATATCTTGAGAGAAGCGCTATGAAGAAATGGTTTGTGAGTGGGTCCGGCAGGCAAGGCAGCGTACAACAGGCCCTGAGGTGAAGCATGTCGTAAGGAGCCTGCCGAAGGCCAGTGTTGCCGGAGGACCAGGTGAGGCGCAGGTTGGAGCATCTGAGGTTGGCTCAGTGGCAAGGCCTGTAACATGCGGGCCATGGAGACCATAAGAAGGAATTTGGATTTTATTCAGAGAGCCATGGGGAGATTTCTAAGAAGGGTACCAACTGGGACCGGTGTAAGATACTAAGACACTGTGGTGGGAAGACCAGGCGGAAAGCTGATGCTGCAGACCAGGGTTTCGCAGCTATGGACTCTTGACATTCAGGGCTGGCTGACTCTTTGTCCGGGTGGCTATTCTATATCTTGACACAGCATCTCTGGCCTCTACCCAGAGGTAGGTAGAGGCAGAGAGTAGCAGCCCTCCTGGCACTTTCCAAGTCATGACCACCACGGTGTCTACAGACATCTCCACGAGTCCCTCGGGGGATGCGGTATTCCTCAGCTGTGAGCCACTGCTCATCACCAGAGGGAATGAAGACTTGGGGTGGAGTGATGGAGGGGAGGTAGAGAGACGTGCTTAGATTTGAGACCCACTTAGGTCGAAGAGGATGTGCTGGATTACAGGGATTCAGACAGATTCCTTGGACGGAGAATTCTCCACTCATCTTCATTGCCAGGTTTTTCTGGAAAAGCTTCCTTTGCGGTTTTTGGAAACCTTAAAATTCACCCACGGTCATCCTCGCTCTGTCTCGTGCCTTAGATCTTCCAAACGCTGTGTCTGCTTTGTGTTCTGCAGACAGAAAAGATCTGTCCCCTCCCTACACACAAACCACACCCCCTCAAACCCCAGAGAGGTGACGGAGGTGCTTGGTCTCTCACCAGGAATCCTGAAGTGGGTGAAGCTGATCGACAACTTCGAAGGGGAGTATGACTACGTGACCAACGAGGGCACCGTTTTCACCTTCAAGACAAACCGCCATTCCCCGAACTACCGCCTGATCAACATTGACTTCACGGACCCCGAGGAGTCCAGGTGGAAAGTGCTGGTTCCTGAGCATGAGAAAGATGTCTTAGGTAAGAGTCCATGCCGCTTGGAGGTCGTGCTTTCTGGTAAGAATGTCAAGACGTTGGTGTATGTCTCATTCTTGTAACCGGTCACAAGGTAAAGAACCTTCAACTTATGATCCTGAGAAGTCTTAATAGAGCAGCCAAGTGTTTATTACCATGTGACATTTTATAATTAGCCCAATATTGCGTGGGATCTTCATAAAAATTGTGACGGTATGAATCCAGACCTTCAAAGGTGGAGCTTTTTTTTATTAAATATCAGCTGTCTTTGTGTAGCTATTATCTGATAATAAGTGCTAATATTAAAAATTTTTTTTAAACTAGTTGGATTCAGAATCCTTAGTTTTCAGCTTTGGAACAACCCTTGGCGGTTTGTTTTATACCTATTGTAGATATTAGGCTGGATTTATAGTCCTCTTACCAGAAGAGAAGAGAGAGTATTGTCAGATTTAATTGAGATCCATTGCACCATGCTGCAATAACGTCTTAAGAGCATCACGTCTGAGTCCATCATGTTTCACAGTGCCTTTAAGTTCCCATTTATTCATTTTCTCAGTGATTTTCCAAAAATGATGTATTGCTTTATAAGTTACTCATTGCCTGAAAGCTGGATTTGACTTAAAATGAGACTCACTAATTTTGCTACAGTTTTTGACACAAAAGGAGAAGCGAATACCTTCAAGCTAGGGAAGAGTTTGCTTGTGGATGTGAACTTCTGCTGATGGGTTGAATAGGAATAAAATCTAGGGCCATTCCAAGGGAAGGTATAAGGTGTATAATCAGGAAAATAATTCTTTGTGAAAGCAGCAGAGTGGCCCTGTGTCAGACAAAGCAGTCCTGACATGGGTTTTTCAGTGACTTGAAGCACATATATTGGAGTCAGATTCAAGTGCTCATCCTGGAAAAGTAAGGACCCTTCCTCCCTGGCTCAACGCAGCATGCTCTGTGCCTGCGGATAGTTCAGTCTGGCCTGGCTTGTAGAGCAGGAGGCGGGCACACAATTACAGCTGAGTCTCAGGAAGTGCTTCACTCACGTGCTCCTCTCTGCCCCTGGCTACCTGGCTCACCCATCCACCCGCTTCTGTACGGAGGCCTCTTACACCTCGGGCAGTCCTATCAAACAGGACCCAAGACAACCCTGTCCATGCCCTTACCTGCTCAGCCCCTATCTTCAGCCCAGGACCACAGCTCATCCCAGGCTCTTCTCTGTCCAAAACTGCCTCTCAGCTTGGATTAGGCATCAGTGCTGTATCTCTTCCAGCTGAGTTCTCCTGGTGGGGAGGGGACTTAACAACAGGAAGGGGGCTCTTTCCAGGGAAGCCTGTTCATCTGTCTCCTCAAAACCTTCTGTTCACTCTCTGGACCTCATATGTTGGATGAAGGACCCGAGAATCTTAGAACAGGTGTCCTGCCTTCTCCGTTAACATCTTCATGTGAGGAAACCGGTTTGCAGCAACTTTGGCTTCTGTGCAAGCTGAGACAGAATGTTCCCTCCAGGGGTGGTAAGAGCCAGCTCTTGGTGAGCACTTCTTATTGCCACCAGAGGGCCCCTTGGGCCTTGGTGGGTCCAAAGGAGAGTTGCTGGCACAAGTCTTTGTGAAGAGTGCCCTGGGTGCTTTTCAGGTGAAGGTCAGGTTGGAACAGCGATTCTCTTGCATGGAATCATCAGAAATGCAAATATTTCCCAAGAAATGTGAATTTTCTGCCTTTTAAAGCCCCCCACCCCCAAAGCAGTTTTAACTATACCTTAAGGTGACAATCCTCGTCTCACCTGCAGATCTAATGAAATGCAAATCAATGCTCGGAGATTTGTGGAAGCAGTGATGTATTTTTATAACCTTCCCTTTGGAAGGTTATAAGTTCTTTACCCTGGGAAGGGGAAACCTTCAATATTCACTAGAACTCATCAATTCAAAGAGAAGCGCAGATAAATTTGCAATATATCATTAGCACATAACGCCCTACTGAGAATAAAAACTAGAGATGAATCATAAAGTACAGCTGTTAAGTCAGAGCTTTTATTAACGACAGTCTACAAATCACCTTGTCCTTTTCTTATTCCCTTTGTCTGTTTTAGAATCCTGATGTACTTGTAGTTAACACAGATTGATTATTTTTTGACAGAAATAATTTACTTCCTTCCCCCCACCTTTCTTTGAAACATTAAAGCCATGTGAAATACATTGCTTGATTGAAGTACTTTAAAAAAATCATATTGGCGGATGAGCAAATGACTTGTAGGTGTAATAGTTCTTTTTTACATCCTGACTTGAGAAGCTTGCAGTAGGAATTAAACAACCTGACAAGACTGGAGCCCCTGGTGATCCTCAGAGCTCCCTCTGGCCCGTGTCTTGTTGAGCATTGATAATGTTTTATGTGTGAGCTGCTAGTTTCCTGGGTTATAAAAATAAGCAGCATTAAAAGCCCCTTGCCTTGCTCCATACCATGAAAACCAAGAAAGGCTCATCTTTTCCACATTCCTGAGCTGTTCTCTGCAGCCCTGTGCTGGCTTGCGTTTGCCACAGCCTCTCTCTCTGGATGGCCTGTCTCCATCGCTGGCCGATCTCGTCCAGGGCACGGTGGATTGCGCTGAGGCCTGCCCGCACCACTTCCTCCTCTCCTCCTCTGCCCGCTTACCTCCGCGCTCCCAGCTCCATCACCGACAGCACAACACTGAAGCTGCGGCCTGGGCACGGGGATGGGGGGGTGGAACTCCTGTCTCTGCCTCCCTCTCAGAGCCCCCTCCTCACCGCGGCCTGGGGACTCTTCCTGGAGATGCCCTTCGTTTCTTGGCCACCCTTCTCCAGACTATATCCCCAGCCCTGTGTGGTGCTCTGCTTGGCTTCTTGGGGATCTGGTCTCTTCTCCACCCTCCATGTACACCGTTGTTCTCTGGTCAGCCATGGGATGCATACATCCGTCACTGTTGTCACCCTTTGTGTGTGTCACCCTTTTGTCCAGCAGTAGCTCCGCAGTAATGACTGAGTCAGAACTCAAGTTCCCCCACCCAGCTCACCGAACCCCCAGCAGACCTCCCACCACCAACCCCACTCACCCCGAAAAGGGACAATGGTTTTCTTCTTGAAAATGGGCCTCCCACTCATTCTCTTTCCCAGTCTTCCTCCCTTCCTGCTTCATTCCTGGTTCATTCGCCCTTCCTGGTTCATTCATATTCCTTTTCTCTCTTATCTCCAGTTCTGGCCTTGGTTCTTTGAGTTGTGTTTTCCCACCTTCTCGCCCAACAGAGAGCTGCCCTGCCCCTAACACCATCCAGGCACCCCCACTTTCACTGTCCTCCAGATGTAACTCAGCACTTGCTCAAGGGCTCCCACTTACTTTGAATCTCAACCAGCCACTCACTCACCTTTGTTTACACATTACTACTTATATTTTTACATGATTGTGTCTCCGGGGCAGAAGTGACCTCATCTCCTTGCTGGTCTGTCCAGCACCTTTCAGGGTGCCAAGCACATGCCAAGCAAGGATTTGGTACATTCTTCTTGAATAAACAATCTTGGCAGACGAAGAGCATGGTTCAGGTTTTGTTGTTTTCCGTCTGTACGTCCTGTAACGTGATAGTGGGCACAAAATAGGGCCGCAGGGTCACTTGTGTTACACACGTTATCGAGACCATCAAAGGCTCCTGGTCCCAGGTGGAGAATGTGTTATTACCTCTGGACCTGACATTGGCAATGATTTATTAGAGGGATGTGCCGAAAACACAACGAATGATTAAAGCCAATTATAAACTCACTCGGCCAGTCTCAGGGCCACAGACCACAGTGTAGAGCCCCAGGACTGTCGTTCAGCGAAATGAGTATGTTTTTGGCTAATTTTGAAAGCCACGCTAGGTTTTATGTGCCCTTATCTTTTCAGAGTGGGTAGCCTGCGTCAGGTCCAACTTCTTGGTGCTCTGCTACCTGCACGACGTGAAGAACACCCTGCAGCTCCACGACCTGGCCACCGGTGCTCTCCTCAAGACCTTCCCCCTGGAGGTCGGCAGCGTCGTGGGCTACAGCGGTCAGAAGAAGGACACCGAAATCTTCTACCAGTTTACTTCCTTTCTATCTCCAGGTGAGAGTCTTTCCACCAACACGGTCCAGTTTAAAAATCGCACTCCCGTTTGGGTTTCTTTTGATAAACTGAAATATGATGCCATGTTATGTTGAAAATCACATGTGCTGTGTTACAGCCAGAATTACTTAATATAAACTGGTAAAACGGACGCTCAGAACAGAGGGAAACATCAACACCTAAAACTGCACTCTCATTAATCTTATATCCTGAGTCTCTTTTCTGGGGACAGGACCAGCTGTTGTTCTAGGTTGATTTGAAAAATCGGTATGAACAAGTAAAACCGTAGATTCAGCCTTTAGTCTATATATATATCAAAACACACACAGCACAGATAACTAAAAGTGTTAAATAAAAATCTGTAGTCACATCTGACATTTAAAAGCTGTTTTAAAACTGAGACTACATTCTGCTTTTGTTAAGCTGGATTAAAATAAAATTCTAAAAGTATAGTCTTACATCATATGGAGGGGGAAAAAAAAACAACAACTTGTTACTTGGTTCTAGTAGAAAAGGAAGAAAACATTTGCAATTTTGTGGCATCAGTCAATTTTTCCCAAAGTAAACATAACTCTTTTTATACGTTTTTTTTTTTTTTTTTAGGTTTTTCACACTCACTTTGCTTGTTTGGGTTTTTTCCTGTTTCTGTACTTGGCTGCATTCAGCATTTCTGTTACAGCCAAAGCTATAACACCCTAACTTGTCCCAGGAGCCTGGCCAGTTGGCAATTTGCAGTTGACTGGGCAGACCTTATCCTGAAAGCAATCTGGCTGAAGAAATGTCTGCACGTTCCTTATTTGTTTTTCAAGCTCCTTCATCGTCCTTTTTGTCCTAGCCAATTTTGTTGCGGTTGTTTGGTTCTTGGCAAATAAAGCAGATGTAGGGGAGAGCTGAGCAGGAGTAGAAACGACTTTGTCCTCCTCCCAGGGTTTGGCAGATGACAATGATGGCTGATCCACTTTTCTCTGTGTGCCTCGGAGTCACAGAACAGGCAGTCTTTAAGGAATCTTAACCGTCATGGCAGGTTGTTGTCAGGGTTATTAAATCAGAAGAATAATGTTCTGTACATAGGTCTGATGGTCCATCTGGGACATCTAGCAACCTTTACCCACCCACGCACCTTTCAGAGGATCTCACAAAGATGTGGACGCCAGGGCCAGGGGCCCTGAACTGACAGGTCAAGTACCTCATGTCAGGGTGTCCTGCTCCTCCCAAAGCCTGGAGGACAGTGGCAGCCAGTGGACAGGAACCAAGGAAAATTGCTTTCCTCCTCTCAGCCCAGTGCTGTGGGGTCTGCACTGTTTGCCTCAACTTACACTGGTTCCAGAAATTGAACTTTGGAAAACCTCATAGTCTTTTGAAGAGTTTTAATGGATAAAGAGCAGCAAAGAGAACAGAGCAAGGCTGGCTCACCTGCTCTTCATAAAAGCCAGAGTCTCCAGAGGCCTGTAAACCACCTTCCGTGACCCCATGTGGCCATTTATTTCAGGGACAAGTTCATCATTACCCGAAGATGAAAGGGCTCATTGTCCTAGCATAAAATGATGGGTTCTGTGCCAAGCAGTGAAATATTATCTGTGACTCTGGCTGTGAAGTCTGGAAAGAGAAGTGTGTTCCTGATTCTGTACCAGCAGGCAGCTCCTGAGCAAGCTTTATCTGTCACTGCAATGCTTTCTTCTTCTCCTTCGCCTTTTCCTAATTTGTTTTGCCTCCAGCCTTTTCTTTTCTCTCCTTATTGTAATCTGATACCTGAAATCAGAGAACAGGGCTTCCAGGCTCAGGCCTTCTGAACCAAATGTAAAAATAATTAAACTAGATTCCCTGAAAGCAGGAAATGGCCAGTGTGTACATATGTACACGTCCATATACATGCATGTCTGCTTTTCAAAGGCGGTCTTGCACTGCTCTCCAAAAGTTGACTGTCCACTGCTGCAGTAAACAACAGACACTAAATTATAAATAAAGCTCCAGGGCCAAAAGTACCTGCTGCGCCAACTGCTGTGGACACCTGATATATCTGACAGGTGTACACCTGCTGACCTTGCTTCCCATGGAAGTACATGGTGAAGACATGTCTTGAGCAAAGCCATTTGGAAGAAAATGGGCCCACATTGTAACGTGAATCCCTATGGCCTAATGATGTTTTGTGTCCTTGTCTCAGTTGGTTTGCTAAGTAGAAGAATCGGGTGTCGGATTGGAGAAAACAGCCTAGAGTCATGAATCAGAGAGGACTGGTTAGGTGATCTCCAGGGAATAATTTCAGAGTTTAAGGGCAAAGGAGAACCGAATTTGGAAGTTCCTTAAGACCAGAGGACATGTCTTGGACTTGAGGAGATGGGACTCCTGATGAAAACAGTGCTTTAACAAGGCTATTCTAGCAAAAGGAAAGAGGGAGGGGCAATCAGTTCAGATATTCCTGCTATAATTGGAAGTAAATGTAAGGAGGTGAAAGAGATGGCAGTTAAAAGGAAGGGGCAATTCTAGGAGAATTGCGACTGCACTTGGAGGAAAACGGGCAACCAAGGCAGTTTGGAGCGCGATGCTCAACCACTGAGTGGTTGAACCGAGTGATGTTGTGCTCCTGGAACCCAGGAGGGGTGTCTAAGGCTCACTCCAGACTTCCGTGTGTGGTAATAATCCAGCACAGCCATCCCGGTTGCATGGCTCTGAGAAACAGGGAGAAGAAATCAAAGAACCTTTGCCAGACTCTCTGGGAAAAGCATAAAAATGCTATAGAGCAGTTTTAGGTCCATAGAAAACTGAAGGAAGGGGACAGAGATTTCCTGTGTCCTCCCTGTCCCTACCCGTGCACTGCCTCCCATTATCAGCATCCCCTCCTCCAGTGGCATAGTTGCTCCAGTTGATGAACCTGCACTGACACATCATAATTGCTCGGAGTCCATAACTTACCTTAGGACTCTCTCTTGGTATTGTTCATTCCAAGTTTGGATAAATGTATGATGGCCTGTATCCATCAGTATGTGTTTTTATGGTATCATGCAGAGTAATTTCAGTACCCTAAAAAGTCTGTGCACTCCGCCCTTTTCATCCCTTCTCCCCCTAGCCCCTGGCAATCACTGATCTTTTTACTGTCTCCATAGCTTTGTCTTTTCCAGAATGACCTATAGTTGGAATCATATTAATAGATTATATAGACTTTTTGGATTGGCTCCTTCACTTAGTAATATGCATTTAAGGTTGTTGCATGGCTTAATGGCTTATTTATTTTTTGCTATTATTATTTGCTTATTTATTTTTCGTAATAGTCCACTGTCTGGATGTTCCACCATTTACTTATGCATTCACCTTCTGAAGGACATCTTGGTTGCCTCCAACTTTTGGCAGTCATGAATAAAAGTGCTCTGAATATCTGTGTACAGGTTCTTGTGTGGACACATTTTCAACTTGTTTGGATAAATGACCAAAGAGTGCAAAAACATTTTAAGAGACTTGTTTTTGTTTGAGTTTTTTAAATTTTAATATCCTTAAAACCCAACCTGTAATTGGATGAAACAGTGTCTACATGGGTCATCTTTGCCGAGTTATTTTGCCTTTTCTTTGCATATCCAGTTTTCCAGACTCCTCTGTTGATCCTTTTGCAGTTTCTCCTAGAATTGTCCCTTCCTTTTAACTGCCATCTCTCTCACCTCCTTACATTTACTTCCAATTATAGCAGGAATATCTGAACTGATTGCCCCTCCCTCTTTCCTTTTGCTAGAATAGCCTTGTTAAAGCACTGTTTTCATCAGGAGTCCCATCTCCTCAAGTCCAAGACATCTCTTCTGGTCTTAAGGAACTTCCGAATTCGGTTCTCTTTTGCCCCTAAACTTTGAAATTATTCCCTAGAGATCACCTAACCAGTCCTCTCTGATTCATGACTCTAGGCTGTTTTCTCCAATCTGATACCCGGTTCTTATGCTTCGCAAACCAACTGAGACAAGGACACAAAACATCATTAGGCCATAGGGACTCACGTTACACCATGAGTCTGCAGTGGGCTCACCTGGACTGACCCAGATGGATCTGAAAAGAGAAAATATCCATCAAGTAGATTAAGCACTGGTACCTTTAGGTATAACCCAGGCCCCTCCAAAGTGCCACTTCTGCCCCAAACAGAAGAACAGAGATCAGACACTTGTCACCCTTTCTCCCAACAGGAGCCAGCCCACGTTATATAATTTCATTCTTCTGCTAGAGGCTTTGATGTCTCGATTTTTCTAGATAAACAGGCATTTAGAGTGTGTTTCCTACTCACTGTCTTTCACTTAAGAAATTTCATTCTAGTACTTTGGTGACTTATCTCAGGGCACTGCCCCAGGAACTGGTAGGTGGTTAGAGCTGGGAATCCTGGCTCCCCATCCTTGGTGATCCACTATAGCTCAGGTAACAGTGATGCTGGGGTGAGTCCAGGGCTTAAATGGCTCATGCTTGTTCTGCAGTCTCGTTGTCATTATCTGGTTGTTTGGGTTTTCTTTTGAGGATGTAGATGCCTTTTTGTGTTTTGAGGAAGTGGGGCAGGTACTAATGAAGAAGCTCTTCAAAAATTAACATATATGTGAAGATAGCCTTTGCCCTCAAGACTACATTTATCTGGGCAAGTACAGTATGCAGTGTGTCTGGTAATTTAGAATGTATGCCCGGAGGATAGTCTGAAAATATTTTATGTATAAGGATATATTCCAACAAATATCCAAATACAGCTTCAACTAAGAAAGCCAGTAACTTCAGTCCTATCACGCATCTCCCCACTGTCAATGTTAATCATACATTGTATGATGTATTACAAACCTTAAAATAATTTGTAAGCATGGGAATTGCGATAACATTCATGGGGATTGACAGTCCTGTTGTTAAAGTATCTAAACATATTGCTCTTTGCCAGTGGGGAGCAGAGTGCTGTTTCTCAGCTGTTAGTGAAGTTCATACATACACAGAGGAGTTGGAAAGAAAGCACGCTGCCATTTTAACACATGATCAATCAGTTTGAATGTACCCTGTGGGAGTAACTGCTTAGTTTCTGGTTTTGCAGCAAGTATCAGGCTCTCTAAATTGATTTTTCATATACCGACAGCGTATGTTTAAAGTATTATGTGGGAGGGCTGTTTCCACACCAGCCACTCTGGATGACTAATTCTGTTTCATAAACGATAGCAATGTCATTGTTTTCAAACAGTAATGATTTATCTTACTGATCGTTTCTTTGATTTAGTCCTTTGCTGTTGTTGTTAAGTTTTATTTATTTTGTGTTTTTGGCTGTGGTGGGTCTTCGTTGCTGCCCCTGGGCTTTCTCTAGTTATGGAGAATGGGGGCCACTCTCCAGTTGCAATGTGCAAGCTTCTTGTTGCAGAGGATAGGCCCTGGGGCGTGTAGGCTTCAGTAGCTGCAGCGTGTGGGCTCAGTCGTTGAGGCACACAGGCTTAGTTGCTCCACGGCATGTGGGATCCTTCCAGATCTGGGATCAAACCTATGTCCCTGGCATTGCAAGGCGAATTTTTATCCACTGGACCACCAGGGAAGCCCCTTTGATTTAGATATTAAATATTAGAATGTAGTAGCATTAAATTAAGGAAATGGGGTTTTAATTCGTGGATAAAATAGCTAAAAGTTTGCTGTGTATTCATCAGTGTGTGTTGTGCACAGTTACTTGGATAGTCAGAACTTTAAAGGCATCTCTGAAAAACTCCCCAGAAAGGCTGTCTTTGGTCCCTGATTGCTGTCCACGTGTGTGTCCACAGAGGGGTGGGTGTCAGGAAGCAATAGCCCCAGAGTTCCCATCAAGAGACCCTGGATTGGCTGTTGACTGTTGGGCACATTATTTGAGTTTTCCGTCTTAATCACTGCTCAGGTGAAATAACCCTACATGAAGGTCCCATCTTCTTTGACCTGTACTCCTAAGTGACCTGGCATCGGGAAAGACCTGTTACGTTTCTGCCGTTAGGTTTTACCTCTGCTCTTAGTCCTGGAATGCATTAGAATCTTCTAAAATGATGCAGAGGTGACTGTTGTAAAAAAAGAAGACCAGGATGGCAATGATGAAGTGTGAACACTTATGTAGCATCACATAGTCCGCACGCCAGGCTGTTCTGAGGTCTCCTTCTGCAGTGACCTTAGACAGCACTGCTGACTGTACTTTGTGATCCTTGCCCCTCTTGTATCTGGTGAGTTTATGGACTGAACTAAGACTCCCATTTCCTCCTAGGTATCATTTATCACTGTGATCTGACCAAAGAGGAACTGGAGCCCAGAGTCTTCCGAGAGGTGACTGTGAAAGGAATCGACGCTTCCGATTACCAGACAGTCCAGGTAGGGGGTATTTTATCTCGACAATGTGAGTTAAAAAATCTGACTTTCAGGCCAGGCTGTGCACACCCCAGTTTGTCAGCAGCTGTGGAGGTGATCCACAGCATCACGGGCCACAGATACTTGGGAACACCTGCTGCTTCTGGGCATTGAGCCCAGCGAGGTCCCTGCCCTCTTGGAGTTTACAGATTCTGCCTATCTTGACAGGAAACCAGAGTCCCTTGTCTGGGGGATCAAAGCAGTACAGTTCGTCTGCTTGCTTGAAAGTGGATTGTTTTCTGGCTCAGGTCTCGTGATATGATAAGTAACAACATAGATATTTTTTCTCTACATGAAGTATTCATTCAAGTGCTAGAAGGCAGTCTTTGCAGTCTGAAGTTCATCTGTATGTCTGCCTGGCATAGGGTGAGCGCTCAGTAAAATATTAGGATGGATGAGTTAACTGTTTAATTGTCATGCTTGGCAAGCTTAGTCTCTGGTCACCATCAGGTTAAGAATCTCCATTTTTTTGTTTTCTCAGTAGCCCACAGGTACTGAGTCTCCCAGAAATCAAATCCCTCATTGACAAACGATGCAAAATGGCTCTGTTCCTTTGCATGACAGGTTACCTGACAGGTACCAGGTGTTTATCAGGGCTCTCCTACCAAGGGGCCTGGACCACAGAGACCCAGGTTAGGATTCAGAGTGTTGTTTCCAAAGGAAAGTTAGCAAAAAGATCACTAGATACCCTGAGAATGTTTCTGTGAAACCAGAGCATCATTTTAACATGGTGAATTGCTCTTCACCTGTCTAAGAGAAGTCTAGATGGTGGGCTAGATCTAGATCAAAGATAAAACTGTTTGGCCAGCTGAATCTGGCCCAGGGCTGCAGATCACCAGCTTCTCTTCTGTATCAGGAGTCAATTTACTGGCCTCTGGTTTTTTGGAGAATAGCCACGCTTGTTCACAGTGTCTGTGGCTGCCTTAGTGCTTTAACAGTGCAGCAGAGACTGTGGCCCTCCAGGACAAAGTTTGCTGATCCTTGGTCTATATAAGTAGTACTTATAAAGTCAGAGAGCATTCTCAGTAGAGGTCCAGGGCCTTTGTCTTCAAGCTCTGTCAGCTTGAAGTCTGAAATCTGCATGTATTGATTGATACGTCTTGGTTGACATAGGATGAATCATTTAACTTTTCTGCCAGTTTTTTCATTTCAGCTGCAAAACAGATAGTACCCATTTTGCAGGATTCCTGCAGGATTCTATGAGATGATATATATAGGCATACCTCGTTTTATTGTTCTTTGCTTCATTGTGTTTTGCAGATATTGTGGTTTTTTGGGGTTTTTTTTTTGTTTTTTTACAAAATGAAGGTTTGTGGCAGTTCTGCATCGAGCATATCTATTGGTGCCATTTTTCCAACAGCATTTGTCCATTTCATGTGTCTGTGTCACATTTTGGTAATTCTCGGCAGAATTTCAAACTGTTTCATTATTGTTATGTTTGTTATGATCTGTGATCTTTCATGTTGTTATTGCAAAAAGGATTATGACTCACTGAAGGCTCAGATGATGGTTAGCATTTTCTAGCAATTAAATACTCTTTAAGGTATATACGGTGTTGTTTTAGACTTAATGTTGTTGCACACTAAATGTTGTTGGTGTTCAGTTGCCCAGTCGTGTCCGACTCTCTGTGGCCCCCTGGACTGCAGCACGCCAGGCCTCCCCATCCCTCACCATCTCCTAGCATTTGCCTAAGTTCATGTTCATTGCATGGTGATGCCATCCAGCCATCTCATCCTCCGACCCCTCCTCTCTTTCTGCCCTCGATCTTTCCCAGCATCAGGGACTTTTCCAGTAAGTCGTCTCTGTGCATCAGATGACCAAGATACTGGAGCTTCAGCATCAGCATCAGTCCTTCCAGTGAATATTCAGGGTTGGTCTCCATTAAAATTGACTGGTTTGATTCCCTTGGTGTCCAAGGGACTTTCAGAAGTCTTCTCCAGCACCACAGTTTGAAGGCATCAATTCTTTGGCATTCTGCCTTCTTTACAGTCCCGGTTTCTCAACCGTCCGTGACACTGAATAGACTACAGTATAGTGCAAATGTAACTTTTCTATGCACTGGGAAAACAGAAAATTCATCTGATTCGCTTTATTGTGACACTTGCTTTATTGTGGGGGTCTGGAACTGAATCTACCATGTCTCCAAGGTCTGCCCGTATTAAGGGTCTGGCACATAGGGCTCAGTCAGTAAAGAATCTGCCTGTAATGCAGGAGACCTGGGTTTGATCCCTGGGTGGGGAAGATCCCCTGGAGAAGGATATGGCAACCCACTCCAGTATTCTTGCCTGGAGAATTCCATGGACAGAGGAGCCTAGTGAGCTCTAGTCCACAGGGTTGCAAAAAGTCAGACATGACTGAGAGACTAACGGTTTCATGTAGAATGTAATCAGTTTTTTTCACAAAGTGTTAGAAGTAAATATGGCAGACTTTTAGGTTTCTGTAGCTAGTTTGGCTTCTTTCATTTTCAAGGTGAGCCATTGCCTGGAGAGAGATCTTTTAGGGGCCGATAGCCCCAGTCTAGTGCTTGTATGGTTCACTAATTCACCCTAGTCCTGCATGAGACTTTTAACATCACCTTTAAGCTGTCATGCCTTGCTGTTTTTCATTTTCTCTGTGTGTAGAAATTGCGTGCCTATCAGCTGTAACATTTGGCCTTCTCAGGGACTACTTCTAGGACATCCTCAGGGCAGTGGAGGGGGGAGGGTGTGTGTGTGTGTGTGTGTGTCTGTGTGTGTGTGTCTCTGTGTGTCTCTGTGTGTCTGTGTCTGTGTGTGTGTGGTGCGAGACACTGCCTCTCCCATCAGTAATGCAGAGGATTCCCCGGGCAGTGAGAAGTGACTGTCCCCTTGAGTCTGCTCTAGGATTGGGCACTATTGCCCATGAGACACCCCTCATCACCTCACCCCTCATCTTCTCTTCATCTCTGCTGTGCAGCCCCTCAGGTCCATATTTTTTTTTAAATTCTCTTTTCTGCTTCCCACAATTCATGCCAAAGTGAGAAATTGTGGAGTTTGTGGCAGGGAGGAGGGACCTGTGATCATGACAGCTGCCTAGAAGGCAGCTTCTTATAGGAAAGTTGCTCTTCCTTCTCAGGGAGGATGGTTGGAGTTGTTTTTCCTATCAAGTAGCTGTTGTTGTTTTTTTTCCTATTCTTTACAGATGGTACACAAAGAAACTAGTTACAACCTAATATGTGTTGTTTTCAGATATAAATGAAAAGATCAAACTTTACAGCCGAGCACGTGCTTGTGTAGAGTAGAAATCCCTCGGCCCTGTGCAGAGCAACCTGCAACTTCCAGATTAGACTGGGGAGGAAGCAACACTCGGGTGATGCCAGTCACATGTTGTTGGAAAAGGCACCAAAGTCCGCTCTGTGTGGCTCTCCACTTCACAAAGAAAATTCCCCTAATGCTGAGCTACTGAAATACTTAGAAGCTTTTATTTGTATAAGTGCAGTAGGGGAGAAAAGATGAAAAGATTCATGGGAAGTATTTAAGGAGATAGTAACTGAGTAACACGTTGGTTTTACAATTTTTATGAAGGTATAATCTCTCTAGTATGATGCCATCAGGAGACTCTAATATGTTGATTACACACATCATACATATTGCACTGAGTCATTTAAATAGAATTCTCTCTTTGGGTAAAGGTGACTTTGGAATGAACCGTGGCGTCGCAGCACCATAGACTGAAAGTCCGTTTTGCAGTGGCTTAGCTGAGGTGTACACAGCAGAGCTTGGACAGGAAATGTGAGTGTGACATATGTGCTCACACCATGATCAGACTCTCAGCAGTGTTGCCAACAAGGACCAGCCTGTAAAAGCAGGCCCTAGAGAAGGGTTTGTGCCTGAGTGGAAAAAATCCTCATAGTGTATAATAGAAACCACAGCACTTGGGGGTGCAGGGGGAGGATTCATTTTTTGTTTTCAATTACTTCAGGATAGTGCAGCTTTTGGTTTTGCGTGACCCTAGTGTTTGTATTTATTCTGTGTGTGATTTTAAAAGAAAATTCCCTGGGCTAATTGTTACTCCTTCTTACATTTTATGTAAGAAGCAAATACTGCACAGATTACCCTGCATGATTAGTCAGTGCAGTTAATGGAGGTCACAGACACGCATGTCCACCTGGTGGTATAGCTCGTAGGATGTGCTAAGTGAAGGAGAGAGAAAAAGGAGGGTCGAAGAAACACATGGCCAAACCAGCCACAGAGCTGTTCTTTGTTGATGTGCTTTCATTCGGGACCAGAGCTCTTGAATGGTGGTGGGGGGAGGGAGGGTGGGCGTGTCCTGTTCTGCTGACATACGCAGAACATAGCTACTACATAGTCTTTACCTAGTCCTGACTACAGCTGTGGGAGAAAAATTCATCTGTATAGGAAATACAATTTTGAAAATCAGATCCTGGAAAAACTTTCTCTTCCAGTCTGTGATACACATAAAAATTAAGTTTTGGATAGGTTTATCATAGCTGCGGTTGACTGATCTTTTTCCTCTTTTTATTATGAATGACATGACCACTATTTAATATTGGTCAGAGCATCTGTGTGCATGTCTATAAAACGAAATGGAAATACTGAGCATTAGAAATCACATTAGTAACAAAGGTTTGGTGATAAGTGATTTATATGAGGAGAATCTTGTCTATATTTATGATCAGTAATATGTTTCATTTTAAACCAAAGGGAAGAAATAGGAAAATTTAATCTGTCAATAAATATTTATGTGATGTGCAATGCCAGGTGGTACTGTTTGAATCCAGAGAAGTTCCAGACACAGGCACTGTCCCTGGAAAGTTTGCAGTCAGGCTGGAAAGCTGAGACATGGAGCTCTGAAAGGTCAGATACCCCAAGATGTTATCACAGTGATCAGGGGAAAGGTGAACGTTTCCGTCTGCACCGTGATATCCTGGCCGGGATGCCCAGGAATTCTTCCTGGGAGAAGTGGAAACGGTTGGGCTTTGAGGGATGGCTGCTTTTGTAAGCCCCAGGCCTCTACGGGGACTCCTGAACAATTTCACCACAATTCTTCCTTCAGAGACTGCCTCTACCTTTTCGTAGCAGTTTAATTTCATAATTTCACAGTACGTTCAAGAAGAAAGGAGTCCTGCCCTCAGCATCCTGTGTAGTAGGGCTGCCTCTGACAGCTTTTTTTTGTGTGTGTGGATGAAATAGCGTTTGCCCTGTGGCTGAACGTGCATGACAAAGGATGCAGTGTAGCAAAAATGCTCTGTTTGGTTTCTCAGTGTCTCATTTTTGTTCAGCCAGAAGTTTTTGACAGCTGAAAGATTGTCTTTTCTCCTCCTAAAGTGAAAGTCAAAATTTATAGACCTGAAAAAGATCAGTGAACTCAGTATACTCTGCATCAACTCCATTGACAACAGTTTCCACATGTTATAAAAGAATAAATTAGGAGGAAGATTCCATTTTATGGGGCAATAGTAAACCTAAATCAACAGTACAGAAATAGTAAGAATTATAAGTATTTAACACAGATTTTATTACCTTGAGTCCTGTCCTCTTAAACTGAGGAATTTTACCCTTCTGAGGTTTACCTACAGTACTGCATGTGAAACATCAAGAACATCCCAAAGGTGATTTGCTTTATAGCTGACTAAAAGCTGATTTTTAAAATTAGATGATTAGAAAATTAAAATTAGATGATGATTTGGGTTTACCAAGATGCCTTGGGGTAGAAGGAGTGGCGTTATTTTTCTTTCGTCTAGACTTTTGTAACCTTGATAGTAATTTGTAGTTACTGGTCTACAGTTCAGTCACTCAGTGTGTCCGACTCTTTGCGATCCCATGGACTGCAGCACACCAGGCTTCCCTGTCCATCGCCAGCTCCTGGAGTTTGCTGGGAAAGATTGAAGGCAAGAGAAGGGGACGACAGAGGATGAGATGGTTGGATGGCATCACTGACTCAACAGATGTGAGTTTGAGCAAGCTCCAAGAGATAGTGAAGGCCAGGGAAGCCTGGCACGTAGCAGTTCATGGGGTTGCAAAGAGTTGGACACGACTGAGCGACTGACCAACAACTGGCCTACAGGCTTTGTCATTCAACAAACATGAATCCGCAGAACATTAATTAGTGTTTTAATTTAGCTCATTGACTTCTGTGCTGAGTGCACAACACATGCAGTTTTTGACTCATCCACATCCTTGATCTGCTTACTATTGAACTAATGATAACGTTTTTCTATATCGCTATGTTCTCACAGTTAAGGACAGGTCGGAAATCTTCAGAACATGTTAAGAGTAGATGGGGGAATATTTTCAAAAAGAACCTTTTGAGAGGATATGGTGCTTGCATATGATTAGGAAATCGCTTTAAATTGAGTCAGTTGTTCTTGGCAATTTTGTGCCTAAAGCTTTCGTGTTTTTTGTTTTTTTTTTATCTTACGCTTCATAGAGACATATTCTTGCATAAACAGATTCCTGCCTTTCTTTAGAATTCCCTTTGTCTCACAGCCATTCTAGATTGAGATCATAATATTCATATTCAGAGGGCATATGTTTGTGTGTTTCCTCTTTAGATAGCAGCTGTGTTAAAATAACTGACTGTAAAAGATGATAAGAGGTTTTGTTCTCTTGCTATCTTAAAACAGAGAAATAGGTTATGGGGCCCCAGTGTGTGGTTGCTGCAGTCTGCATACCACTTGTAAAGGTGTTCTTCCGTGTTTTGAAGAAGGACACTGTTTTGCAGCAGCCTGAGAATATGTAGCCCACTTAGAGTAAAAGTCACAAAGTGGCCTTGGGAATTGAGTGACCAGACAGGCCTGGAGCGATCCCTTGAGCCGCCTGCGGGGCTTCCTTTTGCAAGGTGTAAAACGGCTCAAGGCAACCCAGGCCTCTGCCCACCTTCCTCAGTTTCTCTGAACTTTGCTTGGAGGAAATAGGCCTGCGATGAGACAAGGACCGGGAAAGCAGCTAACCCCCTGCCTGGTGGCTGACAGCCTAGGGAGGGAGGCCTTGGCTCTCCTGGGGATGCGGCAGTGACTTGACATGGAAATTTTTTCACCTTATTTTGATGAGATGTTAATGAGTTAAACAGATGTTGATTTAGTTTTTGTGGCTT
The DNA here is from genome assembly GCF_019320065.1 of Cervus canadensis. Taxonomy (NCBI): domain Eukaryota; kingdom Metazoa; phylum Chordata; class Mammalia; order Artiodactyla; family Cervidae; genus Cervus; species Cervus canadensis. The sequence continues at coordinate 54,125,768 of NC_057405.1, read as the reverse complement.
AGATTCATTTCTAGATGATGGACTAAGTTTGTTATTCTTTAATAATGTCACTGCAATGGAAGCCATAATTGTCAGAGATTAGGCTATCCATAAACTCATTACCATAGGTTGACAACTATACTCAGTGGAGATTTGTTCATATTTAGTATGTACAAAAATTTTAATAATTCAGTTATCTATAGATCTGAGTTTGCTGTTGTAGGTAATAAAGCCATTTAAATAGATTAAATTTTGTTTAAATTGTTCCAAGAGTCATGGCTTTTGAGATCCATAAAAGCTGCAAGTTTCTGAGCTTTGCTGATACTGATTTCAGGTTACTCACAGCTAACAGTTAGCTCTAACCCCTTGCTAGAAAACTGTCTTGGGAAAAGAATGTTGTTATATTTCATGATCCTTTAAAAACAAGGTAGAAAGTCACTTCATTCTTATTAGAACTGTATCAGTAGTTTTGTTGTCATCTCTGAATAGTATGTGTGCTAATGGTGCTTATCTTAGGCTAGTTTAATAATTAGTTTTGTTGTTAGAAATGAATTTGAATGAATCTCAAGGTGTGTTACTCAAACTGTGGGAGCAAAAGGAGAAAAAGTAAAAAATAAACATGGCTTAAAGGAGAGAGATGTTTATTTTTCCCTCTCACATAAAGGAAGTGCAGGGGAAATTAGTCCAGGAACGACTTGGTGTCTAAGGTGTAAGGAATCCAAGCTCTTTTTGTCTTGCTGCTGTATCGTGTCTTCTTTCCTGCCATTCCTCATGGTCCTAGAAGGCTGCAGGGGTTCCAGCCATGTTGCTATCCACTTTCCAGCCAGCATGAAGGCAGCAGTAGGGAAGAAGAGGGGATCAGGAGGAGAGTATCTTATAAGCATGTTTGCCAGAAAGTGACATGTATTATGTCCACTTGCATTTTATTGGTGAAAACATACTCACATGGCCACACCTAGCACAAGGTTTAAAGATGTAGTTTTATTCCAAGAAAAAGTGTGCCAGCTAAAAATTTGGGCCTTATTATCAAGGAAGTGGGAGGAATGGATATTGGGGGACACCTAGCAATGTGCCACAGAAGGCCAAACAGGCCTTCAGCAGAAACTTGGTTTGGATCCTGAGACCAAGGAGTCCACACGCCACCTGGTGGCCAGGTATCTAAATCTCAGGATCCCATTGAAAAAACTCCACAGAAGTTGAATTTTCAGATACTGTCATTGTGAACAGTAGAAATCACACACTTCAGACACAGACACACCTTTTCAAGAGGCTTTCCTCTCCCATAAAGAAAGACATTTAATATTGCCTCTAGAACATGAGTATTTGCCATTCCTGAATGCTTGTCCTAACTTTAGCAGAAGTTGATAGAAAAGTTGTGTGAGACTACCTGAACGTTAAGATGAACTGAGCGACTGTCTCTGAAATGACAAGGCTAAGTAAGCAGTGTGCAGTTGGCTCTCCAGGTGTGTTATTCTGTGCTAGAGTCATCTTTCTGCCTGCACCACTCTTGCAGAGGACATGGACACAGGCCATCCTCAGAGGCCTGCTCTTTGGAATGGAAGCATGGCACGAGTCAGCCTTGGAGAGGTGTTAGGTCCCTAATCTCACGGCTTCTCTTGCTTTTTCCTAGGTGTTCTGTTTTTCCACTAATGGTTTTGGGCTCTGGACAGATTGCACGTACATTAGGGTTCATCTACATGAACCCTCTCATTTTAAAGATGAGGAAACTAGGGCGGCTTCCCTGGGGGTCCAGTGATTAAGACTCTATGCTTCTACTGTTAAGGGGGCGCAGGTTCGATCCCTGGTCAGAAACTAAAATCCCACATGCTACACGGTATGCCAAACAATAATAATAGTAAAGATGAGGAAACCGAAGCTCAGCCTGCCAAGTGTTTTAGCAAAGGTCACACTCTCAGTAATGACAGAGCCAAGACTAGAACGCAGAACTCCAAAGCTGTGCTGATCCTGTGCGTTTTGTTACGAGAATAAGTTATTTTTGCTCTCTATACTTGGTTGGAGTTTGGTTTTTGCTTTTCACCTTTAAAATAAACAAGTTATCCTAAAAGGCCTCTAAATCCCTAAGCTTTCTTACCTCTAAAAGTATGTTTCTACATCATGTGAAGATCTAGTGAACACTTTGTAGACTTTTATGGGACCTATTAAATGATAAAAAAAAAAAATACTCTGTGTGAAAGCAGAGGCAAAAAGAGTGCTGACTCAATGTAAGAAGTGGATTAGAAGTGTCGTCATAGTGATAAACATGATGGTGAAGTATTGTGAAGTGGAAGGCATCGTGAGTTATTAAGCAAGGACACAGACGCGGGTTCCTGGTCAGTGTCAAGTGTGAGCTCCTCTCTGAACTCTTGGCGCCCTCCTTCCTCCAGCTCACAAAGGTGCAACCTCACCAGCCCGAATCCCCACACCACTCAGGCTCACTTCCTAAGCAACCCTGACCACCACCCTCAGACTTGCCTCTGCCTGGCTCTCTTTCTCCGTTCTCCATTCTAGTGCTGCTTACTTTTTTTTTTTTTTAACTCTGTTCTTGGAAACTTTACACATTTTCAATATTTCAATATTTACCCAAGTCCCAACTCCTCCATAGAAACTTCTCTTCTCGTCCCTGCCCTTGGGGACTCAGTCAAAAGCAAAACCCAGGGAGCGGGGATGGATGTTCAGCTGGTGCTTGAACACACAGCCTGGGTGTGCACACACAGTATGCCCGTCTCCATGCCAGGCTTCTCTGCACTCTCTCATTTCTTTAGAGAAGACCTGTCCTTGGAGATGGATGCTCCCGTGATCTCAGTTTTCTGGATGAGCAGCCTGTGGTGTCGGGAAGTCGGATGAGTTATTCCCAGTCACCTGGTGGCAGAGCTGGCGCTTAAGCCAGGTCCCCGATTCTGCAGTGCCCTTGAGCCTCTGAGCAGCTGTGTCCGCCTCTCTGATCAGGCTGCCACAACTCAGCAGTTGGTTGCCCTGAGGTCAGTAGTTCTAGGTCTTCATGTAGGCATTGATGTAAAACATGTGGCTTTATTAAGAGCCTAGCAAAATCTTGTCATTGACCTTGGGTCATGTCACAAAAGAAAGAGTAGGTACTCAGGCTGTATTGATAAATGCAGCTCATATTCTTATGCATTTAAAAATCATCTGCAAGTTTAATCTGCTAAGTAATGGTTAATGCCGTGTGTCCTCCTTGCCTCCAGCTGCCTTCATGTGTGTCCTTATGTATGTAAATATAAATGTTAAGATGCATACAGACATGGTTTTAAGCAGAGAGTATACTCTTTGATCCCGGTTAAGGTAGTGGGTAATTCTGAAATGAAATCTCAAACAGAAAACCCTCTGGGGGTAAGTAAAAACCATCATGTCCATGCCACTTACATCTAGACCCTCAGCTTCTCTGTTTTGCACGTCATGTCTAGTTCAACTCTGGAATTTAATGTGACTATAGTTAATTTAAATATTTGGAAGAGATTAGAGAAAAGTATAAATACTCTAAACGGTGGCTGGTGTGTTTGAGAATCTGCAGATCTGGCTGTGTTGGAAGCACTGACTTTGATCTGTGACTCAGACTCTTCAGAATTACGAAGGAACAGGGAGTGTTAAGGGGTATTGCCAGAGCTGCTTCCACTCACTCATCTAGACCTTTGCACCTTTACAAGTTCATATCCCACTCAGCAGGTCTCCTTCTCCTCACCCTGCATCAGAAATTCATGGTTTGCATTGATTGGTAGAGGTGGGGTAGGGAAGAACCATGTGCATTTATGCAGTTGCTGTACATATTAAGGATTTACTCTGTGCCTCACATTGAGCTAAACACCGAGGATGTGGCAGTGACCTGGAGAGATGTGGTCTTCACTCTTATGTGGGAAAAAGGCAAAAGCAAGTGAACAGAAAATAAATGTGAACATTGCAAGTTGGAACAAAGGCTGTGAATGAAATAAACAATGACTGTTGCTGGGAGTGACAGATGTGCCCAGTGTGAATTGAATCATCAACGATAGTTCCCTTGAGTTTTCATTTAGGTGGAAACTTAAAAGCTGAAAGGGAACTAATCACATGAAAATAAGAGAAGAGCCCAGCGTGTTAAAGCAAAGGCGCTGAGTAAAAATGAGTTGCCTTCAGAGAGGACCCAAGAGAAGGCTGGGCTGTGGTGAGTGGAGGAGAATGGGTGATGGGTGTGGTGGAGGGCAGGGCTCTGTGGCCATGTTAGAAGTTTGTTTGGGATCCCAAGTGTGGTGGGAGTCTCTACAGGGTTTTTTACTGGAAAGTGATATGTTCTGATTTAAGAAAACCATGTTCTGTTTTATGGAGAATAGATTCAAAGGGCAGTTGTGGGCATAGAGAGAGCTGATAGACAGTTGTAAATGGCTCAGACAGTAAAGAATCTGCCTGCAGTGCAAGAGACCCAGGGTTGATCTCTGAGTCAGGATGATTCCCCTGGAGGAGAGAATGGCACCCCGCTCTAGTATTCTTGCCTGGAGAATTTCACGAACAGAAGAGTCTAGTGGGCTGCAGTCCATGGGATCGAAAAGAGTCGGACATGACTGAGCATCTAACACACACACACACAACAATAGACCAGGCAGGAGATAAGGTGGCCTGGACTAAAGTGTAGACTTTGGACATGCAGAAAGTGTGTTTGGATTACACCTGGGAAGTAGGCTGAACAGGACACAGGAATTGCACATGTAGGGGAGAGGGTAAGGTCAGGGGCCCATCAAGGGTGACTCTGATTTCAACTCTGAGCAGCTGGTATCATGTATCAAGTTGTTGGCAGTGGGTTGGGGAGGACGGGTTTGAGAGGTAAAATGTTTTGGGCCTGTCGTTACCTTTTCATCTGGGTGATGATGTCAGGTATGGAGTTAGATGCTTGGGTCTTATGGTCAAAGGCTTGGAGTGATACATGTGAGCACCTTCAGCATTAGTGTGCTGGTTAAATCCAGGGCAGGAACTGGACCAGATGGGAGAACATGTCAAGAGTGGAGAAGGCTCGTGGCTGAGCCCTGAGGAGCCCCAAATCTAGGGATTAATTGGAGGAGAAAGAGCCAGCAAAGAGCTGGAGAAGCAGCAGCCAGAGAGGTGCAGGAAAACTAGCAGGCTGTGGAGCGGGTAGACCAGGAAGCCAAGGAGAGAAGATGGAAAGGAGGGGGTGACAGGTAACACTATATGTTTAGTTGGTCAATAAGGAAGAAGGAGGAGTTCTTGGAGCTGATGAGCTGGGTTCATTAATAATCCTGACAGGAGCACTTGCAGTCAGCAGTGGGTTCAGAGCAGTGGCTGGGGAGGGTATATTGAGAAAGAGGGGAGAGGATGTATGTGGTGTTCATATACAGATGGTCCCTGACTTGCGATGGTTTGACTAGATGATGCCGTGACAGTGACACATTCAGTAGAAACTGTATTTTGAATTTTGAGCTTTTCCTGGGCTAGTGATGTGCAATAGGACACTCCCGTGTGATGCTGGGCAGAGGCAGAGAGCCTCAGCTCCAGCCAGTTGGGTGATCATGGGCTAAACAGCCGATGCACTTACATCCATGCTGTACCTATACAACCATTCTGATTTCTACTTTCAGTATAGTACTCAATATATTATATGAGGTATTCAGCCCTATTGTAAAATAGACTTTGTGTTAGATGATTTTGCCCAACTGAGGCTAATGTGTAAGTATTATAAGCACGTTTGAGGTAGGTTGGGCTAATGTATGATGTTCGGTAGGCTAGGTATATTAAATGCATTTCAGTTTACAATATTTTCGGTTTATGATGGGTTTATCAGGATATAGCCCCATTGTAAACTGAAGAAGACAGTGTTGATTTCTTAGGGGCGGGTGTTATTGAGGGGTTGGGGGATAGGCTTTGTTGTCATGTTACTTTGTATTGCATGACTTTCTTAACTGCAACAATCTTACATTTTAAATGTTTAAAATGTAATGTTTTAAAAGTTTACATGTTTAAAAAGTTTTGTTTTAGAAAAAAATAATCCCTGATAGGCTGACTGAACATCTCTGACTTTTAATAGCTGTGGTTTATCTCTTTCCACTCTCTTTCTCCTTCTCTAGACTACTTTTTCAAATTCGTCATTTTCTTTCTGTAGAATAACTTGTACTGCTGTGCTTAAAAAGCAAATCAATCAAAAAAATTAGCTTTTAATTTTATACGACATTTACAAATGGAGCCTGTTGAGGCAGTCCAAGCACAGGTTGGAAAAGAGTTTCCAGACACAGAGTATTGCAGAAAGGAGTGAATCTTTTAAGAACAAAGAGCAGAGATAAAGTGGGCGCTGCAAGTGCAGCAGACCGACAACTCCTGACAGGCCAGGGGAGAGTCAACAGTTTTTGTGGGTTAATAGCCAATTTTCATAGCCTCAAGACAAAGAAAATTCCTGCTGGAAGGTTGGCATTAGGTGATTGCTTGGGGTGCTGTTGAGTGCTTACTGAAGTGGGCATCTTTGTCTCATTGGGAGTCAAGAAGCTTGTCAGTGATTATCAGAGTGATTGTTGTGGCAACAGTTACAAAGGTGCTCAGTCAGCCTCAGAGATGTCCCTGATTCTGGGCTCCACTTCTGTGGCCCTGGGCACAGGACTCAGCAGAGCCTTCTATAGTTTTCATGGCAGTGATTTCGGGACCAGGGAGAAGGTATGAGAGGAGAGGAAATGCAGAACCATGTGTAGATGGTCTTGAGAAGTCCAGTGGCTTGGGGTGGTGGTCAGTGGCATGTTATTAAGGTGGGAGAAACCAGACTGTTTTGGTGTGCCGATGGATTGACCCCAGTAGGAAGGGAACCACCAAAGGAGCCGAGTTCTTGAGGAGGTGAGGCGATTCCAAGCCCTGGTGGGGGACTGGCCTTCCCAGAAGGAGGGAGGTTTCCTTTCTTCCACCAGGAGGGAAGGACGAGAACACATATGTGAGAGTGCCTGGGGGCTGCAGAATGGTGACTCCCAGTACCAGCTCCCCACCTTCCTTCTGTGAGATCCCCCCTAGGCCCTAAATTCCCCGTCTTCTCATGTTTTTCTTTTTTTCTAAACAATTTTTGAGTTTCAACTCAAAAAAGTAGTTTTAAAATTTTGAAAAATGTGCATTTTTTATATTTTCAGTTTAGGAGTGGAAAGACTCAGACACCGTGTGTTAGGGTTGTCTACCAATGACGAATGTGTTCCTTCCTAATTGCTCCTTTCCCTATCAACAGGGACAGGCTAGACCATGGCAGGTAACAGGGCCCTCCGGAATCTCAGGCAAGCTGGTCTCTCCTGCTGTCCACTGACAGCCTGGGCTCCTTGCAGACCCGGCACGGAGGGGACATGTACCACACACATGCTGGGCCATGCTGTAACGGCCAGATTGCTTTTGTCTACAAGTGTTACCTCCCACTCCAGCCACACATTGCTGGCCAGCACCATGTCCTAAGGACAGACCAGCCTCAGAGTGGGCAGACAGCCAAGGCTACCTGCTGTGTGTCGGGAGGAGAAGGAACCGTGCAGGGTGACTCAGCCCGCAGAGGACACCACGCTTTCATCCCCAGAGAGGGCAGAGCAGGCCTCCGTGCACCCAGCCTCATCCTTTGACCACACACCTGAAGTGCTATCACTAGAAATCCATTCTGTTATTTTTAAGTTTTCCTTTTCCCCAAATATTTTCTTCCCAAACAACTCTGGAAAACCTAGTGAATGGTCACCTTTTTTCCTCCAAGGGCCTTTACTATTTTCTCTGCTGGACTTCAAATTGCAGGAGAGATTGTATCCTGAGCACACTGTTTTTATTACTTTAAGATTTTTTTTTTTAATGTGGACCATTTTTAAAGTCTTTATTGAATTTGTTACAGTATTGCTTCTGTTTTGTGGTTTGGCCTTTTGGCTCCCTAACCAGGGATCAAACCCACCCCCCTTGCATTGGAAGGTGAAGTGCTAACCACTGAACTGCCAGAGAAATTCCACACCATTTTTAAAGTAAGGTTTATTTTCCTACTTTACTTAATAAAGAACGTATGGAACTTCCAATCCAAGCTTCCACATGACCTGAGCTGCTGGTAACTGCAGTCCACGCTCTGCAGCTTTGCCTCACTGGTCTGCTGCCCACTGGGCCCCTCACAGTTCTGCCTGTAGCTCCCCGGTCTGCATTGCTCCTCTATGGACCCGTTTATATCCAGGAACTTGGGTTGGGCCCACAGTTCTCGGATGCCAGGGTCTGTGAGAGGAGGGCAGGATGACGCTGGGCCCAGGCAGGGAAGCAGCCCAGGGCTGGCGGCCTCTCGTGACCCCCTCAGCTGCATTGCAGCGTCACCAGGCACTGGCCTGTCCTCTCTTTCCTTAATTTTTCGTTCCATTCACTCCAGCCCCTCTTTGCCCCCTGCCTTTTTGTCCTAACCTCAAGCCTCTGCCTTCTCCCTGCCCACCCAACACCGAGAGCTGGAGCCCCCCCGTGGCTGTTCTCTCCCCAGCGGCCACCGGGCTGGCCAGTGGCAGGGGGCATCTGTGGGAGACAGACCTCTGCTGGACTGCCCCTAACGTGGCCACTCTCATCAGTGGGAGAAAGCAGGTGTGATCTAGCCAGAGTCTTCCCTTGAGGTGAGCATGTTACCACACAGTACTGAGTGTTCGGGGTGGTGTCAGCTTGGTGAATGACCGATGCTATTACTGGTACCGCGTTAAGCAGAATTCCTGGCTGGGGTCAGTGTGAGCAGGCAGGGCAACCAGGGCTGCGATCAGTGGTCAAGAAAGGTGACGCTTTGCTATTGTTGCATAGGTTAACGTAGTTTCTTATTAAACATTCCCTTATGATTATGTTTGACCAGCCTTGAATAATGCCCAGAGACCCCCACGGTACGGCCTCTGCTCTCCTCTTGGTCTGCTCAGCTGCCGTCAGACCTGCCCCTGTCTTGACTTTGTGTGTGTGCATGCCCATCCCGCCCCCCAACACTCCTCCCCTCCGCAGTCCTTCACTCAGCCTCACAGAACTGATGGGAGACCCCATCCACCTCCATCCCATGTAAGAGAGCGGCTCTCCTCCTCCTGGCCCCAGGTCTGGCGTTGTTCCTTCCCCACTGCCCTGCTCCCCAGCTGATGTGATCTTTTAATCTGTTCCCGTGTTCATTTCTCTTAAGCAAGTGGTTTTCCCCACTGCTGTGTCCACAGAGCCCAGAGTAGATACTTGACAAATGAATGAGGGAGGCCACGATAGATGAAGCAGTGTTCAGTTATCTAGTTATCACGGCCAGAAACCTACTACACAGTTGGAACATTTCCTTTGTGTAAAGTTTCTGCGTTGGACCGCCGTGCTCTCCTTGCCTATGATAATTGGTTCTCTCCATTCAGAACCAACAAATAATGTCAGAAAATGAATGTTTACTAGCATTGGTACTGCTGTGGAATTTTCTGCCTGAGCTAATCTTTAAGAGTATTTTGGGTCATAGTCTGCAACAAAATGCAGGAAATATCACTGCCTCTCCCTCTTAGAGCATCGAAGTAAATTTTTCTTTATATTTTCCTAGCACACATTTATTGTGTTGTTGTTGCCTGCTTACAAATGTCTGAATCTTTTAGACAAGTTGAGCAATAAAAAAAGTAATTCCACCAACATGTAAATTCACTTGACCCATCCCTTGTTATGTTTTATGAGGGTTTGTGATTACTTTGGATTTTTTTTTAATTGCCTTTCGAGATTTTGGAAGCTAAATTTTCTTTAAGTGGTTTTGACTCTTTTAGCTTGTTTTCTGAAGCAGCCTCATATTTCATGCATTCAGTTTACCTTTCATTTTTCACTTCTCAGCATTTTTATTGACTTGTGTATGTGGTTTCTATAGGGTCTTTCCATCCTGTGTTAGTCTACTTGAGGTCCCAGAAGACCCTGTGCCTCAGAGAGAAGCTGAAGGATGCTTAAGACAGTTTTACTAATGCTGATTTAAATAAAACGGAATTTTCTAGTGAAGAATTATAGTGACTATCTAGGAATGATTAAGTGAATAGTTTGCTTCAGTAAATAAAAGTAATTGTTCCCCAAACATTTCTTAAGCAACTATCATGTATCCGGCAGTGCTGGGAATATAAGGAAAGACAGTTTACTAGAGAATGGGAGTGCAGTCAAAGAGTTTCGGCAGCCTGATTTCAGTTGGTTGCGGGTGCTGTGGCAACCCAGAGGAGGAGCATTGAAACTGTTCCTGGGAAGAAGGCTTCCTGGAGAGGAACTGTGGGCAGAGGGGAAGGCTGCTGGCGGGAGGAGAGCTCATCCACAGCACAGGTGTCTTCAGCTCCACAGCTGGAGCCCAGACCTAAGAGATGAACCTGGAAAAAGAGATGGGCCCAAACCCTCCAGGGTCTGGTGTGCACCCACATGGGTGAGGTTTTTATCCTGGGGAGCCTTTCACAGGGCCTGTGCCAGATATACCTGGGGCATCTGCCAGCTGCTCAGAGAATTAGGGTCAGGAGTCAGGCAGAGTCCTGAGGGCTGGCGGGGGGTGGTGGATGAACCCATGGACTCAGCTTGAGCACCCCAGCGGTGTGAATAGAAGGGACAAGAGGACCAAAGTTTCAAGGGTGCTTTAAGGTGTATGGGACAGGAGGTGGGGGAGGTAGGGAAGAGGAGCCAGGAAAGCTTGCATCACGGTGGAAAAGTTCCCAGGAAAATGGTGTGGTCTTGTAGGAAGGCAGAGTGGCCATGGGTTGGGCAGTGTCGGGATGGCCCGTGAGCATCTGGTGGTGAGAGCAGCCAGCCGCAGTCAGGCGGCAGTGGGCCGGAGCAGCTGTGAGTGGGGCCTGTAAGCGCAGCGGCTTCCAGAGGAGTGAGGGGTCTCTGAAGAGTATTGGGCTTTGTGTGTCAAAGACTAGGCAGTAGAGACATTACACAGAGCTCACTAAATGTTTGCACTCAGCAGGCAGGCTTCACAAACAGCTTTTCTGCACACACAGCCCTGATGCTTCATAACCATCATATGTCCCCCATCCAGCATCCTGCCCGGCATCTGTCATCAGTACAGCATGATGTTCTTTTCTAGATCTTCCATGAACATGATTCAGTTATCCATCTTATGCTTTCCTTTTTGTTAGACTTCGATTTTCACTGGTGATAATAAAAAGGTGTGTGTGTGTGTGATCAAAGGTATATCATTTCCACATTTTAAAATGAATATAGGATCATTCTTCCATGGTAGTGCTGGGGTATACAAGGTAGTGAGAGGCATTCCATCAAAAAAAAAAAATTATAGACAGTTTCACTGATACAGATTTTTGCTACTGTTGTGCTGCACAAATACAAAACAGTTCCCACAGCCAAGTTGAGAACAGAGAGCAAAGAAGAATTGGTGCTTGTGTCTGCACAGTAGGATTTCTGAACTTTGTGATTTGCCTTCATTTTTCTTCCTTCCTCATTTCTGCCCCCTGGTGAGTTGCCTCTCAGCAGCTCTTTGTCATGCTCCTCTAGACCTCTGAGCTATCCCTTCTAATTGACCGTCCTTTGCAGCCCGCCCAGGCCAACACGAGTCTACTGCCAACCCCACGTGTCCCAGTGGGAGAGTGAAATGCACTGTACTCTGAGCTTCCTAATGATTGTTCTTTAGGTAACATGAAATCATCTATGATGTTGGTTTTTTTGTTTTGTTTTGTTTTTTTGCCTCTTACTTGCCTGAGGGGTCTGTTTTGGTGATCTACATTTGTATTTTCTGAGAAACTCTAGGAAGAAGTAGATCAGAGTGTAATAGCAGCACTGGATGTATCCAACAGAAACTTGCATAAATGTCTTTGCGCTTATAAATTTTACTTCCAAATTCACCTTTTCAGTATTCCAGTCATTCATTTTTCTGCAACAGAATTATTTTGTGTGCATTTGTTCTTCACAGTGTTGTGCTGTATCTCAGTTTCCCCTGGGATATCCAAACGAAAAATGATAATTGGACTGTTGTGCCAGCTTCCTGGTTCTGGGGCTTCTGCCAACGCCGTGCTTGATTGAGGGCCACCCTTGGCTTTGTGCAGGTTATTCCATCCCCCACCTCTCACCCACACCTGCCTCTGCAAACTGCTTGACTGCAAAAACAACACTCCCCTTTCTCCTCTTTAACATCTGTCTCTCTTTAATATTAATAGTTCACACTTTTAAGGATGCATAAGTGCCAGCCACAAATTGTTAAGCTGTGCAGTTCTTTTCTGTTCTATTACTGAACAGTCTGGCGGGAGTTTGCCTTCTCAACATCGGTTATTAATTTTATTTTTCTAGTGCAATAAAATAAATAAGTGGTCTGCTGTAGGTGTGAGTTAATGAGGATTTGAAATGGATTTCAAGCATTCTTGTTGAGTGCTTATGATGCAGGTGTGATCTCATAAGTCAATTACCAGAACCAAACAGTTCAAAAGCCATAAAGCTCACCCACCATGGCATTACTAAATTAATAGATTTGTAGCTGTTAGGCTACAAATAGGAAAATGTCAGATGTTAAATATTTTTCATCAGTAATAAGTTGGAAGTTTGGGATCCCTTATCTATGCTTATACAGTCTCTTAAGTACCTCAGCCAGAGTTAATTTCTGTTTTATTACTTCTCAGCTTACAAGCATTTTAATGCCAGACTCTCAATTGCTATTTGTTTGTTTTTTTTTAATTTGTATTCAATTTATTTAAAAGCAAAACAAAATAGTTCACTCATTTCTCCCACCCCCCACCTCTGGCAACCACCAGTCTGTTCTCTGAATCTGTGAGCTTAATTTTTGTTTTCTTAGATCTCTTTTATAAGAGATCGTATGGTATTTGTCTTTCTCTGTATGAGTTATTTCACTTAGCATAATGTCCTCAAGGTCAATACATGTTGTGGCAAGATTCATTCCTTTTTACAGTTGAATCATATTCCCATGTGTGTGTATCTCACAGTTTCTTTGTTCATTTATCTGTTGAGGGACACTTGGGTTGTTTCCATATCTTGGTTATTTTAAATAATGCTGCAGTAAATATAGGGGTACATATATCTTTTTAAATTAGTATTTTCACTGTCTCCAGATAAATACTCAGAAGTGGAATTGCTACATGATATGGTAGTTCTATTTTTAATTTTTTGAGGAACTTCCATATCATTTTCCATAATGGTTGCACCAGTTTATATTTCTACCAACAGTACACAAGAGTTCCCTTTCTCCACCTCCTTGCCAACACTTGTTATTTCTTGTGTTTTTGATAATAGCCATTCTAACAAGTGATATCCCATTGTTTTGATTTTCATTTCCCTGACAATTAATGGTGTTGGGCATCTTTTCATGTACCTATTGGCCATCTGTATGTCTTCTTTGAAAAAAAATGTCTAAGGTGTTCTGCCCATTTTTTAATTGGATTATTTGGGTTTTGCTATTGAGTTGTATGAGTTTTTTACATATTTTGGAGAGTAGCCCCTTATCAGATACATGATTTATGGTTATTTTCCCTCATTCAGTAGGTTGCTTTTCCCTTTATTGAAGACTTCCTTTGCTGTGCAGAAGCTTTTTGGCTTAATGTAGTCCCACTTATTTATTTTCACTTTTGTTCCTTTTGCATTTGGTGTCATATTTTAAAAAATCATCATCAAGAGTCATGTCAAGAAACTTACATCTATGTTTTCTTCTGGAAGCTTAATGGTTTCAGGTGTGATCGTCAAGTCTTTGTATTGAGTCAATTCTGGTTTAGGGTGTAAGATAGTAGTCCATTTTCATTTTTCTGCATGTGGCTGTCCAGTTTTCCCAAACCATTTATTGAGACTGTCCTTTCTCTATTGTATACTCTTGGCTTCTTTGTTATACATTAGTTGGCCATATGAGCATGAATTTATTTCTGGGTTCTCTGTTCTGTTGCACTGATCTGTGTGTGTTTTTAGGCCAGTTGCATACTGTTTTGATTACTATAGCTTTATAATATAGTTCGAAATCTGGCCATATGATTGCCTCCAGCTTTGTTCTTTCTCAAGATTGCTTTAGCTGTTCAGGTCTCTTGTGGCTCCATACAAGTTTTAGGACTTTTTTCCCCATTTATGTGAAAAAATACCATTGGGTTTTTTTTTTTAATAAGGATTGCATTGAATCTGTATACTGCTTTGGGAAATACAGATATTTTAACAATATTCTCCCAATTCATAGACATAGAATGTCTTTCCATTTATGTGTTCTTGCTTTCTGTTTCTCACAGTTCATTATTAGTGTAAAGAAACGTAACCGACTTTTGTGTACTGGTTTTATATCATGCCACTTGACTGTATTTGTGAATTAGTTCTAACAGTGTTTTGGTGGAGTCTTTAGGGGTTTTGTATATATGATATAGTGTCATCTGCAAACAGTGACAGTTTTACTTCTTCCTTTCCAATATGGATACTTCTTTTTCTTGCCTAATTGCTCTGGCTAGGACTTCCAATATCATGGTGAGTAATAGTGCCAAGAATGGGTATCCTTGTCTTGATCCTGACCTTAGAGCTTTCAGCTTTTTCCCATTGAGTATGATATTAGCAGCAGGCTTGTTGTATATAGCCTTTATTATATTGAGGTTTGTTCCCTCTATACCTGCTTTGAGAGTTTTTATTGTAAATAAATACTGAATTTTTTCAAATGGTTTTTCTTTATAAGATTTTTATCCTTCATTTTGTTAATGTGGTATATCACATGGACTGATTTGTGAGTAGTGACTCATCCTTGCATCCCTAGAATAAATTCCACTGGATTGTGATATATGGTCTGTTCAATATATTGTTGATCTCAGTTTGCTAATATCTTTTAATGAACTGGCACTTAAAATAACTTTTTCTTGTGTTTTATTGAAGCATAGGGTCCAGTTTGAGCATTCACTTGTGCATTTATCCAATGTTTGTTTCTAAGAGCTTCTATATTCTGGGCACAGATGTTAGGTATAGATGTAAACAGGTGCACAGCCTCAGAAGGGAGATGCCTGAGGGCACAGTAAATGTGCCCTTGAGGATTCAGGAGGAGCCCTTGCGGAAGGGCCAGAGGATTTGCTAATCCCTTGTTTAGAGTAGCTGGGAGCACGGAGTCTGTAGTCAGACAGCCCAGGTTCAAATCCCTATTCCATCATTTATGAGATATATGACTTAGATTAGTTACTTCTCTGTGACTTCCCTAAAAAATGTCAGTATTCATGATACAGACTTAATGTCTGAATTAAAATCAGGAAATATTTATAAAGCCCTTAGAGTAGTGCTTGGTACACAGGGAAAACATTATATAAGTGTTTTAAAAATCAAGTAAAATAAATAATGTATATTTTGACCAAAGTAAAGATTAAAGAAAACTCTATTGCAAAAAATATAGAAACTGGCAAGCATTTTAATATTTGTCCTTAAATGTATAGAAAGTTTAGTTTATAGTTAGCTTGTATAGGAGTTTACTATTACTAGGTTCTATCTCCAGAACCTTGATTAACATCTATCCCCTGCATTTTCAGCTGTTTTGACTTTCTCAGGTAGAGAAGTTTCTAAATGAAATGACCTGCCATATGTGCTGTTGTAAATCTTTTCTCATTACTAGACATACCCAACAAAGGTTGACCCTTCCTGAGATGTAGCTTTGGGGACGCCTGCATTGGGTAGGAGTGTGAATGGGGGTCAAACAAGTGAATTCCTAAGAGCCAATGATTTTTTTTCTTTTCAAGTCATACTTTAGTCCGTATAGGATGTGACATTGATGGCAGGGGTCTGGAGAAATGGCATTTCATTGGAGAAGATAGCTAGAAAGGATTCACAAAGGTTGAAAGGAGAAAGTAGAGAGTTTCAGTTGCTGGTCTCAGATGTGGGCTCCATTTTGTAGACAGTGGAGAGTCATTGCATGTTTTCAGTAGGGGAGTGACCTGGATTAAGAGGAGCATTAGTTTTGGTTTTGAGGAGATTAATATAGTAAGAAGTATCCAAAGACTGGAAACAAGAGGCCTGTTGAGAGACAAGGCCACCACGTGGATAGGCGGGGATAGATGAGATGATGTGTGAGAGGCACCCAAGATGACTTTGAACTGAGGGAGGCTGGTGTATTGGTATTTATAGGATCAGAGTGTTTAATATGCAGTTCTAGCTCATTTATTCATTCGACAAATGCTTATTGAACATACACACTGCAGTGCTTGTAACCCCCCGAGGATGACTCATCGTGCTGTTTTCATGAAGAACAAAACAAGCACACGTGCATCCCGTGTGCAGCCTGAAGACCACTGTGGTGAGCCTCATTATAGGGCACCGTATGCATTCTGTGAGAGGACCTTGGGAACAGTGCCGGTTGGAAAAACAGAAGCTGTTTTCTCTGAACCATTCAGTTAGAAGGTGCTTCACCTTTATGAAAATGTCTGTGTGTTTGCCCTGACCACAAGGAGATCAGGGCAGTGGGACTGAAGGTGGGTTTTCTGTTCTGCAGACAAGTCATAGCTCCTGTCTTTTTACCTTAAAACACCTGACCACCTCTAAACTAGGACTCCACACGTGGCTCAGTGTAAAGAGTCTGCCTGCCAGTCCAGTGCTGGAGACGCAGGTTTGAGCCCTGGGCCAGGAAGATCCCCTGGAGTAGGAAATGGCAACCCGGCCCAGGATTCTTGCCTGGGAAATCCCCTGGGCAGATGAGCCTGATGGGCTGCAGTCCGTGGGGTCACGAAGAGCCGGACACGACGGAGCGCACGTGCACTAACCTCTGAACTGTGAACACTCACCAAAGTGCCATGTTCCACTGGCGCCTCTGCTGCTGTCTGTCCTTCCTCGTGTGAGACCCTTCCACTTTCTATTTCTCTTCCTGCTGCAGTTTGAGATGGGGAATAGGTCTATCACTCCAAGGAACAGATGGCCACGCCTTTGAGAGCTGGTGCGTTTCTGCAGAAATCATGTGTGTAGCCCTTAGCAAGAAATGTCCCCCAAATTATAATAGATCTTTAAATAGACCGACTTTGCAGTCACTGAGGTGCCCCGTGGAAGGTTTTTAAATCTCCAGTGTCAGTCACAAAAATGTCCACCCGTCCTTTGGAAAGCAGAGTAAAACAATGTGAAATAGACACTTCCCCTTATATTTCCTGCCCAAAGGTGATTCAGACTCCTCCCCACTCCTCCAAAGGTAAAAGTCTGGAAAAGAGATAGGATTACAAGCAGTATTTTTAACCCCAGCCCAGCACCGAAATGTGCAGCGCCTTCCGAAGTCCTCTGCACACTTGTTTTACAAGCTCGTCCGGGCAGAGAGGCTGCCCTCTGCCCAGTTGTTCGGGTGTGTCTTGTTTCCTGTTCCGTCGAGCGTGGAATCTCTGAGCAGCTCTGCTCCGCGTCACATGTATTTGCCACACAAGTGGCCCCTGTCAAGTCTGATGAAAGGGGAAGCTCAGCACCCTTCTATGAACATTCTCCTTTCAACCTGTCAGGCTCTAAAATTAGATAGGAGTTGCTATCACCAGACGTTCTTCTCTGTGGAGGGCTTGCCCTTTGCAGTTTTCCTTCATCTTCTGTGGATGAGCACATTCCAGTGATATCGAGAGTCCTGGTGTTTGGCTCAAAGAGCACCGAATCTGAACCAGGTTCACTGTGGGGGTGAAGATTGCGTGGGGAACTTCAGTGGCTGCACATGTTTGAATATGTTAGTAAAATTGATCTTATTACTAAATGTATTATCTCCAGAAAAGTAATCATTTCAGCATAGAGAGCTGATGTTCTCATTCTCTTGAAGAACAGTAATGTTTCCTTCATTTGTTGTGTTCACTAGCTCCTCCTCTCCTTTAAAGGAAGACGTTTCTGTTTATCTATTATGTGAAACCAGATCCGCGTGTTAAGGCGCCTGTGTCCGGGGTAGAAGCTGCTTTAAATTGATGACTTAGCAGTAGGGTTTTCTTAGGGTTTTCTCAAGCGTTGTTTCATTTCTGAAATGATTTGTGCCTTTTACTATTGAAACTGAGTTTTTTAGTAGATGTAGTGAGATTTGTATTATTGTTTAAATAATCTGTCCTCAAGGTTGTACACTGATGATTGTTTTTGAGAAGGATCATCTTTCCAAGCAGACTTATTCTGTTTAAAACAGTAATAATAAACAATAACCCCTATAACTGGAATAAGGCTTTTGACATGCTTCAGTGAGTCTCCGTTTCAAGAGGGTAACAAAAAAAAGCAATAGAAAGCACAGTATCTTTGCCAGAATATTTGTCCCTTGGATTCCCTAGAGTCTAGTAATCATTGTCTTGGGGGGGGTGGGAAGAATCTATTACAAAGTTTCTAGTAGTTGCAAATTTTGGGGTAATTACTTAAGGAAGCAATAGCTTGAAGTGAATTACTTTGTAACAGAGTAGAAGAAACTCTGGACCAGGGACTTGGTAATTTTATGTAAGCTGGCAGTGTTAAGTTGGCTGGTACTTTATGGATCTTGGGTTTGTCCTTTGTAAAATAAGATAGGGTGTCCCACTAGATGAAGTCCCAGAATGACAGTCTCTCCTTGTATCTGAAACAGTTTGAATCCCCAGAATTTGGGGTGATCACCTTGATCACCCAGGGCTGAGAAAGAGCTGACACCAACTTTCTTTGCCAGGCAGCACAGTCTTGTGACTACTTGAAAATACCCATCTCTGTCCTCCATCAAGAAATAGCGTGGACTTCCCAGAGAATGTGATTCCTTATTGCCTGGTTGTGCACATGTTCTTGGTTTCAAATGTAGACTAACGTCATCATGCTGCTGTGAGAGTCTCCAAAATTAAGTATATAAACTTTAAAGGGGAGGAACTCAGAATTTAGGGAGGAAGCTTTCTAAAGTCAGTGTCTGATCCGTCGCTGGTCGGCTTACTAATGTCTAGAACTAACTGTGGCTTTAAACTGCTGTTCTGATGCTTCTTTTTCATCTGTGGTGTCCCTGATGAAGGTTGTGTCAAATGCCTAGTCCCTCTTAGTGGTCTCATGGGTGCTTCCAAAGACATTCTTAGATTCTTCAGTGGTGCTTGTGTCTGTGAAGGTGGACAGGTGTGCTAGGGGAAAGACCCTGGTGCTAATGTTGGTATCATGGGTTCCTGGTTGAACTGGATCTGTTGCATGAACCATTTGCTCTGCTGCTGATGAAAAGGGGGAAGACCCGTCACGTGATGAGCTGTGGGCCCTGGATGATGGGCAGACCTTTTCTGTTACTCAAGTGGATGTCTGCTGGATCCTATGTGAGCACTTTGTTGTCCTGTCCGTTAAGGGTTTCTTTATGGCTTTGGCATTCCATCAAAGGGCTGCGCCCACAGTGGTCAGAAAGAATGGATGTGGGTTGTCAGCTTGCTCTCACTTGGTTTCAGTTATGAGGGGGAAAAGTAAGTCTCTGCTTTTTAGCTGGAACCTGGGTGGTGGTATAGCAATAAACTACTGAAAATAGCCTATGGGTTCAAGCTTCAGCAATTGCCTCCTCATCAAGCACTAATGGCTTTTGTAGCACATAAATATATAAAGTACATTATGGTCATTGAATGTTACTAATAATAGTTCAAGGTTTGTACTGCTGCTGCTATAGCTTCACTGTAGCTAGTGAGAGGAGCCAGGAGTACCAGGTGGGGTTGAGGCTAGTGCAGCAGAGGTTCTGAGCAGGGTCCCCCTGGGCGAGGAGGGACTGAGAAGAGAAAGGACAGAGTGAGTGCCTGGGTGTGGGGTCCTTGGTACAAGATCATGCTTCTGAGAGTTGGCAGTCGGGTGGCTGAGGAGACAGTGAATGAAGAGCTGCTGCTACCAGCTGAAATGAGACAGAGGAGCCTGAACAAGGCAGACCTAGAGCACGTTGCCTTGGAGATGCAGACGGGTCACTGCCCTGTGAGCACTCAGCCCTCAGCGTGGAGCCCCCCCGAGGGGCTTTCTGATAGCAGGGACCTGCAGATGTGGACGTGGAGGTCCTTAGCACAGCAGTTTACTAGAGCTCTCTGAGATGGCAAATGGGAGTTTGCAGAGAGAAAAGAGAACACCACATATAGAAAAGTGCAGAACAGTAGCATTTGGCAGCAGGAAGAAGAGCTAGTAATGGATCAGTTAGAAAGGTTGAAAAAGAATGAGACACTCCACACAGGAAGCCAAAGAAGTAGTTGCCAGATTGGGATCAAAATGGATAAGGCCTGGGAAGATACCAATTTGAACATGGCATTTCTAAACAGTGGGGAAAAGAACTACTCTTCATTAAATGGTGTAGAATAGTTGACTATTTGGGGGAAAGTAGTTAGATACCAGACTATATGTAAAAACAAACTTCATTTGGATTATAACTATAAATGTAAAAAATTCAAAATGAAAATATAGATAATGCTTTTATAGTTGGGGATGATGGAGTCCTATCTGTATATGTGCTATCTGTCTATATTTAAGATACCACAAAGAAGCTTTAAAAACCGGCTATAGCATGGGAGGAAATACAAACAAAATATATGGCAGAAAAAAAGGTAAATACCCTTAATGTAAGAAGAGTGTCTGTTAATTGATCAGAAAAGAAAGCACACTTTGTTCTCTGAGGAAGAGATATAACATGACCAATAAACAGATGAAAATGTTTGTTAATTTAAAAACTGATTCTTAAAATAATAATAGGATAATGTTTGCCTACTAGGCCAACAAAAAAATCCATCTTAACATCAACTACTAATAAGAAATGGACACTTACTGTCATTAGGAGCTACAAGTTGACGCACCATCTTTAGAAAATTATTTGCCAGAATCTATTGAGTTTTTTTAAGTTGGAATATAGTCGATTTACAATGTTGTATTTCTTCCTGCTGTATGGCACAATGAATCAGTTATACATATACATACACCCACTCTTGGGTCATATAAGTCAGTACGTAGTATTAAAGAGTTCCCTGTGCTACTGGTGCTAGTAGAAAGAAAGAAAGTGAAGTTGGCTAAGCTGTGTCTGACTCTTTGTGGCCCCATGGACTGTAGCCTACCAGGCTCCTCTATCTATAGAATTTTCCAGGCAAGAGTACTGGAGTGGGTTGCCATTTCCTTCTCCAGGGGATCTTCCCGACCCAGGGATTGAACCCCGGTCTCCCACATTGCGGACAGACACTTTACTATCTGAGCCGCCTGGGAAGCCCCTAGTGCTTCCCAGTAGGTGCTAGTAGAGTAGGTCCTTATTAATTATCTATTTTATATGTAGTGTGTGTATCTGTCAGTCCCATCTCCCAATTTATCCCTCCACCCTTTTCCCCTCTGGTAATCATAAGACTGTTTTCCACATCTATAACTCTTTCTTATCTGTAAATTTAAAAAAAAAAAAAAGATACAAATAGACTTAAGATTCCACATATAAGCAGCATCAGACAATATTTGTCTTTCTCTGACTTCACTCAGCATGATAGTCTCTAGGGTCATTCATGTTGCTGCAAATGGCATTTCATCCTTTCTATGGCTGAGTAGTGTTCTGTTGTATTTATGTACCGTGTCTTCTTTATTCATTCCTCTTTTGATGGACATTTTGGTTATTTTCATGTTTTGCTATTGTAAATAGTGGTGCAGTGAACATTGGAGTGCACCTTCTTTTTGAATTATGGTTTTCTCCAGACAGATGCCCAGGAGTGGGATTGCTGGCTCATTTGGTAGTTCTGTTTTTAGTTTCTTAGGAAGCCTCCATACTGTTCTCCATGGTGACTGTACCAATTTACATTCCCACCATCAGTGCAGGAGGTTCCCTTTTCTCCATACCCTCTCCAGCATTTATTGTTCGTAGATTTTGTTCATGATGGCCACTCTGAAACTGCTGTGAGGTAATACCTTATTGTAGTTTTCATTTGCATTTCTCGAGTAATTTATGATGTTGAGCATCTTGTCACGTGCTTTTCCAGCCATCTGTATGGCACAGACCACCCGTGTGGGTCTTACTCTGTTCTGCCTGCCACTGACCAGTTGCTGCGCTCTCCTCCAAGTCTCCAAAGCTCCCTGCATGTCCCAGCTGGTCTCCCCACTCGTGAGGAGGCTTCTCTGAGTGTGGGACCCTCTCCTCTCCTCCAGTTCCCCATCCAGGGGTGCAGGGTCCGTCTCATGCCCTTTTTTTCTTTATTTCATCCGACCTGGTTGTGCAGGAATTTTTCTTGTCCTTTTAACTATCTGAGGTCCTTTGCTAGTGTTCAGCAGGTGCTCTGTGAGAACTGTTTCATTTGTAGATTCTTGATGTACTTGTGGGAGAGGCGAACTCCACATCTTCCTATTCCACCACCTTGACTCTAATTCCTCTGTTAAAATTTTAAATGCATGTACACTTTGATCTAGCGATCTCATGTCTAAGAATATATCCTACAGAAGTCATGAGTATATAATCCCTTTTACATAAAAGGGATTTATTCCATCATTGTTAATAACAGAAAAAGAATTGTCTGAATAGCTTTTGGTGAGCAAAATGGTTAAATAAGCTTGTTAAATGGTTAAATCCAATGAAGTTTTTATAGTGAAGTTTTAAGTCTGTATATCTTAACCTGGAAAGAATTTCATAATATATAGCTGACTGGGGAGAAGCAAAATAAGTTTTATCCCAGCATTTGCCTGATTTTATTATGTACTGCCATTTAATAATAACCTGTGTATGTGAATATGTATAAATAGATATGTCTCTATAAGCATGTGAAAAAGTTCAGAAGGATCTACACCAGTAGGGTAGAGGTATGGATGGAGAGACAAAGACAAAAACATTCACTGATGCCCTTTGAAAGGGTGGTGGTGGGCACAGTCCTGAAGGAGGCAGGCTGGTGTGAGCTGTGGGTGTGTAGGTTACTGTGGATATATTTGATCGGGAAGAAAGCAGGAGATGGAAATTTAGCTTGAGGGGCAGACAGGGTAGTGCAAAAGATTTGGGGCTTTGTTGTTATTGTGTAGGACAGAAGAAATTTGAGTTTGTTTGTATGCCAAGGAAAAGGAGACAATACAAAAAGAAAAATTTGTGGTGATCAGAAAAGTGCAGTAGTAGTGAACCCTTCTGGGGTTCAGAGGGTAAGTGAAGGTGGCAGAAGGTTTTTCAAGAATTCCAACAGATGACTCCCATGAAGATAGGCAAAGCCAGATCCAAAGAGCAGCAGATGCAAATGGGTGATGCTTGGCATGGAGGAAAATGGAAAACACTGGAAACAGCTACTCTGGAATTGATTAGAAAAAAGGCATAAGGTCAGAGCCCATGACTTCAACTATTATTAATCTGTAATTAAGTGAATTGGCACTTCCTGAGTGCCTAGCAGCCCAGAGAAGGAAAAGGAACCCAGTTGGTTAGGTTAGAATTAGAGGATTTCAGGCATTAGTGATACTTTATGGGTGACAAGGGTCACCCTGAGGGTCACAAGCTGGGCAAGAAAACCCAAGGGAGGCTGACAGAGCCAGAGAGATATAAGGGATTGAATGTTGTAATGAAAGTTTGTTGCTGTTGTTTTATTTTTTTATTGAAGGATAATTGCTTTACAGAATTTTGCTGTGTTCTGTCAAACCTCAACATGAACCAGCCATAGGAATACACATGTCCCCTCCCTTCTGAACCTCCCTCCCGTCTCCCTCCCCATCCCACCCCTCTAGGTTGATACAGAGCACTGTTTGAGTTTTGTAATGAAAGTTTTTTTAAAAAGGAAAGAAAAAAGGCAGATACCTCAGGAGTAAGGAAGAGAAGGTAGAGCAAGAACAAGAACAAGTTGGAGTCACTGGGGAAACGAGTTCCTTTCAGAAGAGCTCCAAGTTCTAAGGGCCAAGGGATGGGTGTTTGCAGTACGTGTCGACTTGACTCTGGAGACGTTAAGTCCGTGACAGAAGGGATTATCCGGGTCGTATTCATCTGTATGTCTCAGCACCGTGCTTGGCACATAATGGACATGCAGCAGATATTTGAATGAACAAGTGGATAGGGGGTGGTGGCGGCAGACATCGGGCCTGTAAAGGCATCCAGGCAGGATAGGTGGACCACTCACTGAAAGAAAATCACTAGTCACTAAAGAAAATCGCAGGAGAACTGGGTCAAGAGAAGTAAAGTCTCAGATTGAATTATCAAGGACTGTGGGAAAATACCTGCTTTTGGTTGATGTCCCTGAGGAGGCTAGAGGGGATGATACAAGTCAACAGCGTGACTAGTTTTTTGAGCCTAGATCCACCTGCATCAGAAGAGCCAGCAGATGTGCTGAATCTGCAGATTCGGGCATCCATCCCACACCATGGGGTCCGAATTCCTGGGAATGATGCCTAGGAAAATGGCATTTTTAACATGTTTATGCCAGATTCTTAGGTCTAACCAATAAGGTTCAAGAACCACTAGTGTAGATTCTGAGGTGAAGCTTTTTGGTTGGGCCAGGTTTGGGAAGAACAAGAAAATAAGGAGCTTCTCCTTATTCCTGAGCAGATCTACAAAGAAAATACCCACAAAGTCTCTGAAAGAAAAGTTTTAAAGGAAGTGGCTTCAGGAGGAATCAGTTTATAGAGTCAGGTTAAGGTTTATTATCAGCTGCCATTCCATAGATGGAAATGGCATAAAATACTCCTCTGTGTCTATATAGTGAAAAAATCTGTACACATATATATTAAGTGTGTATGTTCAAGTCTGAAATAACCTTTTAAGGAGTTTCTTGAAGATGATATTGTTGTGATCATCCTCACAGTGCCCTTTTACTTTGGGACAGTGTTTACAATGTTGTTATTTTAACATGTGAGCCAGAGCAGCTTAAAGCTTGGGTATATTTTTTGCAGCTACAGGCATAAGGGAGCCTTTGTGCTTTGGATGGTGTTCCTTTGTCCTGGAGACAGATGGGAACAGACCAGTTCAGGCACTGGAAATCCTCCTCCAGGTGGTAGCAAAGAGGAGGGTCTGAGAGCTCAGTGGGGACAGAGGTGCGCCAGTCCAGGTGACTGGTGCAGAGCGGCTGTGGCCCGAGGAGAGCTCAGTTGGACCAAAGAGGGAATAGGTGCGGGGCTGGGGTTGGAGGGTAGGTGGGAAGTTGGGAAGTCGCTGTATTGGTTAAGGTAGAACCATGTGAGACCGTTCGCTCCCTGGATGCGGCTGCCTCTGTGGTTAGATTACTCCTGATTGAGGGCCCTGTGTGTTAGGGCGTTATCCCAGTCCATCTCTTGTTCCTCTGCATTTTCTTGTCCTGCCCACACAGTTACTTTCTATCAGTGGCTGCTACCTGACACTCAGTAACTTTAAATAAGACTCTGTCCCGTTGAATGATTTTGAACTCTGCAGTGTATTCTCCATGATTCCTTAATGACCAAAGTGATGTACTCTCTCAGTATTTCTCTCCAAAGTCAGAAGCAAATGCTTGTTATACTGTTTCTTGGCAGGTTTCAAAATAACAACCAGACTTGCAGGCATTAACTGTGACCCTGTAGTGCCTTTCTCCAAATCTGCCTTGACTTCCCCTGCCCACCCCTCACTGTTTATTTCCAAGGACTTTGTGGCAACTTTCTGCAGTAGAACTGCTACCTTAAAAAGCTTTGGATAGAATATGGCTCCAAGTCACAGTGACTGTAGACATTTGTGTCTTTGACTATGAAGTTATTAGAAAGATGTTTCTAAGCTGGGGCACTTTACAGGTGTCATCTGGGATAAAGACACCGTGTTTCCCCAAAGAGAAAGCTGTTTACAGATTTTTGTCTGAAAAAAAGCCATTATCAGCTTTGGGTGACTTGGTGCTTTTTGTGTGTCTTACCGTTTGAATAGTATTTCACGTTCTCTTGCTAATCCTTTTTCTCTTATTCCTTTTACCCAAAATGTAATGAATCTAGAAATGTTAACTGAACTTGCCTGAGTATGTCCAGATTCAGGGAGATTTGGTGAGCCTTCATTATCAATACTGGAGAAAGTGTCATTGTTTAATCAAGACAATAGGATTTCTGGGTTGTTCCTCATCTACTCTATAAAGCTCACACGCATTTTGTTGTTGCTAACATTTATTTAGTAGTTGAACATAGAAAAATGAAGAGTTGAGTGTCTTAACATTTAAAGAGGAAGTTGAACATAAACTGTCTCTCCTAGAGAAATCGTCTTTCTCAATCGGACTCTTTGATAGAAGAGCTAAATCTGACTTTCCAGTGCTTGGAGGGATGCTCAGGAGCAGAGAACTGAGTGCCTCTTCTCTTAATTGGGCCTCATGGAGACCCTAAGAGGTGGGCATGACAGCCACATTTTAGGGATAAAGAAATAAGGCTGAGACCAGACAACTTGCCCAGCGTCACCTAGCTTTTGCTAGTGAATAAGAATTCAAAGTCAAGTCTGCCTGAGCTCACTACTCCACACTGTCTCCATAAAAACTGAAATATGCTTTGTCATCACCTAGCCCTTTAGTGGTACTGGATTTTCACTGTGCCACTCTGCGTCTTAAAGAATTTGCTACCTACTTTTCCCATGTAAAAGCATTCAAGTGCTTCCTCAGGAATGTGAAATCTAACTACTCTGCTTTCTTTTGCTCTAGATTTTCTACCCTAGCAAGGATGGCACAAAGATTCCGATGTTCATCGTGCATAAAAAGGGCATAAAATTGGATGGCTCTCACCCTGCCTTCCTATACGGCTACGGTGGCTTCAACATATCTATCACACCCAACTACAGGTGAGCGTGGCACCTCTGTGTATCTGATCTTCTCCAAACAGTAGGAGAAGCCAGAGGCTGGTCTAGACTGTGTCTGCACCTGAACCCCCTTCCCTTGGTCCCCACAGATCTCGTCTTTGTTCCTTGTGTGTGTTTATTAAGCCTGTTCTGTGTTGGGAATTGAGATGAGTAAGGAAGTGTACTTACACGTTTTCTTTTCTGAGCCAGTGGATGTGCTGGTAGTTTCAGCAGAGACCATCCAAGGTGTAGGAAAAATGTTGGGAGGAAAGACCACATGAGTGTCTGAAGATCACCTTCCTCTGATCTTCAGCATCCAGGAAGTTAGCACCCAGACCATCCGGAGCCTTGGGCTGCCGAAGCCTGTCATTTCCCCAGTTACTGAAAGAAAACATGATAAAATTTCAGAGAGAGTTTTCAAAGCAAAATTAATTTCAGTTACAGCAAGCAGAGAAATAACCTCAGTACTAATACTGTTAGGGTCAGTGGAAAGAGGAGGAGGAAAACAAAATCTAAATTTTGTAAAGAAGCTCTGTGCTACAGTTTCTTCTGTTTATTTCTAGAAAACATCCTGCAGCCCTGGGCACTCCGTTCTTGTTTTCTGGTTCTGTGTCCTTGATCTCCTCTGTCTCTCTCACGCCTAGTTTACCATGTAAATCTCTGGAAAACCTGTGTAAACTTCATACTTCAGAAAGAGCTTGCTTTCTTTTTTCCAACTTAATTTGGAGACAGATACTGGGTGTTCACACCAGGGCTGCGTCAGGTGACCGGGCAGTGTTTTGTTGCCAAGACAGCTGTTCAAAGTGAGGTATACTGAATGTTCGTGCAAATGTCTGGGCTTTGCAGTTCATCAGTCAGAAGTTTTACATTACTTGCTTTAAGTGAACTATGTAAGCACTGGGCTCCCGTTCGGGTGATCCCACGTGTGGAGTGTCTTCAGGGGTACGTGTGGTGGAGGGAGACAGCGCGCTCCTCGCCGGGCACTTCCGGACGGTTAACCTTTCCACCATCTCTCAGCGTGTCCAGGCTCATCTTCGTGAGACACATGGGTGGCGTCCTTGCAGTTGCCAACATCAGAGGAGGTGGCGAATACGGAGAGACGTGGCATAAAGGTGAGGCATATTCTCTGCAGAAACACAAACATGGCACAGTCTGAGCCGAGGTGTTAGGAGCCGAAGAGATAAGGATGCTTCCAGACACACTGCTGGCAGTATCCCCACCTTTCCAAATTGAAACTGTAGTTTCAGTGTCTGTTTAAATTAACAGCTCAGTCTTTTCACATTTTCCTTGGCAGTCTATTTTAATGAAGTACATATTTTTCAGAAGCATCCCCTTCATACCATAACCAATTTTTTTAGCAATATATGGGGTACATTTTTATCTATCACTGTCAGAAGTGAGTCTGGGGGATAACTTTTGGTATTTATTGTGTCCTCTGTTAGCCAGATAATGCTAAACAGTGAAAGCCATGCTGTCTTAAAACAGACTGCAAAACCAGGTTATTTTCTCGTAAGAGAAACGATCTCTCTAAAATAGAGCTTTCCTAGTCCCAGTTTGGGCATCTTTTGGTTGTTTTCTCCAAGTTTTCCAACACTGCTAACAAATAGCATCCCCCCCTAGCATTACTGTTGGGACTATCATGTGCAGGTTTTATTAAACACAATGCAGTTGTTATTCTTTTCTGGTTTTAATGACTCAGTCTCTGGCCTCCTGAAGCATGTATTCTAGTTGCTTGAGGAAATTAAAAACATTAATGGCAGTCTTTATTTTTAAAGCCCTGTATTTTCCTTTTCTCTCCATATGGAGCATGCCCTGTCTCCCAGGCTTTTGTATATCTGAAATGTATAGATGAGTCAATAACTTGAAGAAGATGCTCTTCCCTTACCTTATTCCTGTGTTTGCGGGAGGCACCTTCACTCCCACTAGCTCCCTGCTTCTCCCCTCTCGACATCAGCCATCATGTTGAAGACAGTCTGCAGGCCTGGGGGCAGACCCCATTGCCTGGGCTTGATTGGGCAGCACCAGGCGAGGGGGCCCTTCTCCCACCAGAAGAGCATCCAAGACCACCCTTCAGATCCATAAACCCACTTGTTCTTCTCTGCCTCCTGAGGCCAGAGGCTCTGGTGTGCTGCATCAAATCAGATCAACAAAGATGAGGGTAGATCTGTAAAGAGAATTCTTCCTAAGTAACTATTAGGTGTCAGGAGGCAGGAAAGGCCCAGAACTGACCCTTAGGTCTTCAGCATGCACCCCAAGGACCAATGTTAGCAAACTACTTGAGCATCTTAGCAAGATTGAATGTCCCCAGTGAACACATGGGGCCCCAGCCATTGTTGGGCCAACTGCTGCCAGGTATCATCCCTGAAGGCTTTACTGATTGTCATTGTATTTGAAACAGCATAGAATTTATTGTATAATTTTGACTTGGACCTGATATTAGAGTTTAATTACCCTAAAATCATACTGTGAAACTGTGATATTAAGAGATGACTAAGAAAAGGAGAATAAAAATAAAATGTCAATATACTATATGTTTGATTTACATCCCAAACCAATATGCTAAGTGTGGAGCCCTTGATTCACCCAATTTTCTGGTTTAAAAATTTTCATGTTCACACTTAAACACCCACCTGCATGGACTTCTGACACTGTGGCCTTCTCAAAGGACCCAAGTCCTTCACCGTAAAATTCTTTTGTTCCTTAGGTGGTCCATTGAGCTCTGATAGGGAAGAGTGCCCTCCCTTGGTCTTGGTCAACTTTCTCATCTTTGTATTAAATATAACCAAGTTATTTTCCAAAAGCCTTGGGGGGAGGGAAGTTTGCAGCTTGACTGAAGCTGAAAGTTGCTTACCTGTGTTTAGATTGATCATAGATGTTCTCCCAATTTAGGCAGCGAAAGGACCCCAAATGGACCTTTTCAGTTAGACCCTGTCATATTGAACATTGATAAATATAGATTCCATTCTGTTAATTGAGTTTTAAAATTCAATGCCCTTTAAAAAATATAGTCATATACCCAAAATTATATTATTCCTGGAAACTAAGTTATCCTAGCCATTCTAATTCAATTAAAATCTTAATAACATTTGTTTTGATATGAAAAAATTTCTTCAGTAGTACTGCTTCATCCTTAATTCAATTTCTGCAAAAATGGTTATATTTAATCTCAAATATCTAATCAGATCTATGTCTGCTTTTTGTTCATTTCATAGGCAGTTATTTCAGGTACCCATTCCTTTGAGAGCATGACTTTGACTTTTGGCCTTTATTTTTAGATATTTTAAGACCTTACAGGTCTTCCTCTCTTAATGTGTTCATTTGACTATGAGAAAGCTGAGATTCTCTGGGGAGATCTTTGAGATCTCTTCAGTCAAGACTAGAGAGGAAAAAAAGACTAGAAAAACTAGGGACTTCCTTGGTGGACCAATGGTTAAGACTGCAGTTCTGCTGAAGCAGGGCATGCATTCAGTCCTTGGCAGGGGAAGACCCTGCATGCTGCAGGGCCAACAAAGACTAAAACTAATAAGCTACTTTGTGCAACAACATTCCCCCACCTAATCACCTAATTCCTCCTGTGTGTGTGAGTCACTCAGTCATGTCTGACTTTTTGCGACCCTATGGACTATAGCCTTCCAGGCTCCTCTCTACGTGGGGTTCTCCAGGCAAGAATACTGGAGTGGGTTGCCATTCCCTTCTCCAAATTCCTACTTAAGTTCTTGAATAAATAGCTGAGGGCAAAATCAGAGAACTTTAGTTCTCAAAATCACTTACCCATCTCAAAGTCCTGCAGAGAGGAGAGGTGAGACATGAGCCTGTCTGTGCAGAGCACCTTCATCTTCCCAGGAAAGAGGCAGTGAGCTCACCTCCATCGTCACATTCTCTGTGGAGCTCTCGGAGGACTCAGTTCTGCTCCAGGTCGTGTGTCAGTGAGTCCAGCTCCTCCCAGGACACAAGTTCGTGTTGATGACATGCTTTCTCATTTTTGTTCTCATGGTGGTCAGACATCATGACAGATCATCTCTTCCCTTTGGGGCATTTGCCTTATAAGTTCTAAGAGGTTTTAGAAAAATGCAAAGGCACCATATGGATGAGCAGTTATGGTACTGATGATGGATTTCTGTAGTGCATACATTGAGGCATTTTTCTAAATGTAGTGTTAGCTCATTGTGTTTAAGTTGATCAGTAGTTGAAACTATGCCTTATCATCATTTGAATTCCTCTTAGGTTAAAATGTTTTTGTTGATTTTTCTTTTTTTTTTTTTTAGTATTTTGTTAATTAACTTATCTTTCACTTTGGCACATTACAGGTGGCATCTTGGCCAACAAACAAAACTGCTTTGATGACTTTCAGTGTGCTGCTGAATATCTTATCAAGGAAGGTTACACGTCTCCCAAGAGGCTCACTATTAATGGAGGTTCAAATGGAGGCCTCTTAGTAGGTGAGAACTGGGTTTATTCATTGTACTTTACTAGTTAACTCTTAAGAGTTTTCAGATACTCTAACTTTGGGCTCATGGATGGTAGCAGTGGTACAGAAAAAGCAAAACCTGTTTGTATTTGGGTATCTAATAACATATGAAGACACAACTAGTGACTCAGCTCATCAGAGCATGATGAGCTCTCCTCCTCCCTGTTCTGAGCTCTTCTGGACCACAGTTCTCACCCTTCCCTCCCCTGGGTGGGGACTCCCTTCCCACAGACCAAGCCCACAAGTCTCTCGAGTTCAGGCAGCACAGGACTGAACCAAGTAACACCCCTCTGACTGTGCTAGCCACCCGTGATCACTAGGTATAAATGCTTGTTGAATACCTAACGCCATGGGATGCTAAACGCTGTGGGTGCAGAGAAAGAAGTCATAAAGGAAAATGAGGTCCATGCAAAGACGGATCCATAGCTTAAAAGCAACGAAATAGCCTTAGTCATAGTTCACCTGCTGAGCACCTGTGTGCCAGGCCCAGTGCCGAGCCCTTGACAGGCATGCAGCCTGGGAGATGGGGCTCTGAGAGGTAGAGAAGCTTGCTAGTGTGGTGGTGATGCTGGGGCTGATGATTAGCACCATGGTTGTAGATTCTGCTCTTTTAACCTCTCTGTGGCACTGCCTCTAAGTAGATTTTCCTATGTTTTGGTAGTTTTAATGAAATTTTACTTTGCTTTCGTCTCTCGGCAGTACTTAACATTGCAGTGGACATTTATAGTGGGCCTGCACTCTGCTTGCTGGGTCCCACCTCCAGCGTCACCAGGAGACGAGGGGCCATTTTACAAATGTAGATTAGCATAGAGAGACTCAGCCTAAAAAGCACATGTGACAGTTTTCAGCTTTCAATTCTGTTCCCAGGGGATTTTGACATTCCCTGTTTCCTTGTCTTTGAAATATACTAACTCGTGTCAAAACTTGAATTCCTTCCCTTACTTTTCTACCCCTTACTTTTTTACCCCAATAGAATATAGACTTGAAAAAAAAAACAACATTTTCCCATGGAGGTAAAATGTGTATGTCCGAAATAATTTGTTTAAATTTGGAAAGGGTAGAGATGTGGCCAAGATGGCGAGCCTTTGAGCTCACCTTCTTCCATGGGCACACCAAAATTAACAACTATTTACAGAACAACTATGAGAACAACCTGAAGACTAACAGACTAACAGATTTTCTATAGCTGAAGATACAAAGAAGGAACCTCAATGATATGGGTAAGGAGGGGCAGATGCATAGTATAGTCAAGACCTACAGCCTCAGGCAGGCAGGCAGCCCACAAATGGGAGGATATTCACAACTGCAGGATAATCCTTCCGAAAGAGAGAGAGGTTCAAGACCCCACAGCAGGCTCCCCAGTCCAGAGACCCCTCACCAGGAAGACAAGCCCCCAGAACACCTGGCTCTGATCTTCCTTTCAGGAGAGTGAGAGGGCTGTGGGAGATGGAGACTCCACTCTTAGAGTGCACACAAAATCTCACATGCTCCGAGTCCCGGCTTATGGGCAGTGATTTGAAAGGAGCCTGGTCAAATTTGCTTGCTAATCTGGGAGAGCCTCCCAGAGGGGCAGGAGGCAACTGGGACTCCTAGCGGGGACACAGATGCTGGGGGCAGCCATTTGGGGGAACTTATTTTACCACAAGGACGCTGGTGCTGAGAAGCACCATTCTGGAGTCCCCCCTCTGGCTACCATCAGCACTCTACCCACCGGCAGACTGGCACCAGCTCTGCTCATGCAGACAGGCCTGGCCTGCCAGCATACCGAAAGTAGTTGGCCCTGCCACCACAGAAGGGCCATGCACCCCTACACCATGTGGGGGTCACCACACGGGAGTCTGCTGCTGTGGTAGGACGTCAGCTGCATGGGGGTCTCAGAGCACATAACCAACCCACCTCATACACAAACACAGAGTTAGGCAAAATGAAAAGACAGAGCTATGTTCTAAACCAAGGAGGCAAGCTAAAACCCCTAGAAGAAGAACTAAGCAAAGTGGAGATAAGCAATCTTATCCAATAAAGAGCTCAAGGTAATGATCATAAAGATGCTCCACAAACTCAGGGGAAGAATGGATGGACATGGTGTGAAGTTTAACAGAGAGTTAGAAAATAAAAAGAAGAGGCAAGAAGAGGTGAAGAGTACAATAACTGAAATAAAAGAATATATACATACTAGTAAGAATCACGGAGAAGGCAATGGCACCCCACTCCAGTACTCTTGCCTGGAAAGTCCCATGGACGAAGGAGCCTGGTAGGCTTCAGTCCATGGGGTCACATAGAGTTGGACACGACTGAGCGGCTTCGCTTTCACTTTTCACTTTCATGCATCGGAGAAGGAAATGGCAACCCACTCCAGTGTTCTTGCTTGGAGAATCCCAGGGATGGGGGAGCCTGGTGGGCTGCCGTCTATGGGGTCGCACAGAGTTGGACACGACTGAAGTGACTTAGCATCAGCGGCAGCAGCAGCAAGAATCAACAGTAGATTAGATGATATAGAGGAATGGATCAGAGACCTGGAAAACAGAATAATGAAAATCATACAAGCTGAACAGAAAAAACAGTTCTAAAAAAATGAGAACTTCAAAAACAAACTTACAGTTACTACAGGGAGAAGAGGAAGTAGGGATAAGTTAGGAGTGTGGGATTAACAAAGACACACTACTATATATAAAATAATCAGCAAGGACCTACTGTATAGCACAGGGAACATACATTCTATAATAACCTATGTGGAAAAGAATCTGAAAAAGAATGGATATGTGCATATGTATATATGAATCACTTTGCTGTATACCTAAAACACACACAGCATTGTAAATTAACTATAGTATAAAATAAAATTTTAAAAACATATTTATGCACCCAACATAGAAGTACCTAAATGTATAAGCAAATATTGATGACGTAAAGGGAGAAACCAAGAGTAAAACAATAACAGGAGACTTTAGTATTCCATTTACTTCGATGGATAGACATTCCAGACAGAAAATCATTAAGGAAATACTGACTTTAAAGATACATTAGATTAGATAGACTAAGTAGATTAAGAACATTCTATCCAAAAGCATCAGAATACACATTCTTTTCAAGTGCACATGGATCATTCTCCAGGATAGATCATATGCTATGCTACTAAACACATCTGAATAAATTTAAGAAGGTTGAAATTACATCAAGCATCTTTTCCAACCACAACAGTATGAGATTAAACATCAACTACAAGGAAAAACTGCAAAAAATGAACAGAGGCTGAACAATAAGGTACTGAACAACCAGTGGGTCACTGATAAAGAGAAAATTAAGAAAATTAAAATTAGAGACAAATGAAAATGGAATCTAACCTAACACCTAAAGTGACTACAATAATAAAAATTAGAGCAGTAAAAGAGACTGAAAAACAGTACAAAAGATCGATAAAACTAAGAGCTGTTTCTTTGAGACGATGAAAAAATTTTACCAGACTTTTACCAAGACTCATCAAGAAAAACAGAGAAGGCCCAAAGAAAATCAGAGATGAAAGAGAAATCACATCCAACACCATAAAAAATGCAAAGGATCCTAAGATACTATGAATAATTATGCATAATAATGTGGACAACCTATAAGAAATGGATAAGTTCCTAGAAACTAGCCATCTCCCAAGACTGAATCAGGAAGAAAGTCTTAACAAACCAATTACCAGTAATGAAGTTGAATCAGTAAATTAAAAAAAAAGAAAACTCCCAGCAAACAAAACGTCAGGACCAGATGTCTTCACGGGTGAATTCTATGAAACATTTAGAGAGAAGTCAACACCTGTCTTCTCAAACTGTTCCAGAAAATTGAAGAGGAAGGAGCACTTCTGAACTCATTTTACAAGGTCAGCATCACCCTGATATAAAAACCAAAGATACCACACATAGAAAAAAGAAAATTGCAGGCCAGTATCACTCATAAACATAGATGTGAAAAGCTTCAAAGTCTTAGCTAGCCAAATTCACCAGTACATTGAAAGGATCATACACTGTGATCAAGTAGGATTTATCTCAGGGATGTAAGGATGGTTCAATATCTTTTGACAAAATTCTACATCCATTTGTGATTAAGCACTCTTAACAAAGTGGGTATAGAGGGACACATCTCAATATAATAAAGGCCATGTATGACAAGTGCTAATATCATACTCAACAGTGAAAAGCCAAAAGCATTTCCTCTAATGTGAGGAACAAGAAAAGGGTCTTATTGACAAAAAACAAAAAACAAAAAAAAAAAAGAAAAGGGTCTTATTGAGACAAGAGAATCACTCACCACTCCTGTTAACATTATATTGGAAGTCCTATCCACAGCAACAGACAAGCAAAAGAAAGAAAAGTAATCCAAATTAGAAAAGGAGTAAAACTGCCACTGTTTGCAGATGACATGGTACTATATATAGGGAATCCTAAAGATGCCATCATAGAACTAATTAAGTTGCACATACAAAATCAATATATAGAAATCTGTTGCATTTCTATACCTTAACAAATTATCAAGGGAAATTAAGAAAACAATCCCATTTAAAATTGCACCAAAAAGAATAAAATACCTAGTAATAAATCGAATCAAAGAGGCAAAAGACATGTACACTGAAAATTGTAAGACATGATGAAACTGAAGGTGACACAAACCAATTAAAAGATATACTATGCTCATAGATTTGAAGAGTTAATATTATTAAAATTACCCTGCTACCCAAGGCAATGTACAGAGTCAATGCAAATCCTATCAAAATATCAATGGCCATTTTGCAGAATTAGAACAAATAAGAAGCACAAAAGACCCCAAATAGCCAAAACAATTTTGAAAAAGATGAACAAAGCTAGAGGTATCATGCTCATTGATTTCAAACTGTACTGCAAATTCTAGTTACCAAAACAATATGGTACTGGCATAGAAACAGACATAAAGGTCAATGTAACAAAATAGAGAACCCCAAAATAAACCCACATATATGGTAAACCCACAACAAAGGAAGGAAGAATATACAGTGGAAAAACGGTAGCCTTGTCAATAAATGGTGTTGGGAAAACTAGACAGTTTCATGCAAAAGAGTCAAACTGGACTACTTTCTTGCATCGTATATGAAAATAAACTCAAAAAAATATTTATAAAAACTGAAGCCATAAAACCCCTTGAAGAAACCATAAGCAGTACACTGAATTGGTCTTCATGAAATTTTTTTGGATATGTCTCCTCAGGCAAGGGAAACAAAAGCAGAACAAACAAATGGGACTGTAGCAACCTAATAAGCTTTTGCACAGCGAAGAAAACTACCAACAAA
Organism: Cervus canadensis; assembly: GCF_019320065.1. Lineage (NCBI taxonomy): Eukaryota > Metazoa > Chordata > Mammalia > Artiodactyla > Cervidae > Cervus > Cervus canadensis. The sequence continues at coordinate 54,089,567 of NC_057405.1, read as the reverse complement.
ATGAAAAGGCAGCCTACTGAACCTGAGAAGGTATTTACAGACAATGTATCTGCTAAGAGCTTCATGTCCAAAATAGCCTAAGAACCCATACAACTCAACATCAAAAACAAATAGTTAACAATGAGCAGAGGGCCTAAATAGACATTTTCCCGGAGAAGATATACTTATGGCCAATAGACACGTGAAAATATGCTCAGGGTTACTAATCACCAAGGAAATGCAAATCAAAACCACAATGAGACACCATCTCACACTGTCAATAGGGCTAGTATCAAAAGGACAACAAATAATAAGTGTTGACAAGGATGCAGTAAAAGGGAACCCTCATGCACGCGTGGGACTGTAAACTGTTCTCCACTATACAGAACAGTATGAAGGTTCCTTAAAAAGTAAGAATAGAACAACTATGATTCAGCAGTTCCACTTCTGGGTAATTTTTTTCAAATAAGTCAAAACCACTAATTCAAAAAGATACATACCCCTATGTCCATTCTAGTATTATTCACAATGGCTAAGATATGAAAGCAACTTAAGTGTCCATTAATAAATTAATGGATAAAAAATATTTATATGTATAATATACAAACAGGGGAATATTACTCAGCCATAGAAAAGAATGAAATCTTGCTATTTGCAACAACATGAGTGGACCTAGAGGGTATAATAAGTAAAATAAGTCAGAGAAAGACAGTTACCATATTTCACTTATATGAGAAATGTAAAAGTACAACTGAGCAAATACAGACTAGTAATAGATACAGAAAAATTAGTGGCTGCCAGAGTGGAGTGGGATGGGAAGATGAGTGAAATAAATGAGGGCAATTGAGAGGTACAAACTTTGTGATAAAATAGCTCAGAGATATACTATATAGATAGGGGATATAGTCAATAATATCTAATAACTTTGTGTGATGAGATGGTAACTAGACTTATCATGGTGATCATTTTGTGATCCATAAAAATACCACATTGCTGTTTTACACCTGAGACTAATACACTTTATGTCGGTTATACTTCAATTTAAAGAAAAATTGAGAAAGGATATGGATAATATTCTTAAATACCAAATAACCACAAATTTATCTATTCAACAAATATGTATTGGGCAAGTGCTGGGCATTTTTCCAGATACTGGGAATATGTCAGCAAATGAAACAGACAACACCCTCACGGAGCCTTCATCCTAGTTAATTGAGGCAGGTGGCATGACGGGCCTGACCCACGTCTGTGGCTTGGCACGGACAGCAAGGGAGAGCAAGGGGAGAGGTTAGGGGTGCTGGGAACCTAACCAGGCGGGACTCACAGCTGTCAGAGAGCATGGTTTGCTCTGAGAAGCCTTTGGGAAGGTTTTGAGCAGAGAAGTAGCATATAATTTGAGTGAGTGAAGTCGCTCAGTCATGTCTGACTCTTTGCGACCCCATGGACTGCAGCACACCAGGCCTCCCTGTCCATCACCAACTCCTGGAGTTCACTCAAACTCACGTCCATTGAGTCGGTGATGCCCACCAGGCTCCTCTATCCATAGAATTTCCCAGGCAAGAGTACTGGAGTAGGTTGCCATTTCCTCCTCCAGGGGATCTTCCCAACCCAGGGATCGAACCTGGGTCTCCCACATTGCAGGCAGACACTTTACCGTCTGAACCACCAGGGAAACCCAGCTTCCCGGGTGCTTCCCTGGGGGCTCAGCTGGTAAAGAATCCGCCTGCAATGTGGGAGACCTGGGTTCGATCCCTGGGTTGGGAAGATCCCCCTAGAGAAAGGAAACGCTGGCTACCCACTCCAGTATTCTGGCCTGGAGAATTCCGTGGACTTTACAGTCCATGGGGTCGCGAAGAGTCAGCATATAATTTGACATGTTTAAATCAGGACCGTGGATTGATCTGTTGCTGTGTTAGGGTAGACAGAAGAGGCGAGGACAGAAAAGCAGAAGACCAGTGAGGTGGCTGCTGTCTCAATGAGAGGATGGTGGCATGGACCTGGGTGTGATGATGGAAGTAATAAGAAGTGGTCTGATTCTTAGTATATTTTGAGTTTGAGCCAACTAAGTTTTCATATGAATTAAACAAGTATTAATAAAAAAGAAAGAACAACTTAGGGTGAATCTAAACTATTTAATGGGAAAAGATGTTGAAAATACCACCTGATTTTAGTAGTGGGAGAATTGTGTTGTAATTTACTGGTTCATCCAATAAGTCCATTTTTGGAGTTGTATTTCCAGGAATTGGTTTATGCCTTTTAATAAACCAGGTCCTTTATGGGACCTTCAGAGATGGAGTTTGTCCATCAAGATGCTAAAGTGCTTATTTAAAAGAACATCTTCCTGCCCCTCCCACCTCTGAGTGAGGAGGAGGAGATCTGCAGGGGTAGGACTCAGAAATCGGTATCATGAATAAGCACTGACATCTAAACTGCAGTGGGAACTGTCTCTTGCCAGAGGCAGGAAAAGTTCACATCTCTTGACTAACTCCTCGTCATGCCAGCTTTAATGTTACTTCCTCCCAAAGCCTCCCCAGTTTCATTATGCTGGCCTACACCCTTCTTCCATAGTACCCACACTTTCTCAACAGAAGTGAATGCCACACTGTAACTGCCCATTCACTTCTTTTATCTTTCCCACTAAATTATTCACTGACATATCCCCAGGCCCCATGCCTAGTGCAAGGCACATGGCAGATGTTCAATAAACATTTATTGAATTATCCAAAAAATAAATTTCTAAGTATACAAAGAAGAGTATTTTTAAAACAGGACAAGAAAATATGTCAGTATCTGATAGAGCTCTGAATTGGGTCTTAGGCTCTGTTCTGCTTTGAGCTATACCTATTATCAACTGTTGCTGTTTACAACACTTCTGATGCCAAATGCAGGAAGGGGTAGGAGGGTGGGTCCCACAGCAACCAATGGTCCAACTCTCCAGATACCAACTGGGTGTCACACAATTCAGTTCCATTCTGACACTACTCAGAGTTAGCACAGACCCAAAGGACAGTCCCCGCTGCAGACACCAATCACAAGTTCTAGACCTCTCATATTTCTGATTGATGGCTATAAATTGGGGGTTCCCAGGTCCTCCTCCTCGAGTTCAATAATTTGATAGAACTCAGGAACATTCTTAGGGCTTCCCTGATAGCTCAAGTGGTAAAGAATCTGCCTGCAATGCAGGAGATCCCAGTTCGATTCCTGGGTCAGGAAGATCCACTGGAGAAGGGAAAGGCTGCCCACTCCAGTATTCTTGGGCTTCCCTGGTGGCTCAGCTGGTAAAGAATCTGCCCTCAATGCAGGAGACCTGGGTTCGATCCCTGGGTTGGGAAGATCCCCTGGAGAAGGGAAAGGCTACCCACTCCAGTATTCTGGCCTGGAGAATTCCATGGACTGTATAGTCCATGGGGTCACAAAGAGTTGGACACGACTAAGTGACTTTCACTTTCAGGAACGCTCTTACACTTGCCGGTTTGTTATAAAGGATGGAACTTGGGGACAAGCCAGAGGAGGTATGTAGCTGGGGCAGGTGCACGCCGAGCCTCCATGCCCTGTGAGTGCGCCATGGTCCTAGCACCTCCCAGTGTTCACCAGCCCGGGAGCTCTCCAGACTCCATTGGTGTTCATGAAGGTTCTGTTACACAGGCTAGATTGATTAAGTCAGTAGCCATGAATCACTACCTCCAGCCCCGCTCCTCTCCCCAGACGTCAGGGGAGGTACCAAAAGGTCCAATCCTCCTATCACGTGGTTCCTTGGTCAGCCAGCCCCCATCCTGAAGCTGTCTAGGAACCCAGCAAGAGCCACCTCATTAGCATGAATTCAGATATGGTTGAGAGGGGTTAGTTATGAATTATGAAAAATACTCCTCTTACCCTGTCACTCAGGAAACTCGCAAGGGTTTTAGGAGCTCTGTTCTAGGAACCAGGGACAAAGATTAAACAGGTATTTCTTACTATGTCACAAGATCACAGGCTAGTTTTGAGACCCTGCACAAGTTCGTTAATATCCTGCATCACCTGTGAAAGCAGCTAGGGCTGGGAGCAGCACAGATTTTACAGAAAGTCTGAGGTTTTCATGAAGAGTTACATGTCCACTACTGATGAAAATATTCCACCCCTCGGATATATACTGGAAGCAGGGGGAAAGCTTGCAGACTCTTGGGCAAGTGATTTCTGATAGTTTCTTCCTGTGCTTTTGGGAAAAAAAGACCATCAGGATTCAGAAAACATTTAAGTGTTTTGTTCTCATTTGGGTTTGTTTATGACAGATGTTTAATGATGGACAACCTCCTTTTTCTATCTTGATTTTTAGCTACCTGTGCCAATCAGCGTCCTGACCTCTTTGGTTGCGTTATTGCCCAAGTTGGAGTAATGGACATGCTGAAGTTCCATAAATACACCATTGGTCACGCCTGGACCACTGATTATGGCTGCTCAGACAACAAACAACATTTTGAATGGCTTATCAAGTAAGGTTTTGATTCATACTGACATGTTTGTATTGTTCACGATTTGATGTCAGAATACTGAACTCAGTCAAAAGGGTATGTTTGACTGTCCCCTTCAGTATCTCATGTTTACGTGTAATTCACTGCAAAAGTAGGGTATGTGGTGGAGATACTTATCTGTCTTCCTAGTTCTGATCTGGTCTTGAGCAAAAATAACAAAGATGTGATGGCAGAATCCTAAAGATAGTCCCCCGGGATTCCTGTCCCCCTGGTTCTTCAATGGTTGACTGATCTGTGGACTGCTCTGCAGGGACTTTGCAGATTAAATGAAGGTTACTAATCAGCTGATCAGAGTGGAAACATTGTCCTGGATTATCAAGAGAGCCTAATCTAATGACAAGCCCTTCAAGGTAGGGCACCATCTCTGGCAAGAGTCAGGGATGCAGCAGAAAAGGAGATGAGAGAGACTGGAAGCACGAGGAGAACTAGACCCACCACTGCCGGCTTTGAAAACGGAGGAAGGGGACCTTTACAACCCGACATCAACCCCAACCAATAGCTGTCCAAGAAATGAGGACCTCAATCCTACAGCCTTGTGGAGCTGAATTCTGGCAACAACTGAAATGAGTCCAGAAGTAGATTTTTCCCTAGAACTTCTTAATAAGTGCCCAGCTAGCCAACACCTTGATTTCAACCTTGAGACAGCCAGAGAACCCAGTCAAACCAACTCAGACTTCTGACTTACTATGAGATAAGAAATCTGTGTGGTTTTTGTTGATACAGCAATTAAAAACTAATTTTAAAAAAGGTATCATTATAACATATATATATATATATAGGATTCTTTTTCTCAGTTAAAAAAAGGAAATAGGAATATATGCAAGTACAGTTATTTTGTGCTTTCAGTATAACCACTTATGTTTGAAACTTTGTTGTTGTTTAGTTGCTAAATTGTGTCCAACTCTTTTGCAACCCCATGGACCGTAGCCCTCCAGGCTCCTCTGTCCATGGGATTTCCCAGGGAAGAATACTAGAGTGGGTTGCCATGTCCTTCTCCAGGGAATTTCCCTGACCCAGGGTTGGAACCCACATCTCCTGCATTGGTAAGTGGATTCTTTACCACTGAGCCACCTGGGAAGCCCACGTTTGAAACTACAAGTTGCATTATTGAAATATTTATATCCCTCAACCACTTTGGCGATAACAGAAAATGGCAGACATCTAGATTCTCAAGACTGTAAGCTGCATTCTTCTTTGGCTCTTGGTTCTCTTTACTTCCCACAGCAGGATCCGGGGGGATTTACCAGCAGTGTTAAGGAGCTGCCCTTGGAATAGCATCAGGAGCCTGTGTCCCATCCCAGTCTTTTCAGTCAGCTATAGATTTCGATACAGTAACTTTAGTTTCTCAAGTCAGGTTTTTTCCTTCATTTGATGTGCTTTGTATGGCAGTTCCGGAGACGGCAACGGCACCCCACTCCAGTCCTCCTGCCTGGAAAATCCCATGGACGGAGGAGCCTGGTGGGTCGCAGTCCATGGGGTTGCTAAGAGTCAGACACGACTGAGTGACTTCACTTTCACTCTTCACTTTCATGCATTGGAGAAGGAAATGGCAACCCACTCCAGTATTCCTGCCTGGGGAATCCCAGGGACGGGGGAGCCTGGTGGGCTGCCGTCTATGGGGTCGCACAGAGTCGGACACGACTGAAGCGACTTAGCAGCAGCAGCAGTATGGCTAGTTCTCCACTTAGATATTTGGCTAAAATGACTTGGATTTTTTTAATTGAATACTTTCAAACTGCTAAATTCTGTTCTGTAGGAGGGGGGAAAGTGTAACTTTAAAAATATACAAGTAGCCCCACTGACACATCTGGTGAACGCTGAATATCTGAAGGAGTCATAGTTCAAATTAACTTAGAGAAAATAGGCATTTAGGGGGCGAGGTCCCATTTATACTCAGTTGAAAAGACTGAATTAATTGTATGTTGAAGACAACAAAATATTCACTGGAACCCAATACTTCTAAAATTAATTTGAAAGCAATAAAAGAGTTCTTAATATTTTTTCTGTCAATACATCAGTGATACTCCTATTTCAGACCTTACTTTTTCCAGCCTAGCACTCACAGGGCTACATGTCCTCTCATCTGCTCCCAAGTGAGCAGAGAACTGAATCCACTATACTGGAGGGGGTCCCCCCGAAAAAAGATCTAGATTTCGAAGTTTGTGAATGGCTGGGATAAATAAAGCCTAACAGACTTTTTTTTTTTTCCTACAGAACTTCTCAGAATCTTTAATATAAAAATGTGGTATGTGACTCTTGAGGCAGGGAGAGGTATCATTCGTAAAAAGAATTTCCAAGCTTGTTTTCCCACAGAACTAATCCTTATCTGGAGGACCAGGGTTGATCCAAAAATACTCTGAAGTGAGATCAGAAAACAGATCCATTGTCACACCCATCTTACCTATCAGGAGACTAAACCCCAGAAAGTTTTAGTCTTGACTTGGTTAACTGAGCAGAAATTTTACTATTTTTGCCTATTCACCCTACAAAATAAAACTCTACTAAAATAGTTGATTCATTAATACTGAACACTCTGAGAAATAAGACAGCCGTATTAAAAAAAAAAAAGAAAGACAGCCGTATTGACTATGCATGAGACAAGTGCTCGGGGCTGGTGCACTGGGATGGCCCAGAGGGATGGGATGGGGAGGGAGTGGGGAGGGGGGTTCAGGATGGGGAACACATGTGCACCCGTGGCGGATCCATGTCAGTGTATGGCAAAACCACTACAGTATTGTAATTAGCCTCCAATTAAAATGAATAAATTTATATTAAAAAAATTAAAAGTAAAGAAGAAATACTCAGAGATTTCTTTCACTTTACTTAATTAGCATCAAGCATTTAATCTGATTGTACTTAGTTTTTGAAAACCTTTTGTTAACTGCAAATTTATCTTGTGCTTCAGACGGTTCCTCCTGCACCAACTTTCTCACCATTGGCCACAGTCAGTCTCTGCTGGACTGTGAGCCAGCAGATCAGCGGCCCAGCTCAGGTTCCCTGGTTTTCAGACAGAAACTAGGCCCGGTGGGGACCTGTGTTCTTGCTAAGACTATCAAGCTGAGATCAGAATAAAGATTTGATAGATACCAAACAGGCAAAAAGCTGCCAGACACTGTGGATTTCAAATTCTTCAACAAAAGAAAGGCTTGCACCTATTATATCCATAGTCAGTGATTTAAAAGAACAATCAGCAAGATGGGAGTCGGGGACTAAGAGATACAAACCACTGTGTATAAAATGAGTAAGCTGCAAGGATGTGCTCTGCAGCTCAGGGAATAGAGCCATTATTTTATAACTTTAATTGGACTATAATCTGTAAGAATATATTGAATTACCTGAAACTAATATCGTAAATCAACTATACTTCAGTTTAAAATGTTTTCTCATGTAATAATAAACAAAGGGACAACCAGTCCACTTTGTTGCAGTGAAAAATTCAGCCTGAAAAATATGCAAATATTCACCTCAAGACAGTCAGGGTGCATATAGTTTGGGTTGTTCCAGCAGCCCTGTGAGCGAGGGCCAAATAAATGACAGGGCTCCCCAGCCTCCTATAGCCCTGGCCAGTCACAGCCCACCATAATGTCTGCAGTGGTCACCCAGGGACCAGCTGGCCACAGTCCTCACTGCTGATGAACGACACAGGTCTCTGCGTGATTAACCTAGTGGACACGCAGAGCTCTCCTTTTGATACCTGGCCTCATGGAAGTGCCTTTGCCTTTCAGATATTCTCCACTGCACAACGTGAAGCTGCCAGAGGCAGACGACATCCAGTACCCGTCCATGCTTCTCCTCACCGCAGACCATGATGACCGCGTGGTCCCGCTTCACTCCCTCAAGTTCATCGCCACCCTTCAGCACCTCGTGGGCCGCAGCCGGAAGCAGAACAACCCCCTGCTTATCCACGTGGACACCAAGGCGGGCCACGGGGCCGGGAAGCCCACGGCCAAAGTGATAGAAGAAGTCTCAGACATGTTTGCATTCATAGCACGCTGCCTGAACATCGACTGGATTCAGTAAATGGCATCTCTCTCTTCCTCCGCCGCCGCAGAAAACCTCAAGGGCTCTCTCACACCATTCAACCGAGAAACCACTGGGCGCAGCGCCTCCCCACATAAACACTGTTCCTGCACCCACGGCTGCAGTTGACCAGAGCTGCTGCAGGAATTTTATCTTTTCTAGGCTTCTCCTTTTTAGCAGGCCCTTGGCGTTTCGTTCTCCACCCTGTGCAGGCACATGTTCTAAAAGGGGGAAAAAAAAATAAAAGGCATGTTTGGATACATAGCTAATGGCAGCCAACACATTGTGAACATTAGATTGCTGAACTCAGAGGCGTAGTCGGGCATACTTCATATAGAACACCTCAGTGAAATTTGCTTCTATAACCATAACCAGTATACCTTTAAATAAATGTGAGAATTGTTCTCATGAAAAGAGACTTCTTTCCAACAATAATAAATGTTATTTAAGAATGGGAGGTTTTTTCCTGGCTCCTTTGTATTCAGCGGCAACCCCAGAACTGCCATCATTCTGCATGCATCATGTCACTTCTCTATGGGAATAAGCAGTGAAGTCAGACTGTCAGCCCTGCGCTGAGGCTGAGTGCATCCACCCAGCTCCCTCGTTTGTGCTGAGGAGGCTGTTCGAGGCAGCTCGCTGGCTTATGTGTTAACCCCTCAGACAGCTGAGCCAGGCTCATCTGGTTTGGATGCTCCCTAAAAATCAGTGGACCTAGGATTATTCACCTACTTGTCTGTCAGTTTGGTTACAAAGTATTCCTGGAAATCATAGTACGGAGGTTCATAAAACAAAGAGACCACATGAGTGAATGGTCCAAATATACATTACAATCAGAAATCTCAGCAACTGCCAAGACTTCTTACCCCATAGACCACTTCCTGGAAATAAAATCAGTAATACTTTCTTAAAAGTTTTGGTGTCTCCCCAACCTTCAATCTTCAGGAGAAAGATAGACCATTCCTCAAACTTGTCCACATAAGGCATTTTTTGGAATATTTCATGAAATACCATTCCTTTGGGTAGCATTTTGGGAAGCAGTAATCTAATTTATGAGAAAAAAAAGAAGAAACAGCTTCTTTGTCTTGCTTCATCAAGTATCACAAAAGTTAATTACTATTTTGTATAAAATAACCTTAAAAAATTAGCTTAAAAGATTACTTCATTGATAGCTTATTCTTTCTCAGGTAAGTGCTATTTTCCAAAGTATACGTATGTGTGCTTCTCTTGAGATCTCTACCTCTCAAACTGGTCTAAAATTACACAGGCATTTCCTGTCACTACATACAAGCACAGTTGAAATGTGGCTATGTGTTTCGGCTTTTCTGGAGTCATGTTTTCTATTGTTGTTTGTTTAAATAAGCACTGCATATAATGCAGCTGTCACTGACATTATGACTATAAGCCACCCCCTACTCCCCCGCCAATCGCCAGAGAAGGGTGCCACTAGCTACCAGTGCATGCAGGGTCTGATATCATCACCAGCTCCCTGCAGAGATGCTAACACAAAAGTACAGATAAGCTAAAGCAGCCTTTATCCTAGATCAGCTGGCTCATTTGAGGTGCAGGCAGCCTAGATGTACCCAGTCAAGTCCAGAGCATTTTCAAGTTTGCACAGAGTCCACTTTCCCACTGAGGTGGTCTTCTTAACAGCAAAGTGGCTTGTCCCATTTGTCTAGATTATTTTCTAAACATCCACTCATATTCTCTCATGCCAGTGTAGTTTTGCTTTAAATGAGTGTCTGTTGGAGAGCAAGTGGGAGTGGCTGTAAATGGGATTATGGAAGGCATGTTCCCCGAAGAGAATTGGTGGATCAGGAGGGTTGGTGGGGGTGTTGTGGGAGGGTACCTGGGCTGGAAGAAGGTCAGGACTAATGAAGAAAGAGAACCCTAGGTAGACAGGAGAAGGTGGTAATTTATTGATACATGCTGATTAATATAAAGTTCTTTACTTATCCATGAAAAAGTGAAGGTGATACTGTCAGTCTCTTAGTAGTGTCTGACTTTTTTCGACCTCATGTAGCCTGCCAGGCTTCTCTGTGCATGGAATTCTTCAGGCAAAAATACTGGATTGGGTAGGTAGCCATTCCCTTCTCCAGGGGATCTTCCCAACCCAGGGATCAAATCCGGGTGTCCTGCATTGCAGGAGGATTCTTTAATGTCTGAGCCACAAGTGTTTTGTTTATCCATAAGCAAAACCAACTTTTGCATTCCAGTCCCCTATAATGAAAAGAACATCCTTTTTGGGTGTTAGTTCCAGAAGGTCTTGTGGGTCTTCATAGAACCGTTCAACTTCAGCTTCTTCAGCATTACTGGTCAGGGCATAGATGTGGATTACTGTGACATTGAATGGTTTGCCTTGGAAATGAACAGAGATCATTCTGTCGTTTTTGAGATTTCATCCAAGTACTGCATTTCGGATTCTTTTGTTGACTATGATGGCTACTCCATTTCTTCTAAAGGATTCTTGCCCACAGTAGTAGATATAATGGTCATCTGAGTTAAATTCACCCATTCCAGTCCATTTTAGTTTGCTGATCCCTAAAATGTCAACATTCACTCTTGCCATCTCCTATTTGACCACTTCCAATTTGCCTTGATTCATGGACCTAATATTCCAGGTTCCTATGCAATTTTGCTCTTTACAGCATTGGACTTTGCTTCTATCACCAGTCACATCCACAGCTGGATGTTGTTTTTGCTTTGGCTCCATCCCTTCATTCTTTCTGGAGTTATTTCTCCACTGATCTCCAGTAGCATATTGGGTACTTACCAACCTGGAGAGTTCATCACTCAGTGTCCTATTGTTTGCCTTTCCATACTGTTCATGGGGTTCTCAAGGCAAGAATACCGAAGTGGTTTGCCATTCTCTTCTCCAGTGGACCACATTTTGTCAGAACTCTCCACCATGACCCATCCATTTTGGGTGGCCCTACACGGGTGGCTCATATGAGTCTTGGGTGGCTTATAGTTTCATTGAGTTAGACAAGGCTGTGGTCCTTGTAATCGAATTGGTTAGATTCCTGTGATTATGGTTTTCAGTCTGTCTGCCCTCTGATGGAAAAGGATTAGAGGATTATGGAAGCTTCCTGATGGGAGAGACTGAGGGGGAAACTGGGCCTTGCTCTGATGGGTGGGGTTGTGCTCAGTAAATCTTTAGTCCAATTTTCTGTTGGAAATCAAGATGTTCTAGAACTAACACCCCAAAAAGGATTTCCTTTTCATTATAGGAGTGGAATGCAAAAGTAGGAAATCAAGAAACACCTGGACTAACAGGCAAATTTGGCCTTGGAGTACAGAATTAAGCAGGGCAAAGGCTAATAGAGTTTTGCCAAGAGAACGCACTGGTCGTAGCAAACACCCTCTTCCAACAACACAAGAGAAGACTCTACACATGGACGTCACCAGATGGTCAATACCAAAATCAGATTGATTATATTCTTTGCAGCAAAAGATGGAGAAGCTCTATATAGTCAGCAAAAACAAGACTAGGAGCTGACTGTGGCTCAGATCATGAACTCCTTATTGCCAAATTCACACTTAAATTGAAGAAAGTAGGGAAAACCACTAGACCATTCAGGTATGACCTAAATCAAATCCCTTATGATTATACAGTGGAAGTGAGAAATGGATTTAAGGGACTAGATCTGATAGAGTGCCTGAAGAACTATGGACAGAGGTTGGTGACATTGTACAGGAAACAGGGATCTAGACCATCCCAAAGAAGAAGAAATGCAAAAAAGCAAAATGGTTGTCTGAGGAGGCCTTACAAATAGCTGTGAAAAGGAGAGAAGTGAAAAGCAAAGGAGAAAAGGAACGATATACCCATCTGAATGCACAGTTCCAAAGAACAGCAAGGAGAGATAAGAAAGCCTTCCTCAGTAATCAGTGCAAAGAAATAGAGGAAAACAATAGACTGGGAAAGACTAGAGATCTCTTCAAGAAAATTAGAGATACCAAGGGAACATTTCATGCAAAAATGGGCTCAATAAAGGACAGAAATGGTATGGACCTAACAGAAGCAGAAGATATTAAGAAGAGGTGGCAAGAATACACAGGAGAACTGTACAAAAAAGATCTTCATGACTCAGACAATCACAATGGTGTGATCACTCACCTAGAGCCAGACATACTGGAATGTGAAGTCAAGTGGGCCATAGGAAGCATCACTACAAACAAAGCTAGTGGATGTGATAGAATTCCAGTTGAGCTATTTCAAATCCTGAAAGATGATGCTGTGAAAGTGCTGCACTCAATATGCCAGCAAATGTGGAAAACTTAGCAGTGGCCACAGGACTGGAAAAGGTCCGTTTTCATTCCAACCTCAAAGAAAGTCAATGCCAAAGAATGCTCAAACTACCACACAATTTCACTCATCTCACATGCTAGTAAAGTAATGCTCAAAATTCTCCAAGCCAGGCTTCAACAGTACGTAAACCGTGAACTTCCAGATATTCAAGCTGGATTTAGAAAAGGCAGAGGAACCAGAGATCAAACTGCCAACATCTGCCGGATCATCGAAAAAGCAAGAGAGTTCCAGAAAAACATCTATTTCTGCTTTATTTACTATGCCAAAGCCTTTGAATGTGTGGATCACAATAAACTGTGGAAAATTCTGAATGAGATGGGAATACCAGACCATCTGACCTTGAGAAACCTGTATGCAGGTCAGGAAGCAACAGTTAGAACTGGACATGGAACAACAGACTGGTTCCAAATAGGAAAAGGAGTATGTCAAGGCTGTATATTGTCACCCTGCTTATTTAACTTATATGCAGAGTACATCATGAGAAACGCTGGGCTGGAAGAAGCCCAAGCTAAAATCAAGATTGCCAGGAGAAATATCAATAACCTCAGATATGCAGATGACACCACCTTTATGGCAGAAAGTGAAGAAGAACTAAAGAGCCTCTTGATAAAAGTGAAAGAGGAGAATGAAAAGTTGGCTTAAAACTCAGCATTCAGAAAACTAAGATCATGGCATTTGGTCCCATCACTTCATGACAAATAGATGGGGAAACAATGGAAACACTGGCTGATTTATTTTTTTGGACTCCAAAATCACTGCAGATGGTGACTGTTGCCATGGAATTAAAAGACACTTGCTCTTGGAAGAAAAGTTATGAGCAACCTAGATAGCATATGAAAAAGCAGAGACATTACTTTGCCAACAAAGGTCTGTCTAGTCAAGGCTATGGTTTTTCCAGTGGTCATATATGGATGTGAGAGTTGTACTATAAAGAAAGCTGAGTGCCGAAGAATTGATGCTATTGAACTGTGGTGTTGGAGAAGACTCTTGAGAGTCCTTTGGACTGCAAGGAGATCCAGCCAGGCATCCTAAAGGAGATCAGTCCTGGGTGTTCATTGGAAGGACTGATATTGAAGGTGAAACTCCAGTACTTTAGCCACCTGATGGGAAGAACTGACTCATTTGAAATGACTGGGAAAGATTGAAGGTGGGAGGAGAAGGGGACGACAGAGGATCAGATCAGATGGTTGGATGGCATCACTGATTCAATGGACATGAATTTGAGTAAACTCCGGCAGTTGGTGATGGACAGGGAAGCCTGGTGTGCTGCAGTCCACGGGGTTGCAAAGAGTTGGACACAACTGAGTGACTCAGCTGAACCGAATAATACTTTTATTTTAATAACTAGGAAACTGAGGCAGAAAGAGGTTAAATAAGTTGCCTTGTTGTTGTTTATTCACTAAGTTGTGTCTGACTTTTTGTGACCCCCTTGGCTATATAGCATGCCACACCCCTCTGTCCATGGGATTTTCCAGGTTAGAATACAGAAGTGGGGTGCTATTTCCTCCTCCAGGGGATCTTCCTGACCCAAGAATTGAACTCAAATTCCTGTGTCTCCTGCACTGGCAGTTGAATTCTTTCCCACTGAGCCACTAGGGAAGCAATAAGTTGCCTTGCCTTAATTAGTCTCTTTTCTTCAAAAAGGACCAAAATAGACTCTGGAGCCAAATGGTTGGGTTCAGAGACAGTAATCTTAAATACAGATGTGGGCCCACATGGTGGCCGTTTCCTTCCCCCAGCTCTTGGTTAGCATCTCTAGCTGATGAGGACATTCCCACTTTCCAAGTCCTGACACAGAGTTCCAGGAACCCATTAACATTTAATTAAGTGAAGCATTCAGGGTGCAAGCTATATCCCTCTAGCTTTTGAAGCATCATAATCAGGAAGAGGCTGCTGGTTGCTATCACTACTATTTCACATTGTTACCCAAGTAGAGGCCAAATAACTGAATTATAAGCAGGTCTGTGTGGGGTGCCGCTTGTCCCAGTTCTCGGAGCCACGTGTGCTTCTTTTCCTAATGCGTGCTTCTGGGTTGGTGATATTGTTGGGGGAGTGTTTAATTTCCTCGGTTCTGTCTTGCTGCAGCAAAAATTTGAAGTGATGGATGGACCAGTGTTATAGCTCTGTTTTATTGTCAAGCAAAGGAAAATACTCCTCAAGGCGTGAGGCTGGGCCAACCCAAAAGACTCGAAGAGAAGAGAAGCCCCCAGCTCAATATTGGCTCCTCTTTTTATGTTTTTTTCTCCTCCCCCAGGCCTGCCATATGTAAATTGGGCTAGCCAGGAGGGCTGTTTGATTTACCTGAGGTCCTCACACTGGTCCTCGGACCTTCCTTTGTTCTATTTTCGAGGACTTTTCCCTTCTTTGTCTTTTAGCCACCGCAATTTTGGACTGCTTTTTCCTATTCTAACTACCTAACAATATCATGATGTTGATATTTATTTATTTATTTATTTTTGGAGACTCTGTTAAGCATTTATCAGCACAGCACTAATTATAAGCTAGTAATAAAGCTAACTATTGAAAAGAGATTAAAACTGTCATAACTTAGAGAACATATGATTTCATATATTGAAAACCTTAGGGAAGAAAAAGCTTCTCAAAATTAAGGAGATTAAAAAAATATATACAGGCCAGACTACTGATCCAGGCTTTGGAGACAGACCGTGCCTCCTTTGTTGCTGACTGAATTTACAAATAGAAAGTTTGGAAAAGACAGCATTGATGATTTCTGTATTATGGAGAAGACCAATCCATATCAAGAAAGGGAAAAAAAGCCAGTGTCTAGTGAGATGGTTGGATGGAATCACCAACTTGATGGACATGAGTTTGAGCAAGCTCCAGGAGTTGCTGATGGGCAGGGAAGCCTGGCATGCTGCCGTCCATGGGGTCGCAAAGAGTCGGACACGACTGAGCCACTGAACTGGGTGAGCGAGAGAAGTGGGAAGCAGTTATCCTGCTGGTTTCAAGTACCTGGTTCAGAGACCCAGGGCTGACTGCATCTCAGTTTAGTTTGCTCGTGGTGCTGTCATGAGATGCTACCATGTCCTTCCTCTAAGCTCCACTTTTTGTCTAAGACACTTCAGTTTGGGGTTTCTTTCATTTCATTTCTAAACCAGATTGCCTAATGAAATAACCTGTTGTTGTTGTTAGTTGCTGGATAGAGTCCGAATCTTTGTGACCCTATAGGCTTCAGCCCTCCAGGCGCCTCTGGCCATGGGATTTCCCAGGCAAGAATACTGGAGTGTGTTGTCATTTCCTTCTCCAGGGGATTTTCCTGACCCAGGGACTGAACTTGTGTCTCTTGCTTGGCAGGCAGATTCTTTACCCCTGAGCCAACAAGGAAGCCAGTAAAATCAAACGTTCTTATGTAATCGATGAAGAAAAACCTCTGTGTTCCCCACACTCTTTTTGCTGAGACAATTAACATTTTGCATAAGAAGACTTTACCTGTCTGAGATCAATATGGCTCTTCTAACACCCTCAGTGCAGACTATTTCCCCAAGTTTTCTGGCATTGTGTATCTCAGTGTTATATACAATTATTGATTTGTGGTGAGAAGGTTTACCAATGAACTTGGGGGACAATGCTCTGATGCTAAAAAGGGACCTGGTTTTAAAAAATACAGATACCGTGTAGTGATGATAAGTGACTGGCTGCTAGCCGATCACTCTTCATCAGCACTTGGCTGGAAATAGTGAGATTTCTCCTTTCTGGTTCTCGTTTCATTGTTGGCAAATTATACCTTCCCCTCCCCCACCATAAGCGCAGGTCTGTGACATCAGAGAATTTCTTCCCCACACCTCGCTTCTTGGTCCTGTATCTAAATATATCTCAGGTGCATACAAAGGCTTCTGGTTCAAGTTCATGGGCCCAGAGCACATGTTACCTTCTCTTGGAAAGATGAGAGGGAAATACCAAAAGGTGGAATATGTAAGAAATTTGAGAATGTGGAGCTGGAAACTGATGAAATAAAATTTATATTTTATAGCAAGGCAAGAAAAATTTAAACAAAAATTTTCTCTGCTCCTTTGGCCCTCTCCCCTCCCCTTTATTGTGTACCATGCATGTGCATTAACCAGACCTCCTTAGAAGATAATCTTCTTTCTTAATCTTATTAAGGGTCATGAGGGTTATAATTTCAGATTGGCTCAAGTGAAACTTTTCAATTCTTTCTTAGATCTGCTGTTGACCGATTTTGTCAACATATGCATGGTGGTGGTGTTCAGTTGCTCAGTCATGTCGGATGCTGCAACCCCATGGACTGCAGCGTGCCAAGCTTCCCTGTCTTTCAACAACTCCTGGAGTTTGCTCAAACTCAAGTCCATTGAGTTTGTGTGTGGTGTAGCCAGCAGGAGATCAGAGATAGCCACCAGAAGACCCCTGATGTCTACTCCCAACTTGCATTCAGGACCAGCACAGTCCCATTGAGTCCCTAGCTGCTTAGTACTCTCAAATGTTCTGGAGAGTTCTCCTGATATCTGGATATGTTTTTTTTTTTGGATCTCATTGTTTTTAAGTGATGATTCTAAAATTTTTATCCAAGAAGTTTTCATTTAAGACTTGGAGTTTTGAGGGGCACTGGTGCATTTGCTAGGCAGGGACCTAGGGGAATTTGGGCAGGAGGGCCGGGGAAACATAAATGGCTGGGTTTTTGTTAAATTTGCCTCAAATTGAAAAAGTAAGTTGACAAATGGTCTAAAAACTATTGCTAGTGAAATGAGAGACCAGATTATTCACTCTAAAGAACAAGGGGCATTTGCTCCTTCGGGCCACAAGGTATTCTCAGGTGACTGAGAACCTACGCAATTATCTGAGGATCAATCCTCCTAACATGTAGTGGTTTTTTTTAAAAAAAATTTTATTGAAATGTAGTTGGTTTACAATGTTGTGTTTATTTCTGCTGTATAGCAAAGTAACACAGTTATACCTATACAGTCTTTTCATACTCCTTTCCATAATGGTTTATCACAGGCTATTGAATATATTACCTGTGCTCTACAATAGTACCTTGTTTATCCATCCTATATATAATAGTTTGCATCTGCTAGTCCCAAACTCCCAATCCTTCCCTCCCCTACCCTCTATTTCCTTTGGCTACCATGAATCTGTTCTCTACATCTGTAAGACTATTTCTGTTTCATAGATATGATCATTTGTGTCATGTTTTAGATTCCACATATAAGTGATACCGTATGTTATTTGTCTCTCTCTCTAATTTACTTCACTTGGTATGATAATCTCTAGGTGTATCCATGTTGCAGCAAATGACATTATTTCATTCTTTTCAATGGCTAAGTAATTATTCTGTTGTGTATATATATGTGTGTGTGTATACACACACACACATATATGTGTATATATAAACACCCTTTCTTTATCCATTCATCTGCTGATGGGCATTGTTTGTTTCCATGTCTTGGCTATTGTAAGTAGTGCTGCTATGAACATAGGGGTGCATGCATCTTTTTGAATTATAGTTTTGTCTGGGTACATGCCTGGGAGTGGGATTGCAGGATTATATGGCAACTCCATTTTTAGTTTTTTGAGGAACCGCTGTACATTTTCCATAGTGGCTGCACCAACTTACACTCCCACCAATAGTGGGAGGGTTTTCTCCACACACTCTCTAGCATTTATTGTTTATAGACTTTTTGATGACAGCCATTCTGACTAGTGTAAGGTGGCACCTGGTTGTATTTTGATTTGCATTTCTGTAATAATTTAGCAATGATGAGCATTTTTTCATGTGCCTATTGGCCATCTGTATGTTTTCTTTGGAAACATGTCTATTTAGGTCTTCTGTTCATTTTTGATTGGGTTATTTGTTTTGTTTTTTGTTAATGACTTGTAAGAGCTGTCAGTATATTTTAGGAATTAAGCCCTTGTCAGTCACATCATTTGCAAATATTTTCTCCTAATCCATAGAATATCTTCTTGTTTTGTTTATGGTTTTCTTTGCTGTGCAAAAACTTATGTTTGCTTGGGTCCTATTTATTTTTGCTTTTATTTCTATTGCCATGGGAGACTGACCTAAGAAAGCAAGATATAACTTCTGACAGAGAATGTTTTGCCTATGTTCTCTTCTAGGAGTTTTATGGTATCTTGTCCTATGTTTAAGTCTTTAAGCCATTTTGGGTTATTTTTTGTATATGGTGTGAGGGTGTGTTCTAGCTTCACTGATTTACATGTGGCTATCCAGTTTTCCCAATACCACTTGCCAAAGATGTGCAGTGGTTCTAGAGGGGAATCCCACTACAACTATTCAGCAAATACTGCTTGCTGTTCCAGGAATGCAGGAGGTAAGGCCTGATCATCCAGTGCTCTGAGTCACAGGGAGTTTAGACTGTTGGAGGGAGAAACTGAGCCATGTAAGAGATTTGAACCGACCCAAGTATAACTCCTTGGGCAGCTAGACTCAGAAGCAGCACATGTGTGATCTACCACCAGATCATACCTCATATCTGAATTAGACTACCAAATTAATCATGGGAAATTGTGCCTCAAAGGCCAAACGTCTCCTGGACAAAAAGCCACCTATGGGGATACCAACTAGGTTTATGTATGCTTGTATGTGCTTACTTAGTTGGGAATGAAAGAAAATCCCACCCTGAGGGGATGCATATGACCCAGCAATCCCACCGCTGGGCATACACACTGAGGAAATCAGAATTGAAAGAGACACGTGTACCCCAATGTTCACTGCAGCACTGTTTACAATAGCGAGGACATGGAAGCAACCTAGATGTCCGTCAGCAGACAAATGGATAAGAAAGTTGTGGTACATATACACAATGGAATATTACTCAGCTATTTAAAAGAATGCATTTGAGTAAGTTCTAATGAGGTGGATGAAACTGGAGCCTATTATACAGAGTGAAGTAAGTCAGAAAGAAAAACACCAACACAGCATATTAACGCATATATACAGAATTTAGAAAGATGGTAATGATGACCCTATATGCAAGACAGCAAAAGAGACCCAGATGTAAAAAATAGACTTTTGGACTATGTGGGAGAAGGCAAGGGTGGGATGATTTGAGAGAATATCACTGAAACATGTATATTACCATATGTGAAATAGATCACCAGTCCAAGTTCAATGCGTGAGATAGGGCTCTCAGGGCCAGTGCACTGGGACAACCCAGAGGGATGGGATGGGGAGGGAGGTGGGAGGGGGGTTCAGGATGGGGGACACATGTACACCCGTGGCTGATTCATGTCAATGTATGGCAAAAACCACCAAATACTGTAAAGTAATTAGCTTCCAATTAAAATAAATTAATTTTAAAAATAACTGGGCATGAAGGATCTTACTGGGGTGATGAAGATCTTCTAAAGCTGAATTACAGTAATGGTTGCACACCCTAGTAAATTTACAAAAAAGTCATTGTGTTCCACACTTGAATGGATGGATTTCATGGTATGTACATTATATTTGAATAAGGTTGTCAAAATAAATACTGATAGAGAAATCAAAAGCAGCAAATGAACCTCTGAATGAGCACCATCAGGAACAGCCACCTGCAAGCGTCATGTAGGAGAGGCAGGTGATGGGGAGGAATTGAGATTAAAGTTTGTTCATCAGGTCTGGGCAAGGAGGATGAGGACTATTTTGAGCAGGGTCCTTATGTAAGAGTTCACCTCCCAAGGTACCGCTTGTCCCTCTCCTCTCTACTGAGTCTAGTCTTGTAGATCAGATTGCTGATACCATGTCTTGCAAATCATGCCTTGAATCCAGTTCTCTCTGCTCGAGGCTCAGGGCCTCCTGCAGACACGTTTCTGCAGCAGCTGAATGCAATCAGGAGGCACAGGCAAGCAGACTCCATTAACACTGGGTGAACGTCTAAGAAATCTATCATTTCCTCTACTGTTCAAGAGAAACTGGCTTGGTGGCTATTTATGGGAGTTAGAAACGCCAACAAACCCTAGGAGTTGTAAACAAACCACCTTCATGGTTATATGTGATTTAGAAAGTGATTTACATTCAGTTGGCAATGAAAATATATTACTGTTCTCTGACTCCAAAGTATTATGGGCTTCGATAAGTATCAAAGGCAAGAGCTTACAGTCACTTTGAAGAGGGAATCAAACTGAGGTTAACCTGAACAGAAGGTCAGCATCAAAACAGAACCCAAAATTCTAGGGGAAATGACGGAAGTTTACGCAAGTAACACCACGTTACCTCTCCCAGGGCACTGAGGCGCTCGCTCCATGAACGGCCTTTTTTAGAATGCCGGGTTTACCCTCCACCTCAATCCCCACCATACCTGGCGTCTCTAGGCACACCGGCAACTCCCCAGCTCTGCCACTGCTCCGGTCTCGGCTCAGGGTACAATTCCCTCTAACTCCTTGGAGAGCTGGTCAATTGGAAAGTCTTTGGAAGAGAAGGTAAATGGGAGGGGCTTCATCAGTTGTTAACAGCTGAACTTCTGTGCTGACGGCACCATTTCCTAGCGAATAGCAAGGCTGTGCCTGCGTGTGAGTGGAGTGTTTCCACTTTACTTAGCAAAGGAGAGAATGGTCAGAATCCATTGGTAGGTTCTGAAAGGGGTGATTCCCAGAGGGAAATTAGTGAACAGATATTGCAGACTTTGCCTACCTCTTACTCTTAATCTCTGGTCTCAGCTTAGGAATGCTGTTACCTGACCTCACCTATCATGGAGGAGTTTACCCCACCCCAATCCTACAATGCCTAAAGGCCAGCTGAGAACAATGATTAAGGTGGTAAAAATACAACTGATTCTTGAACAAAACAGGTGTGAAGTACATGGGTTCACTTATACCTAGATTTTTTTTTTCCATAAATACTATAGTACTACACCATCTGTGGTTAGTTGAATCCATGGACATGGAACCTTGGAAACCATGGAATGATGTATCTGGCAGGAAAACTATAAGTTATATGTAGATTTTCAACTGGATGGATTGTTGATGCCCTTGACTCTCACGTCGTTCAAGTGTTAACTGTACAGAGGTTTTAAAGCCAGAACCAGTCCAAACTGGTAAAGGAAAATTATTAGACACATAGGAAGCAGAACTAATTCACACAGATACTAGCCACTTCTATATGGTCTCAGGCATCAGTGCTTTTTATCCCAGAAGAGGCACAACTTTGAGAAAAAGTGTGTTTTATTAATATTTTTAAATTATTGCAAAAATAAATATGGTAATCTTTTATAGTTGTAATTTAGATTTACAGAAAAGTTGCTAAATGATACAGGGAGAACCCATATGTCCTTTATACAGATTTTCCAGGTGTTAACATCTTCCATAATCAGTGGAATTATCAAAGCTTGGAAACTATCACTGATATAATACAATTAACTAGCCTACACACTTTATTTAATTTTGTCAGTTTTCCCACGACACGTCTTTTTTTCTGCTCCTGGTAGCACATTGTATTTAGTTCTCACATCCCTTTAGTCTCCTTCAGTCTGAGTACCTCAGTTTTTCCTTGCCTTTCAATGACCCTGACTCCGTGGACGAGGACTGGCTCTGGTTATCTGTAGAATGTCCCTCATTTTTTGTTTGTCTGATGTTTTCTCATATAATGAGGTTATGCATTTTTGGCAAGAATGCTCCAGATATGATGCTGTGACCTTTTTGGTGTATCATATCAGGGGGTACACAGTGTGGATATGTCTTATCTTGGTGATATTAATTTGGATTGTTTGGTTAAGGTAGTATCTACCTGGTTTCTCCACTGTAAAGGTAACCACGTTTCCCTCTAGAAGATTACCTCATAATTTCATGATAGTTATATTTTACCTAAATTAAAACATATATTCAATGCCACCTTTTAGAAAGGTATTTGAGAGAAATTACAATAAAAGATACATACAAGTTAGATTCTTGTGTATCCAGTCTCAACAAATAGTCCTTTTCTGTTTCCAAAATCTGGAGGAGGTCTTGATATTTCCTTGTTAAATCCAGTCATCATCAGATTCTACCAAGTCCATCTTCTGTTACTATATATGCCTCTCAGCCGTATCCACTTCTCTCCATTTTCACCATGTTTCGTAATTTATTTACCTGACTCCATGTCTTGATCCTCTCAAATCCTATTTACTCACTAACTCCAGAGTGAGCTTTAAAAATCAAATAAGGGGGGCTTCCTGCATAAGCCAGTGCAGGTGACATGGGTTCGATCCCTGGTCTGGGAAGATTCCACATGCCACAGAGCAACTAAGCCCGTGGGCCACAGCTATTGAGCCGGTGCTCTAGAACCCAGGAGCCACAACTACCAAGCCCAGGTGCCACAAGTAATGAAGCCTGTGCACCCTAGAGCCTGCGCTCTGCAACAAGAGAAGCCACTGCAATGGGAAGCCTGTGCATCACAACTAGAGCCTAGTCCCCACTCACCACATCTAGAGAAAAGCCTGTTCAGCAACAAAGACCCAGCACAGCCATAAACAAGTTTAAAAAATAATTAAAAAAAAAAAAAAAGCAAATAAGGGAACTTCCCTGGTGGTCCAGTGGCTAAGACTCCAAGCTCCCAGTGCAGGGGGCCCGGGTTTGATCCTTGGCCAGGGAACTAGATCCCACATGCCACAACTAAGAGTTTGCGTGCTGCAACTAAAGATTTCCTGCATGCCACAACTAAGACCTGTCGCAACCAAATAAAATTTTAAAAAAGAAAAAGCAAATAAAGCCAGGTTACCTCCTGCTCTGGGCCTCCGGTAGCTTCCCACTGCCCTAAAGCAGAGATGATCTGGGTAGCAAACACTGGAATGGGCCCTCTTCATGAACTGCAGATAAAATGACTCCTGGGTAATTGAACAAGTTAATCTCCCAGCTGCAAATCAGAATCCACCAGGGAGCCTGTTAAAACTATAAACCCCCAGGCTCCTACCCACAGAGATTCCAACTCATTGGAAGAACCTGGGATCTACTCTATAACAAGCTCCCCAGGTGATCCAGATGGAGGGTCAACTGAAGAATCACTGTTACTCAACATGGTCTTCATTCTTAGGGGGAGCTATGAGAAAGATTTTCTCTGATTTCTAAACTTCTGTAATGTTATTTTAATTCTGCTATAATCATTAAATGCACCTAAATTTATTTGAAATTAAATAAAAAATCTGCCAAATAAGAATCCCTAGAATATTCTAACTTCTGTTGAATCTGTACATATTACAGGATGTTATAATTTTCTCACTTAGAAAGGTGATCATTTTATTTCATTAAATTTAACTTTAATATTTTAACTTCAACTAACTTACACTTTAACTAAATTAAAATTTAACTTTAATTTAATATTCATTAAATTTAACTCCCTAGTGGTATAGATATAATCCTTCTGAGATCATGATATGAAGTCTTATTGTCCTTAATATTAAAGATCCCAACCACTGCTAGTTCCCAGCAAAGACTTTTCAAGCTCTGGTCCCCATATTTTAAAACTCTGGCTGGGCAGTGTGCCTGGCTGTGACACCTTAGGTGCCAACTATGTGTCATGTAGGCACCTGAGGTTTGAATCACAAATACAGTCAGTTCCAGTAGTAAATATGGCCTTTTTAGTCATTCCAAATATTTTCAAATTTAAATAAAAATTAAGCAATTTCAAAAACTCAAGAAAGTGATTATTTATGTTGTTTATTATGTTTCTATAGGGATTGAGACATTACAAAACCCTGTCAAACTTACATAAGCCTCAGCACCATTCCCAACAGGAATCCTTTGCCTTATTTTTAAGCAAAATACACATTATAAATGAGACTTAAATTCAAGTTAAATATGTAATATTTGGAAGGAAAGCTGTAACAAACCTAGATAGCATATTAAAAAGCAGAGACATCACTTTGGTGACAAAGGTTCATACAGGCAAAGCTATGGTTTTTCCAGTAGTCATGTATGGATGTGAGAGCTGGACCATAAAGAAGGCTGAACACTGAAGGATCAATGCTTTCCAACTGTGGTGTTGGAGAAGACTCGTGAGAGTCTCTTGCACTACAAGGAGATCAAACCAGTCAGTTCTAAAGGAAATCAACCCTAAATATTCATTGGAAGGACTGATACTGAAGCTCCAATACTTTGGCTACCTGATGCGAAGAGCTGACTCATTGGAAAAGACCCTGATGCTGGGAAAGACTGAGGGCAGGAGAAGAAGGGGACGACAGAGGATGAGATGGTGGATGGCATCACCAACTCAATGGACATGAGTTTCAGAAACTTCGGGAGACAGTGAAGGACAAGGAAGCTCGGCATGCTGCAGCTTTATTGATGAGGAAAATATAAGTATCACGATAAAGTTTGGTCACTTTTGCTTGTAAATGAAGCAACTGACATAGGATTTATCTCCAAAATATACAAGCAGCTCATAAAGCTCAGTATCAGAAAAACAAACAACCAAATCAAAAAATGGGCAGAAAAAAAAAAAAAAATGGGCAGAAGACCTAAACAGACATTTCTCAAAGGAGACATATAGATGGCCAACAGATATATGAAAAGATGCGCAAATTGCTCATTATTATATAAATTCAAATCAAAACTACAATGACGTATCACCTCACACGGATCAGAATGGCCATCATCAAAAAGTCTACAAGCAATAAATGCTGGAGAGGGTGTGGGGAAAAGGGAACCCTCTTGCATTGTTGCTGCTGCTGGTGCTGCTAAGTCGCTCAGTCGTGTCCGACTCTCTGTGACCCCATGGACTGCAGCCCACCAGGCTCCTCCGTCCATGGGGTTTTCCAGGCAAGAGGACTGGAGTGGGTTGCCGTTGCCTTCTCCCTTGCACTGTTGCTAGGAATGTGAATTTACACAACCACTATGCAGAACAGTACGGAGACTCCTTAAAAAACTAAAAATAGAACTACTATATGACCTAGCAATCCCACTACAGGGCATATACCCTGAGAAAACCATAGTTCAAAAAGACATATGTATCCCAGTGTTCACTGCAGCACTATTTACAATAGCCAGGACATGGAAGCAACCTAGATGTCCATCAACAGATGAATGGATACAGAAGATGTGGTACATATATACAATGGAATAGTACTTAGCCATAAAAAGGAACAAAACTGGGTCATTTGTAGTGATGTGGATGAACCTAGAGTCTGTCATACAAAGTGAAGTCAGAAAGAAAAGCAAAATTATATATTAAGGTATTAGTTCAGTTTAGTCAGTCAGTCATGTCCAACTCTTTGCGACCCCATGAACCGCAGCACGCCAGGCCTCCCTGTCCATCACCAACTCCCAGGATCCACCCAAACCCATGTCCATTGAGTCAGTGATGTCATCCAACCAGCTCATCCTCTGTCGTCCCCTTCTCCTCCTGCCCTCAATCTTTCCCAGCATCAGGGTCTTTTCAAATGAGTCAGCTGTTCACATCTGGTGGCCAAAGTATCAGAGTTTCAGCTTCAACATCAGTCCTTCCAGTGAACACCCAGGACTGATCTCCTTTAAGATGGACTGGTTGAATATTAAGGTATATATATGGAATATAGGCAAATGATACTGATGAACCTATTTGCAAGGCAGGAACAGAGGTTCAGACATAGAGAAGGGATTTGTGGGGAATGTGGGGAAGGAGAGGGCGGGATAAGTTGAGAGAGTAGCATTGACACATACACACTACTGTGTGTAAAATAAGATAGCTGGTGGGAAGCTGCCATATAGCACAGGAAGCTCACAGGGAACTCAGCTCCGTGTTCTGTGATGACCTAGGGGAGTGGAATGGGAGGGTGGGAGGGCGGCTCAAGAGGTAGGGGATATATGTATACATATAGCTATATCTCTTTGTTGTACGGCAGAAACTAACACAATATTATAAAGCAATTATACTCCAATTTTAAAAAATAAATGCCAAAAAAAGAAGGAGAAAGAAAACTTTAAAGGGAAAAACAGAGCTTTATCAAACTCTGGCCATATGCAAAACACGGGAAAATGGAAAATGCATGAAGCCTTGAAAATTCACTATTCTATGTTTAGCTATTTCCCTTTGAGTTTGCAGTCTGAAATGTAAATCCAATAAACTCCAAATGAGTGAGTCATAAAATCGACAGGAAGAATTAATCAGGGGTTTCTCCAATAGGCACTTTTATCTTGTGTGGAACTTTTCATGTAGATTACAACAGCATTTTTACAATAAGGTAATGGATTCAGTCATTACTACAGTGCCAAACCACTGCACTTTACTGTTGGAGTGTGGATCTTGGAAGAATTTTGAGTGTCTTTCAAAATTAAACCAGACATCTAAAAGGAGAAACCAGAAAACATAAAATGCTTCAAGGAGCAGAGAGAGCAATGTTGGACACCTGGATGAACTGAGGGAGCTGAGAGCTGAGTTTAGCCTGAGTCTGCAGGTCCTGGATGAAGCGGGGTAAATGACCCTAAACTCAAGAGCTGCAGCTTCTTCCGGCACAAAGCGAAGATACTGTTTAGCTCAATATACTCATGGATTCAATGGGAGAATGCCTTCCCTGACTAAGGACCTTATTCCTTAACTGGTCTCTCTTCAGCCTCTTCCTGAGGTCGAACCTCTGTGACGCAGTAATGGCCTGGCTGTACCCTCCACCCAGTGACCGCTGAGGCTCAGCAGGACCATCTGTCCGCCCACCAGGAGAGCATTCTGTCACCCATTCCCTGGCTCCAGCGTGCAGGCCACTTCCCTTTATTCTGCAGCTTCTGCCTCCTGACCCCAGACTCTGTCCTTGCAGAATCTGAATTTCTTCACTGGGCTGTGTAGGACCTCTGGCTCCCTCTGCACCTTCTGCAGACCAGGGAGAGCTGGGCGCTGCCTCAGGCCCCTCTGTCAAGCCAACTTCTCCTTCAGGGCTGGACCGTGGTGATGTGCTGACCGGGGATACTGGCAGCCTCCTAGGGACCAAGGGGTGCGCAGGGCACTGAGCCCTTTGTTTTGTCTTCACGATTCACGGAGGCTCCTGGACATCAGCTCAAAGAGCGGCGGTCGGGACACAGATGTCTCTGCCTGTGTCCTCTCCCCTTTCTCTTCCACCTCTTCAACTCATGCCTTCTACCCTGTCACGTGCTGACTTCTTTCCACCCCTGCCTTTTCTTCTGACCTAGTTCACAAGATGGACCTTGGTAGGTGAAGAAATTTTCTCTCCACAAAGATTGCCTTTCAAAACGAAAGTTTTTCTGCAGATCCAGAAGTCCTACTCTAGATGTCAGAAGCTAGATCTTTCTCTTTGTATCCCTGCTGTGTGCCCCAATCCTTCCTCAAGGCAAAC
This sequence comes from Cervus canadensis, assembly GCF_019320065.1. NCBI lineage: Eukaryota > Metazoa > Chordata > Mammalia > Artiodactyla > Cervidae > Cervus > Cervus canadensis. The sequence continues at coordinate 54,061,554 of NC_057405.1, read as the reverse complement.
CAGACATTTCTGGTCAGAAAAATGCAAATCTGCACTTTAATGTTGTGAAAGAACATACACTTTCCCCAGAAAGCCACACCTCTCCCTGTGACAGTTTTTCTCTCCACCTCCCATTTCCTTTCTCCTGATTAAATAGGCCTGAAAAGCCTCCCTAAGAAGACGAGCTAAAACTGGGAACTTGGGGAAAACACAGTGGGAAAAGGTTGAATGTGTGGCGTTTTACCACATCAAGCCCTGCTCTTTGTCACGCGTACACCCCACGACGGCTGGATTGAGGCATGTAGACTCCTTTCCTTTCAATACTATCTCAAATGATGATGCATCTTTGTTTTAAGAACTTCAAAACAGTTTCAAACCTCTGACAGCTGCAGAAAGGTCTTCTGTGGCCCTAACAATTCATCACTACCCCTAAAAGATTCTGCACATTCTCAGTCACAGTTCTAGGAAATATTTTGAGAAACACCTTACACAGGCACATTATTCAGCTCCTTCAAGGCACAAGGCTCCAGGCAATGCAGAGATGAGTAAGTCAGGAATTTAGAGTCAGTGAGAGAGCCAAGAGGAGAGATGAGGAACTAGATAACCAGCTGTGGAAAAACGGAAAACAAAACGCCATGGAAGTGCTGAGAATGGATCCTGAAGGACACGCCTCATATATGACCTCATCTAGGTAATGCTGAGTCAGGTGCTGGAAAATGCCCTCAACGTTGTTTTAAGGCCAATGCAGACATGGCCTCCCTGAAACTGAGTTCTCCTAATGACCATTAATAAAACCATCTCAAACCAAACCATCGTAGTTCCAGTCCTTTGGCTTCTGGTTAAGTGGAGGAGGCTCAAGGGCTAGCAAGGCTCTTAGACTAAACAGCACTTCTCTACGCCAGGCTTTGGTAGGAGCTGGATCGTGGACAGGGGCCAGGAAGGGACGACGGTCAGCACAGGCATCTGCTGACATTCTCTGTGGATTCTATGTGGCTGATTGAGACAGCACATGTGCTTTGGAAACCAGATAAGTGGAGGGTAAGGTTGCTGTTGTGTCGTGAAACGTGAGACCACACTCTTTATCCGCAGAATCCATGCAGATGGAAGGCAGAGAGGAGTCCACAGGGAGCAGAGCCTGAAAGATGAGCACATTAAAACAAGGAGAGCTGGCAAGCGTTACTTGTAAAAGCAAAGAGGAAGAATGTTAAGCACTGAAGACCACTGACATTCCTAAATATTAACCCAGAAACTGTTGTATTTGATAACTGTGGCATCCTTTAATGAAGGAGATGAAGGAGTTGAGAACTAGAAAAGGAGGCTTCAGGGAAAGCTAATAAATAAAATGGGAGAAATCAAGCAAAAGAGAAAATAAGCCATGCTATTATCACTGGGAACATTTTTCTGGGTCCTTGAAAATTAAAATAGACCCACTTACATAAACACCTAAGGGTCTCTTATTCACATGATGTGCTGGGAGCTGGCAAAGCCCTATCACGGTGACCAGGGTACAATTCTGGGCCTGGAATGTGGCCAGTGTACTTTAGTCCTCTGAACCTTAATCTGACAGCAAGGAGTACTGTGCTTAGGAAACTGTTTTTCAGCCCGAAGTCTAGAAAAGGGGAGTCAAGGAGCCAGGTGGGTGAGGCTTAGCCAGCCCTGACCAGGAAAGGGGATACTGATTCTGGATGTTTTATGTCTTCATGCAAATGAATACATCAGTGTTCTGGCTTGCCATTCATTCTGGTTATCATTCTGATAACCCAGAAAATATAAGGCAAGAGTCAACAAAGCAAAATGAAAGACCACAAAAGAAAGTAGAAAAAGGGGACATCATTGACAATGTATGCATGGGAGCTGGGCCAGTAAAAATTCTAAATAGAAAGAACATGAAAATTAAAATCTGTGACATAAAAACAGAAAGGATAAGATATAAATGGTGACTCTGGACATTAACTGAAGGAAGTAGAACAAAATAAACTAAGCAATTTCTTGGTGTCAACTTCCCGTGCGTTAGTTATACACGGCTCATCGGAACAAGGTATGGAGATCTGATGGATGGAAAACTAGCCAGCTCAGTGAAATGAGGAGAAGGACTCAGAAAATATTTCTTCACCATCAGAGGGCATGGGGCATTGCTTAAACATGATTTCTTCTCAGTTTAATATGTTTGTTTAAGGCAGATGACAAGATCTGGTTGTCAAGGGTAAAACCTCCACCCCCTCCACCCACCCTCCCCACCAGACACAAAGTAACAGAGCTACAGAGATACCACAGAGGGGAAGAAAGATATGTACAGCCCAGAAAGGCATGCCCTTGAAAAGGTCATGGTGAAGTGGAGCAAAGTGGGGCTTCGTAAAGGCCAGGGAGCTGAGGACAAATAGGAAACTCTTGATCCATGGGATGGCAAACAGACTGGGAAAACTGAGGACTTGAATCAATCCTCAGGCAGTACATGTTGCCTGTCTAGACCTCGGATTCACATCTCTAAAATAAGGACATTGGATTAGAAAATCTTTGAGATCAGATTCAGCTTGAAAATGCCATTACTAAATGATACTTAAAGATTAGCAGAAAGTAGAAGAATCAGGCCAAAGCTGAGCTATCCCATGAAATGCATCCTATGACAACATGCATTAAACATAAATAAGGAAACCCCTGTTCCAAGGTAGAGTGTGAGCAAAAAATGGGGCAGCAAGTGATCAACATACAAAGTCTTTTTGAAATTGATTGTATGGGAACAAGAGAAGGTGGCTACAGTGTGAGACAAAGTTGATGGAAGGAAGAAACAGTGAAAAGAAAACAAAATACTTTGAGACTTTATATTTAACATGAGTTCATTCATACTTAATATCTTTTAAATTTTCATTGATCTTAGGGGTAGAAGAAGAAATGCAAAGTTGTCTCATCAATTAGAAAGAATTGTGAGCACAATTTTAAAGCACTTCACAAACACACAACAATTACTCTTTTCATTATTATTTAACTAGTTCAGGGCAAATACAGGCTCTCTGAAATCTCAGTGCACTCAGCACTTATTTGGGGACCTTGAATATATGCTACAAAAGCAGCAGTTGACAACTAAACCCAAAGATGGGCTCTAAAGACAATTACATGACAAAATAATAATCTTCAAGTAATGATGGTAAGATTTAGGATGGCTAAACAGCTCCAAATGCAAAGCAGAAAGTTGAAGGTACCGGAAGAGCTTAAATTTATATTATCTTTTAGGTCATCATTATAAGTATTAGCGCAAGTGTATGAATGATTTTAGCAAAGCTCTTAGAAATCCCTCATGCTTTATCAAGATTACAGAGCAAGAGAACCTTTCAAAGGTGAAATAAATGGTATTAATGCAATTGTCAAACAACCTATGTATTAAACAGCTCTCATACTTCTTGGGAACACGTGCCAACTTTCTGGGAATTAGAAGATTTATTTATCTTCATGATGTTTCCATCCTCCTTTCTGTCATCTTTACCAAAAATCATCAATAAGAATATGATAGGAGTTTTCCTGCATTAAGAGGGGAGTCTACACTGATCTGCTCTATCTGCTGTCACAATTACAGGCAGCTGTACTAAGCCAAAGAGTCGCCTAAATGTTTAATGAAGCAGGAAAGTCATTCTTCAGCTGTACTGCAGACCCACTAGACGGTTTGAAAAGATCACCTCTGTTTGTTTTAAACTGGCAATAGATTGCTGAATATTTAATGAGTGCTATGGTATTCAGCTCTGAGAGGGGCCAGGCAAGGGTCAGGCTATGGCTGCCTGCTGCTCCCTGCAATTTCAAGTTTCCCTGAGGTTTATTAAAGGTGGGAAATAGCAGGGTCAAATCAAGACCTTTTTCAGTGGCAACCTTTGTAGCACTGTAGACGTGGAAAGGAAAACGGGAGGTCACAGGCCTGTCCTGGTGAAACAAGGTTAAGAATTAGGAACAATCTTTCAGGAGAAATGAGGAGTAGGGCTAACGTTTCTTTCCCTTATTCACAAAGGTGAAGAAAAAGAATAGTGTTAGGGAAGAGAAGCAATCAAAAATCCTTGTTGTTTAACAAAACACTGTAAGTCAGCTATACTTCAATAGAAAATTAAAAAAGAAAAGAAAACTTTCCTACTGAAAAGCTTAAAAAAATCCTTACTGTGATTATGCTGGGAAACTGATCTTACATCCAGATTCCATTATTTATTTGTGGCATTAAATACTCCTTTACTATCTGAACAGTCTTAGTCCAAGAAAAGAGTACTTTAGTAAACAATTTGTTCATAGTCAGATTCAATTGTAACTGATACAGAATCTGTTGCAATCATATGAGTGCCAACAGTAAAATGGAGAAAGATGGTAGCATCAGAAATGGAACCAAGAGGCATTTGCTGATTGATTGGATATATATTGTTGTTGTTGTTCAGTTGCTAAGTCATGTCTGACTCTTATCATGGATATATATATTATATACAGATACACACACACATATATATATTCTGTATATATGTATATATGTTATATATATACACACACACACACATATATATATATATATATATATTTTTTTTTTTTTTTTAAGGCATCAAGGATGATTCTAAGATTTTGGAATTTTGGTCAGACTATTTCCTAAGATGGAAAAGGAATGGCAGGGCGGGGAGCAGTTTTAAGAGAAAAAAAAAGAGTATAGTATCAAACAATGTTAAATTTGAAATGATCCTTAGGCAACCAAATGTAATATCTACTAGACAGTTGGATATACTGAGTTGCCATTCTGAGTTGAGGTATATCACTGCAGTGATGGAATATAATAAATAAAATCATTTGGGGGTATAAACAGAAGCAGGAGAGTTTTGAAGAGTGAGTCCTAAGGGCACTCCGAAGAACCCTCAAAGAAAACTGAGCAGGGGCCCCGGGATGTAGGAAGACAAACAGAAGAGAAGGGAATAGTGAAGGCCAAGTGAATCAAATGCTTCAAAGAGAGAGTGACAATTGTACCAAATGCTCCAGATGAGTAAAAAAATGTGTGAACTGGGAACTGGCCATTGCATTTGGTAACACGGAAGTTACCACAGTTACATGGAAGACTTCGACAAGTGCCTCTGAAGAGTGGCAGAGACAAAAGTCTAAATGGAGTGGCCTCGAGAGAGGATGGTAATGGAGAATATGAAGTTAAGAGAAGTACTTCAAAGAATGTTGGTATAATGGTAAGGAAATGGAGTAGTGACTGTCCTGGGAGATGGAGTCAAGCAGATTGTTTATTGTTTTGTTTTTGTTCTGTTTTGATGGGAGATATTTGTATGTCAACAGGAATAACCCAGAAGAGAGGGGGAAATTGTCAATAAGGAAAGAGACTGATGTCCTTAAGTAGGTAGAAGAGAGTGGGATCATGTACAGATGAAGATGTAGTCTTTATACAAGGACAGCTCGTCCACGATAACAGATGAAAAGCATTCACACAGTACTTAACTAGGGATAATGGTGCAGTCAGCATCCAGCCACAAGGGAGAGCTCATAGGCCCATGTGGACATAGGGTCTATGAGCTTGGTATCAGCTCCTGTGTTTGTTCTCAGTCATACCAACTCTTTGTGACCCTATGCACTATAGCTCACCAGGCTCTTTTGTCCACGGCATTTACCAGGCAAGAATACTGGAGTGTGTTGCCATTTCCTCCTCCAGAGGATCTTCCTGACCCAGGGATCGAACCTGTGTCTCTTGAATTGGCAGACGGATTGTTTATCACTGAGCTCCCTTACCTGGGTAGCCCTGATATCAGCTCTACCAACCATCAAATTCCCATGTCTCTGAGAGTTACCAACAATGCATTTGTTCCCTGTGCTGATCATCTCAGAGTCTCTTCAACTGCCACTCATTCAGTTGTGAGGTTTTTTTCCTTTTCTTTTCTTTCTTTATTGTGGTAAAATACACATAACCTAAAATTTACCATTTTAGCCATTTTTTAGTGTACAACTCAGTGTCACTGAGTACATTCACATGGTGTATAATCATCACCACTATCTCTCTCCAGAACTTTAAATCATCCCAAACAGAACCTCTGTACCTATCAAAAATAACTCCCCCTTCCCTCCATCCCTCTAGCCCCATGGCAACCATTATTCTGCTTTCTGTCTCTATGGATTTGCCTATTATAGTTACCTCATGTAAGTGGTATCATATACCATTAGTCCTTTGTGTGTCTGGTTAATTTTTTAACATAATGTCCTCAAGGTTTATTCATGTTGTAATATATATTAGAACTTCATTCCTTTTTATAGCTGAAATATCCCATTGGGCAAACTCCAGAAGATGGTAAGGGACAGGGAGGCCTGGCAAGCTGCAGTCCATGGGGTCGCAAAGAGTTGGACATGACTTAGCGACTGAACAATAAAATACCATTGCATGTATATATCACATTTTGTTCACTCATTCATCTGTTGATGAACACTTGGGTTGTTTCCACCTTTCTGCTATCCATCCTTTACACTAACATGACTGGAAGATAAGTTCCTTTTCTTTATTCCAACATCCAGCTTTTCTTTGTTCCTGGCTTGTTTCCCTATAAGCCTCATTACTGACCTTCCTACCTACAAGCTACCCCTGTGTTCCTTTAATCATTCTCAATACTTCACTCTCAGATTCCTCTCTCTGATATACAATTGTTAGTACTTCATTTTCTGACTCAAAAGGTAACCTCCACTTGCTTCTCAATTCACACATTTAAGAACAACCAGTGACAAACTCCCCTCCCCATTGCCATAACTCAACTGGATTTATCTCAGTCTATACTCTGGTTCATGCAAATTGAATAGTTAATCTGTATTCACATATGACTTTTCCATTCTCATAAAATAGATCTTTCTACCCAGTTAGAATGCCTGTTTCTCTCCAATCATCTTCTCAAGTGTTCCTAAAACATTTCATAAAATAATTTTTCACAAAAGTTCATAAATCATTTTCCTTAGAGTCAATGACAAGTCCCAGTTGTCACTAACAGTACCAACAATGCTTTGGTCTTTGTAAGTGGATATGCCTATTTGTGGAAAATTGATCCACAGAGATAGATCAGGTTAACTGTAAGTGATCACATGGTTGTTATGCAAAGTAAGAACTTGGAATAAGGGTGTAGTAACCATGTTTTTTAAACTTTAAGATGTTTTGACATCTCAGGGCCCTTGCTAGCTGGGGAGACAACATCCTTCCAAGGGCTAGCTAATTCCTAGAGATAATGAATAACTAACCCACAAACATGTCTTTCATCTACAAACCAAAGAATCCTAAGTCCATGTTCTCAATTACCTCATTTATCTAACTCATACACCAAGTCAGTATTTCTCCTTCCCTAAGTCAAGCCAGGGCCAGGTACTAGGAAACCAGAGACCAGCCCAGAACCCAGAGTCCACTGACATTATCCAAACTAACTAATCCTAAACTGTTTTGCACACTCTGCCATGCCTTTCCTGTAGGAAGCACAATAAAAGCTCTGGGGCGTGCTTTCTTTTCACTCTTCCTGCCTCCTCACCATGGTACCTTGCAAGGCATGCCCTGCCACTCCCTTCTCTTTGGAACTATAAAAGGTCTCCACTCAGTAACCTCCATAAATTTAAAATCCCATGGATACAACAGAGACAAAGGATCAATCAAAACCATCAGTGATATTCATACATTCTGAAGGAAAACTAGCACAAAGGTTCTTTTGCGGGGAGGGGCATATCACATGGCTTGTGAGATCTTGGTTCCCCTACCAGGGACTGAACCTGGGACCTTGACAGTGAAAGTGTGGAGTCCTAACCATTGGACTGCCAGGGAACTCCTGCAAAGGTTCTTCTATCAACTCATCTTACCCCAACAGAATCTAAAATCATGCTATGAAGTAAAGTTCATGTAGCAGATCTGATGCTATCTTATGAAAGACCTGCTTACAAAGCAGGCCCTTGGCCCTTGGAAGCTTGCAGCTGGTGCACTTTTTCCCTTTGCTGATTGTGCTCGACATCCTTTTGCTGCAGGGAATCACAATCATGAGTACAATGGTGAACTGAACCCTGTGAATCATGATAGCGATTCTTCCAGTTTGGGTGCCATAATGTTTCCTTACTTTTCTTATCAAAGCAATTCTGATCCACATCCAATATTCTCCAAGGCTGACATATGTACTCATCATTTTTGAGGTTCCCTGCTCTCCCTAGAATTATGGAAGAGCCTTGCAAGAAGCGCTCCTTCTGTGGCTGCTGCTCTTTCACTACTGTGTCTTCCCCTGTGGCAGGCACTCTTTGATGGTGTCCATCCCAGCAGTACGTCCTCATGTCCACAAGCTGAGATACGGACACATCTCCCACCTCCCACTCCCTGTGCCAAAGTTCAGACAACTCAAGAATAATATCATTTCCAGAGATTCCGTCCCAATCCTTTTCTTGCTTGAAGGGAACACCTTCCCTCTTCCATTCAGACAACTAGGGGAAATCTTTGCTCCTCAGAGTTTGGTCCTCAGTCCCTAATGACTGCTAATTCCTCCCAGGGGCTATGCCTGCCAGAGCAGAAGAGCAAAGATCTAATGTCTGATAAATAGGGGTGAGAATGGGTATGGATGTGTGTGTGTGTGTGTGTGTGTGTGTGTATGTGTTAAGGAAGTAGAGAGAAAAGAAGGAGGAATAAAAGAAAAAAATTTTTTTACTCAAAATCAGCTGCAGCAATGCATGATTTAATCCTTGGAGAGGTAGCTGGCAGGTGCCAATTTGAGGTTGACATTACATAGGCATAATGATTAAATCCTCGGCCATTGGTGATTAAGTTAACCTCCAACTCCTCTACCCTCCAAAGAGGCCAGGCGATGAGGCTGAAAGTTCTAACTCCCCAACAGCCTGGTCAGTTCCTCTGTTGACTAGCTGTCACCTTCCAGGAGTCACCTCATTAGCATAAATCCTGGTGTGGTTAAAAGGGAGCTATTACAAATAACAAGAGATGCTCTTCTCACCCCTATTGCTCAGGAAATTTCAGAAGTTTTAGTAGCCAGAGACTGAGGACAAACACAAAATATATTTTTCTTATAATATCACTATATCAGCAGAGGGGAGGTAGGAATTAATCTTTTATTCTTCAAATCTTCTACAACAGTAGGAATAAAGCATAAAAATAGTATATCAATAAGTTATCTTGCTACAAAGGTAGTAAATTTGATTTTTTAAGGAACATTCTAACCAAAGCCTTTTACTTATTAATATCAGGGAGCAATTTTTCTTCAGTATCATTTCTCTGCTACTAAAAGACAATTCACTATTACTCAACCTTTCTCTAATATACAATCTACACAGGACATCTCTAGTTTATTTTCTGTTTATGATATCCAGAGACAACAACTTCCAACAACAATTTATGATTGAGAAAAGACATCTCTAACTGAAACAACTGTTGGTAACAGAGGCATGAATATTAATTCTGGAAGACTAATGACCACAGATCACAATGACAGTGCCATGTAGATATATTGACTTAGGCATCCCAATTCCCACTGAGAAGCTTGAAAAAGGATTTGTACTTCTCTGCATCAAATCTGAAAGGCCAAGAACAGATATTCCAGTCACCTCACCTACAGTATCAAATCTTCTGGGTCCATGCCCTGAAGTCCCTTGTAGGACTACTTGATAGTACTATATTTTAATTGTCAGTCTAGGTCCAAGGTCAACCCACTTTGTGCCAGAGTTTTCTGTACAGAGAACACTGCGAAAGCATGAAATACAAGGTGTGATTCTCCAGTGAAAGGAACCAGAGCTTCTTGAATGCATGGATGGCTGTAGAGCAGTGAGAACACAAAATAAACTGGGATAATCTTTCAGTTTCAGAAAAGAAGGCGTTGCTCAAAAAATAAATAAAAGTAACAGAGACAGGGAATGTCAAAAGGATTCAAGAGTAAACCTGAAAGAATGCCCAATGGACAAACCTGGAACAATCTGAGCCATGAAATAACACAGCACTGGATTACAACCCAGGTTACTACATAAATATCCTTGAGTCCACGATGATAGAAATGGTTGAAGGAGTAAATGAGGGGGAAAAGGCAAGTCCCCCTTACAAACAGTTTCAAATAACTTATATAGATATTCCATTTGGGAGTAGGTACAGCTTAATATTCTTTCCTCCTTGATTTAGCAAAGGATAGACTATGGCAAGGTAGGAAGAGTTACTTTACAATGGAGCAACCTAGCAAACACTGCTTTGCCCAGAAGATCAAGGTAATATCACCAGTGATAAATTTATCATATATACTCCTTGATATGATGTGAGGAGAATGGCACCTTGCCTCTGGGGTATTTGACTCCAAACCCCTTACATCAGTTTAGTCATAAAACAACATCAGACAAACCAAATATTGAGGGACAATCTACAAATAATATACGACCATTACTCTTTAAAATTATCAAGGTCATGAAAAGCAAGGAACTAAGAAATCGTCACAGACCAAGAGAGATTAAGGAGACATTACTGAGGCAGGATGTAGATGTCCACCCACCCCTGGGGTAAAGTGATTGCAGATTCATTCCCTGTGGGCTGAAAATCCAAGTCATGACAATTAAGAGAGGAAGCTGGGCCCTGCCCAGTCCACATTTTATTCCTTCTCAAAGCCAGGAGACCTCTCCAACCATACTTGCACAGAAAAGGCTCCTTGGAGATCAAAGAGAATGATGTTAACTAATGTCAGGCTACCCACAGGCCTCTGCGGTAGAATCCATCTTGGCTAAGAGATGCATGCTCATACACGGTAGGATCCTGTGATATACCAAATATGGACTGTGAACCAGGCCAATCAGAATGATTGGCCAAAGGAAACCCAGAAGAAATAACCCATAAAAGTAACTCAAACTGCCATGAGGGAGAGACTCAGCCGCCCTCTCTCTCCCTGAGTCTGCCCACGTGTCTGTCTACACGTACTGCACTTTTTTTCCTCTTAAAAAATACTTCACTTGTTTCACTACTTTCTGTCTATATGGGAATTCTTTTCTGCAAAGCCGAAGGGCCAGGGTGCTTGTCACTGACCACTGGTCAAATTGTGCATCTGCTGCTTTTACTGCTGTGACCCGGCCTCAACCGCTGGCTGGGAACCCAAGCTCTGCTTCAAGCCGTTGCAGGCCAGGGCCCCCCAGGATCATACAACTCCATGTAAGGTGATTTCCTGGATAGGACCCTAGAGCTGAAAAAGGATAGGAGTGGGAAAGCTAGTGAAATCGGAATAAAGTCTTTAGTTAATAGTATTCCAGTGTTAGTTTCTTATTTGACAGATATATCATGGCTATATACGATGTTAACACTAGGAGAAGCTGCTATAGGGTACAAGAACTCTCTGTTCTACATTTGCAATTTTCCATAAATCTATAATTGTTATATATATAAATATACATATAAATATATTGTGGATATGTGTGTGTGTGTGTGTGTGTATGTATATATATAGTGAAGTTGCTCAGTCATGTCTGACTCTTTGCAACCCCACGGGCTGTCACCCATCAGGCTCCTCTGTCCATGGAATTCTCCATGCAAGACTACTGGAGTGGATTGCCATTTCCTTCTCCAGGGGATCTTCCTGACCCAGGGTCGAACCCAGGTCTCCTGCATTGCAGGCAGACGCTTTACTGTCTGAGTCACCAGGGAGATATATATAAGAATATATAATATACATAAGTATTGGGCACTGACTCATGCAAATAAAAGTGCCCTCTTCATCCTGATGTTTCTGTTTCATTTGTTCTGAATTTGCTTTGCCTGGAAGCTGAAACCTGATTCCCTGAAATGACCAGGGTGAGTGGATCTGGAAGAGGACCCTCTCAACAACTAAACTGAATATTATAGAAATACTTTCATCCTCATGCGCAGAGCTTGTGATGCCCAGGGACAGCATTGGCCAAAGAAGAGCAAATATAAGAGTTAACAGGTCAGCACTGAAAAGGCTACATCTCAGCATCTGTAATTGACAGTTTGCTTCAGTGCCATAATTCTGCATAAAAGAAACTGCAAAGGAACCAGCAGTTCTTTCCCATTAAGAAAGCTAATGAATGTGTTATTTGCAGCTATTAACACTTCTCAATTGTGATCTTTGGTAATTACTTTCATACTCCAACACTACCTTCATTTTCCAGTCCAACTCTTTCTAAAACTCTCTTACAAAACATATTTTGATTAATATGTGTATTTTGATTAACCTTACCTGCAAATTCAAATTTTAAAATCTAGAGGTGGAGATCAAGATGGTGAAGCAAGAGGTCACAGAAGCTCTACTTTCCCCATAAACATATCAAAAACACATCTACATGTGGAAGAATTCTCACTGAAAACTAACTGGAGACTGGAAGAAGGACTCCTGTGTAACTAAGGCTGTACACACATCAGACAGGAAGCTAAGAAAAATGATCAGGTTTGGACCTGTGCGCCTGGGAGAGGACTCAGAGGAAAAGGGAGATTACGCTGGCAGACGCCCACCCTGGGGAGTGAGTGCGTTGAGCCAAACACTGAGCATCCTGGTCCTGGAGTCCTGTGCAGAGGACACAAGCCCCTTGGCTGCTTAGAGGATCCCTGTGATGGACAGGAAGGCTGGAGGAGGCTGGACGCGGCTTGTGAGGAGTGCACAGGGGCTGACTTCTCCTCAGTGCAAGACAGAGAGAGGTCTACCCTAATAGTTGCCAGGTTTCCTACAACCACCTAATTGTGTACCCCAGCCCAAGTTGAGCAAACACTCAGCCCGCCTCATTCCACACCATAGCATGGCACTGGATCTGGGGCCACAGGGACTTTGGGATGCAGAGGCTGAAGGTATCATCCTCTCAGAACTTCAGACTGTGCTACAAAGCTACAGTAAACAAAACAGCAAGGTACTGGCACAAACACAGACACATAAACCAATGGAAGAGAATAGAGATCCCAGAAGTAAACCCATGCACTTACGGTTAATCAACCGCTAACAAGGGAGGCAAGAGTGTACAATGGAGAAAAGACAGTTTCTTCAACAAGTGGTGCTAGAAAAACTGGACAGCTGTATATAAAACAATGGGATTAGAACAGTCCTCACGCCACATAAAAAAATAAATCAGATGGTTTAAAGACCTAAATGTAAGACCTGAAACTGTAAAAATCCTAGAGGAAAACATAAATTTAACATTCTTTGATATAAATTGTAGCAGTATTTTTTTACTCTATCTCCAAAAGCAAAATAAATAAAAGAAAAATAAACAAATGGGACCTAAATAAACATAAACTCTTTTGCACAGCAAAGTAACCCATCAACAAAGTGAGAATACAACCTACTGACTAGGAGAAAATATTTGCAAGTGACATGGCCAACAAGGGGTTAATATCCAAAATATATAACAGCTCATACTACTCAATAGCAAACAACTGACTTTTTTCAGCCAATCAAAACAAAAAGGCAAAAAGACCTGAATAGACATTCTTCCAAAGAAGACACACAAATAACTAACAGGCATATGAAAAGATGTTCAACATGGTCAGTTATTAGAGAAATACAAATCAAAACCACAATGACATGTCACCCCACACCTGCTAGAATGGCTATCACCAAAAAGTCTACAAACAACAAATGTTGAAAAAGAGAAGGAACCCTTGAACATTGCTGGTGGGAATGTAAACTGGTGCAGCCACTATGGAAAATAGTATGGAGGTTCCTCATAAACTAAAAATAGAGCTACCATACAATCCAACAATCCCACTCCTGGATATCTATTTGGAAAAAAACAAAAACATGAATTCAAAAAGATATATGCACCCCAGAGTTCACTGCAGTGCTATTTACAATAGCCCAGACACGGAAGCAACCCACATGTCCATCAACAGACAAACGGATAAAGAAAATATTGTCTACATGTACAATGGAATATTAATCAGTCATAAAAAGAATGAAATACTGCCATTTGAAGCAACATGGACTGACCTAGAGAATATTACACTTAGTGAAACAAGTCAAATAAAAGCAGATACTGGAGACTTCCCTGGTGGTCCAGTGGCTAAGACTGTGCTCCCAATGAAGGCAGCCTGGGTTCAATCCCTGGTCAGCAAACTAGATCCCACCTGTAACAACTAAAGATCCTGCATGCCACAAATAAAATCCAGCATAGTCAAATAAATAAATAAATTTTTTGAAAAGCAAATATTGTTATGATATTGCTTATATGTGGAATCTGAAGGATAATGCAAATAAATGTATATGCAAAACAGAAACAAACTTACAGATACAGTAACCAAACTAGGGGTTACCAAAGGGGAGAGGGAAGGGATGGGGGCAAGTTAGGGGCATGAGATTAAGAGATACATGTATAAAATAGAGAAGCAACAAGGTATATTGTATATAACACAGGGAACCATAGCTTGTAATAACTTTTAATGGAGTATAATTTGTAAAAATACCGAATCACTATTCTGTATACCTGAAACTAATGTAATATTGTAAATCAACTATACCTTAATTAAAAATATTTTAACTATTGCTTTAAAATATTTAGCCCAGTTCTTCAACTAATATCTAGTTGAATGAAGTAAAATTGCCTCTTTCACTTGATATTTAAAAATTTAGACATGTTAATAACAATACCAAATTTTATACCATACATGTGAAACACAATTTTATACCTTAAATTCAACCTGACAATAACCCTGTCAGGTAAAGCAGGACATATACTATCAGGGTGAAAAGTTAGGCAAGTTGGTTTATATCACACTAGGATCCAGCAGTAGGCAGGTAGGAAAGAGAATCGAGGTAGAGTGAGGGGGACTGGAATTAGGAGAACAGGCATTGTTGAAAGGCAAACCCCCTAGAGGGAAGGCCACGGCTCATATGGCAGAGAAGAGATGCGCTGAGTCAGCCCTGGGCCAGAAGACATCTCACCTGGAGAAGGTGAACAGCAGAAAGAGCCTCATGGAGCCTATAGGTGGCAAGTTGATGACTAAGGTCTGCAGAAAAAAGTATCCCAGCTCTAGCTATGGCAAAGCTTGATCCCAGGTAGACTATTAACCAAAACCAAGCAGAACACCTTGCCTAGGGTACTTCTGATTCGGTCTCAGGACACCAGCCTAGAAGCCTGGAGAGACAGGTAACAATAATCATTCCCATTTTTCAAATGAAGAGGTGAAGTGATTCAACCTTGGTGGATGATGCAGCTAGACTGCCTGGATTCAAATACTGATTCCACCACTTCCTGGGTTGTTAATCGGGGTTGGCTGTATTGTGGTAACAAGCAGACCCTCAAAGGTATAACCGTTTAGACAGAGTTCAACTTTGTTTTCCACCTCTGTGATGCTCCAAGGATGTTCCTGATTGGTGGGAATCACTGGTGCCCCTTCGACCTGTGGCTCTGCCATCCCCCTGAGCATAGTCTTCACTCAGAAGGCAAATAAATGGTCAAAGAGCATGGAAGGGACACTCCTGCTTCTGAAGAGCTTTAGTCTAGAAATGGCACACATCTCTCATGTTCTATCAGCTGGTACTTAGTCCAGTGGCCACTTTTCTTGCAAAAGAGGCTGGGAAAGGTCCACTGGATATGTGCTCAGAGAGAAAAAACTGATCTTGGGTGAATGGTGTCTGTTACAGTAGCTGTGTGACCTCGGGAGGTTACTTAGCATTTCTGTGCCTCATTTGTTCTCAACTGTAAAGTGAGGATTATAATGTGACCTGCCTCAAAGAATTTTCATAAGGATTAAATGAGTTAGTACATGGAAAGCATTTGAACAGCGCCATGTTTGTGGTCAGCACTCCACAGATGCTGGCTATTGTCATCATCATCATCTTTGTCATCACTAATTTCATCATTACCATGATTATTTGAAAACTAAATGACTGGGATTTAAATCTGTATCTGTGACTCAAATCCAGAGAGAATTTTTCTGTCTCTTCTAGACTGCTGCTACAGTCTTGAGCATTTATATAACAGGATTCAATTCTCAGCTTTCCTCCTGAAATTCAAATATTGTCTCTCTAAAATGCACAAATGAGAAAATCTGGTCACAATAATTGGAAGCAACTGTTGGGGCTAATGGAAGGACACGGTAGCCTTATTTGATTTTGAGAATAATATTTCAGGCTTTTTTTTCTCACTTTGAAATTTTTCATTTCAGTAAAGACAACAGAGAAATGTCATGCAGAGGAGAAAATTCAACTAAGGGATCATTGTTCCCTAGGCCTGTATTTTGAGGGGAGAATATACATATTTAATTTTTTTTTCAGAGAGCAGCTTAGTATCTCTTCCTCACATTCGCTTATTAAAGGTCACATTAAAGCAGTCATGGAGTGCTTGCTCAATCATTCTTTGCCCTTCTAGTGTTTCAGCTAAAACAGATTATATCATTCCATTTTTAGTTAATTCTATTTTACTTGCTTGGATATTGAGAGGAGTATCAGGAAATGAAAATTTCTTTCAGTGAATAAGCCAGACACTTTTCAATCACATAAATAAAAACAGAAGGGTAAATATTATTGCCATGAACAGTAAGTTTTTCATTCAATATCCTTGAGCTATTTGACCATCTAATGTTGCTGCCTGCTTGCATCTAAACTGGGGCTTTATTACAAATGTACTGTGATTATGATTCGCTCTGAGGCTGCCTATGCATCTTGCTAGTGGCCTAGACTCGTTTATTATCTCATCTCACTCATTGGAGGGGAAAATCTGCAGCGCCCAGCAAGACTCTCTTCACTGGGATAATGGGAAACTAGATTTGAAGCATTAATTTACTCTCATAAAACTAGGAAACATTAAACAAGCAGATCTTAAAGAAGCATAATCTGGTCATCTTGCTCACTTCCAAAGTCACGAAGGCAGAAAGAGAAAGTCTACTCACGCATTCTCTCCTAAATAGGCCACCTCTGTACCCAGGAAATTGCAGGAGTAGAGTATTTCAAGAATGTGCCCGAGGCAAGGATGCCATGAAGTGCTGTCTGGAAAACTTCACGGACACTTCCCTGGGTATACCTCACATTACTGGGTGACCACCACAAGACTCTGAGTGCTCACGAGGGGACTCCAGGCAGAGGAACGTGGCAGGCACAGCAAGCTGTCTGCCAACATCTGCCCCCCCAACCCCACCCCTGCTCTGCAAAAGTAAGGACTGTGACTGTGTACCCAGCTGCCCAGCAAGGTTCCATTTCCAAGACATCTGTACCATCAGATGTGGCCGTGTAGCTAAGATTCCACCTCGGGAACATGAGAAGAAGGGCTGTGTGCCACTTCCAAGGCATCAAGGGAGCCTCCGCACCTGCCTCTCCCTGACTGTAAAAGTGACTCCGTGATGACCCTGAAGACAATGATAACACCCTAGGGTCTTGTTACTCCAGTGTGATCAGGGAACAGCAGTATTTTACCATTTAGGAACTGTTAGAGACACAGAATCTCAGGTCCCACCTCAGACCCACTAAAATGGAATCTGCTTTTAACAAGATTCCCAGGGAATTCATATGCACATTATTATTATTATTATTATTATTTGCGGCACACTGGCCAAGAGATGGAAAAGCCACGACTTGGAAGGAACCCGGGTCCTCACTTGAGCAGAGCAATCCCACTGACATGCCACACTCACTTTGAAACTACTATGTGAGGAAGAGAAAGAAACTTTTATTATTATTATTATTACTATTATTAAAGTCGTGGTATTCTGGAGTGTCTTTATTACTTAAGTTTATTCTAATATAAGTAGTGTGACACTCTCCATGGGGTCTCATTTGTCAGACACTATTTTGAATCCTGAAGGAAGTGCCTATGATCAATTTACCAACCCTGTCAGGGTTAATCAGTTTAGAGATCTACCAGGTGAGACTTCAGCACCCAAAGATAGCCCCCACTACTAACTGGACATCAGTGTCCTGGAGGATTCAGCCTCTCAGAGATCATCTGCAAAGTTAAGAGCTGAGAAAGAGAGTTCCTAACGAAAAGTCACTCTGGGGTCAAGACTGGAAGCCAAGAGAGGGAATGCAGTCATGAAATTAAAGCTACAATCAGAGAGTTCTGGGGCTCTCCCGGCTGTGTGAGCACCTACCTCCTGTGTGCATTTCTCACACCCCCAATCTGAGGCCCTGTCCTCCCAACACCCACTGGCCTGCTCAGAACACTGTGGTCTTTGCGCTGTCCAGCTAAGCTTGAAAGTTGTTTTAAGGTCAACATCTTATCTATGAAGGAACTAACAAAACTGTATTCTTAAATGATACGTCTCACACAAACTCAATCTTGTTTTAACTATCTAAACAGTTCAAGTGTTTGGCATGGTATATAACCTCATTCTCAATTTGACTACTTAGTAGGTATCTACAGACTCAATTGCCGCTATTGTCATTGCAAGACTGCTCCATGTGCTTCTCTATCTTGAAAACACACACACAAGAAAAGCATCTTGCCATTCCATTGGGACCATTCCCTTACTCATCTCTGTGGCTTTGCCCATGCTTTTTTCTACAGTTTGAATGTTCTTTTTTCCACAACCTGGGGAAGTTATTCTTCAAGCCCAAGTTTAATGCTTCTTGTTCCCAGCAGCCTACCCCCAACTCCTCCTTGGCTGTAGGTCTCTCCTTCTTCTGTCTATGGAAGTTAGCAACCCGTTAAGACACAGTATTTTAATTATTTTCTCCTCTTACTTTCAAATTATCTGGAAATACCTAGAGGGATAAACTTTGTATTTAAATAAACCTTTTGCATTTGAATTCTCCATGGCAGAGCTCAGCAAGTGAAAGGTAAATAGCTGTTTGGAAAATAAATAAATTCTCTGCTCCCCCCACTCACTGCCTATTTCTCCTTGGGCCCATTTATACTTAACCATTTAAGAGAGCTTCCTTTGTAAAATGTGCACATACAGATTCCTAGCTAGTTTCAAGCTCCCATTTTCGGGACCATGTACACTTTTTAGAAACCTATGAGTGCTCAGAGGGCCTAAAAATTGAAACACAAAGTACCCAAATAATGTCTTGTTGATCAAGAGAATGAAAGGTTTCGTAAGAGTCTTTAAATAGGAGTATGCTAAATCACTGAAGTAAAATTTTGAATTTTCCTCTAGATTTGAAATATATATACATTTCCATTACATGCATTTGTTAAAAATTTGGTTTACCTGTTGAGAATCTAAATTTTTCTATTTTTTGAAGCTTTTTACTTAATAAAATTTTTGTAACACTTAGATTTACTTTCAATATTCTGCTACTTTACCTCAGTGTCCAGAGTGTGGCTCTGAATATTATTCCCACAGAAATGAACCAGGGCTGCCTGCAGATGTGGCTGATTCCAGGTCTGAGGCAGAAAATGTACAAGATACCTTGTCAGACCAGAAAGCAAAGAAACTCTCAAAGACTCCCAGAAGCATGTCAGCAGAAGTCAGGAAGTGACTTGAGATGGCTTTCACTGGCCAAAGAAGGGACAATCTGGACATGTCTAAAATATGCATTTATGTGAAATACAAATTTCAATGGATTGAGATAAATCAATTCAGTCTTTTAAAAACCCATGGATTTGTTAGAATATGCCCACCCCTCTAAAAAAAAACAAACCAAAATTTAAAACCCTCATTGATCATCCTTGGAGGATCCATAGAGCTAAGGCCCTGTTCTGAAAAATAACTGAAAAGAAAAAATTCAAGCATTTATCCTGCCTTTTTTATATGAAGACCTCAGAGCATATAAACCTGAGTTCATGTGCTTCCCTGTATTTCCCCAGCCCACCTGCCCCCAAGACTTGACCACTTCTTCAGTGGACACCCCCACCACTATCACTGTCGTCTGCTCTCCTAACACTGCTGACTGTCCCAGCCTCCGCTGAGGTAAGGGCTGGGCTCTGAGCATGGTAACTGTCACATCTGCTACTCTGGGAGCAGCAGCAATTCTGGTCCAGGTCCAACTCGAGGGGATGGGCATAAAGATGCTGGCTCCTCCCTCTACTTCTGGACCCAGATACAGTGTTAAACATTACTGCATGTGATCTGGCTTCCCTGAATGCTGCCTTGGGCAGTCTGATGGGTCAACCTGGAAGGTGAGAGGAATTAACACCTCTTGAAGTGAACGTTGAACTCTGATCAATGGATATGGGTAATCATTAGCAGATAGTTTTTCTTCCTTCCTTCCTTACTTCAAGACTATTCCAAGATATAGTATTTCACACTGCTTACATCCTATGTGGCAGACATCCTATGTGACCAAACAACCAGTTATGTATTGTTGTAAGGTTATATCAGCTTGACAACATGCCACTTTGCATTTGCTTTTCCTCCTCCCCTGCCTCACTTCCCTTTCTCTTTCATCCATGATGTCCTTGAATTGTATCTCCCAGTAAAACTTTAGCATGCAGACTCTGCCTCAAGATGTGACTTCTAGGGAGCATCATTATTTCATAGGGTAACCAGATGGATGAAGAAGCAAAAAAAAGCATTATGAAAGGTAAAAAAATATGATGATCTCAGAATGGGAGAAAAGAATTGCACATGAAGCAACTAACAAAGGATTCATCTCCAAAACATACAAACAGCTCATGCAGCTCAACATCAGAAAAACAAACAACCCAATCAAAAAATGGGCAGAAGACCTAACAGACATTTCTCCTAAGAAGACATACAGGTGACAAATAAGCATATGGAAAAATGCTCAACATCACTCATTATCAGAAAAATGCAAATCAAAACTGCAGTGAGGTTATCACCTCACACTGGCAGAATGGTCATCATTTAAAAAAAAACTACAAACAATAAATATTAGATAGGGTGCAGAGAAAAGGGAACCCTCTTGCACTGTTCGTGAGAGTTTAAAATGATACAGCGACTATGGAGAACAGTATGGAGATTCTCTTAAAAAAAAAAAAAAAAAAAACTAGGAATAAAACTGCTATATGATCCAGCAACCCTACTATTGGGTATATGTCCTAAGAATACAATAATTCAAAAAGACCCATGTACCCCAATGCTCACTGCAGCACTATTTAAAATAACCAGGATATGGAAGCAACCAAGATGTCCATCCACAGATGAATAAATAAAGAAATTGTGGTACATATACACAGTAGAATATTACTCAGCCATAAAAAGGAATGGAGTCAGTTCTAGTGAGGTGGATGAAACTAGAACCTGTTACACAGAGTGAAGTAAGTCAGAATGAAAAAAACAAATATATATTAATGCATAAAAGAAATGCAAAAAGGCAAAAGGGTTGCCTGAGGAGGCTTTACAAATAGCTATGAAAATAAGAGAAGTGAAAGGTAAAGGAGAAAAGGAAAGATATATCCATCTGAATGCAGAGTTCCAAAGAATAGCAAAGAGAGATAAGAAAACCTTCCTCAGTGATCAATGCAAAGAAATAGAGGAGAACAATAGAATGGAACAGACTAGAGAGCTCTTCAAGAAAATTAGAATACCAAGGGAATATTTCATGCAAAGATGGGCACAGTAAAGGACAGAAACAATATGGACCTAATGGAAGCAGAACATATTAAGAACAGGTGGCAAGAATACACAGAAGAACTGTACAAAAAAGATCTTAATAGCCCAGATTATCCAGATCACTCACCTAGAGCCAGACATTTTGGAGTATAAAGTCAAGTGGGCCTTAGGTTGTGAAGTAATTAGCCTCCAACTAATAAAAAAATTAAAAAAAAAAAAAAAAGTGGGCCTTAGGAAGCAACACTATGAACAAAGCTAATGGAGGTGATAGAATTCCAGCTGAGTTATTTCAAATCCTAAAAGATGATGCTGTGAAAGTGCTGTACTCAATATACCAGCAATTTTGGAAAACTCAGTAGTGGCCACAGGACTGGAAAAGGTCAGTTTTCATTCTAATCCCAAAGAAAGGCAATCCCAAAGAATGCTCAAACTACCGCACAATTGCACTCATCTCACAGGCTAGCAAAGTAATGCTCAAAATTCTCCAAGCTAGACTTCAACAGTACGTGAACCAAGAAATTCCAGATGTTCAGGCCGGATTTAGAAAAGGCAGAGGAACCAGAGACCAAATTGCCAACATCTGTTGGATCACAGAGAAAGCAAGAGAATTCCAGAAAAGCATCTACTTCTGCTTCTTTGGCTAGGCTAAAGCCTTTGACTCTGTGGATCACAACAAATTCTGGAAAATTTAAAGAGATGGGAATTCCAGACCACTTTACCTATCTCCTGATAAATCTGTAAGCAGGTCAAGAAGCAAGTTAGAACCGGACATGGAACAACGGACTGGTATCAAATTGGGAAAGGAATACATCATGGCTGTATATTTTCATCCTGCTTATTTAACTTATATACAGAGTACATTATGAGAAATTCTGAACTGGATGAAGCACAAGCTGGAATTAAGTGCCAGGAGAAATACCAATAACCTCAGATATGCAGATGACACCACCCTTATGGCAGAAAGCGAAGAGGAACTAGAGAACCTCTTGATGAAAGTGAAAGAGGAGAGTGAAAAGGGTGGTTTAAAACTCAACATTCAAAAAACAAAGATCATGGCATCCAGTCCCATCACTTCATGGCAAATGGATGGGGAAACAATGCAAATAGTGAGACACTTTATTTTCTTGGGCTCCAAAATCTCTGCAAATGGTGACCGCAGCTGTAAAATTAAAAGACCCTTGCTCCTTCGAAGAAAAGCTATGACAAACATATTAAAACCTAGATAGCATATTAAAAAGCAGAGACATTACTTTACCAACAAAGGTCTGTATAGTCAAAACTACGGTTTTTTCAGTGGTCAGGTATGGATGTGACAGCTGGACCAAAAGAAAACTGAGCACCGAAGAATTGATGCTATTGAACTGTGGTGTTGGAGAAGACTCTTGAGAGTCCCTTGGACAGCATGGAGATCTAACCACCAGTCTGTCCTAAAGGAAATCAGTCCTGAATATTCATTGGAAGGACTGATGCTGAAGCTCCAATACTTTGGCCACCTGATGCAAAGAACTGACTCATTGGAAAAGACCCTGACACTGAGAAAGACTGAAGGCAGAAGTAGAAGGGGATGACAGAGGATAAGATGGTTGGATGGCATCACTGACTCAATGGACATGAGTTTGAGCAAGCTCCGGGAGATGGTGATGGACAGGGAGGTCTGGCGTGCTGCAGTCCATGGGGTCGCAAAGATTCAGACATGACTGAGCAACTGAACTGAACACATATATATGGAATCTAGAAAGCTAGCACTGATGAACCTATTTGCAGGGTAGGAATAGAGACACAGACATAGAGAACAGACTTGTGGACACAGCGGTGGAAGGAAAGAGTGGGACAAATTAAGAGCGTAGCATGGAAATATATACTATACCATACGTAAAATAGATAGCTAGTGGCAAGTGGCTGTATAACGTAGGAAACTCAACCAGATGCTCTCTGACAATCTAGAGGGGTGGTATGGGGTAGGGGATGGAGAGAGGTCCAAGAGGGAGGGGACATATGAATACTTATGGTAGATTCATGTTGTTGCAGAAACCAACACAACATTTTAGTGCAATTATCCTCTAATTAAAGATTTAAAAAATAAAATAAATGAAGAAATTATAGAACTAGAATATCACAATTTCACAATCTCTCATAAAATAATGTGTCCATTACTTTATGCCTAGCAATGGCTGAAAATATCACAAGGGAGATAAGTAGATATTATTAATATATCCCCATTATGAAAGCAAGCAGAGAGAAAGTCTGCATTCTGATTTCTGGGTGAGAAAAAAGGTCTTTCTTTTCACAAAAATTCATGTGATAGGAGAGTTTATATCGGTGCCCCTGACATCTTAGAGTCACCTCTTTGCATTGACATCATAAACCTAACATAACTCAGGCAAAACAGCCTCCGATTCTACAAATACAACTTGTATCACACTCTTCATCATATCCATCCGTTGACCTTCTTTGGTAATTCAAAATGCCATCTTGTACATATGCAGAAGGACTAGGAAGGGAGAAGCACTGCATGGATCAAACATTTGTGCA
Source organism: Cervus canadensis (assembly GCF_019320065.1). Taxonomy (NCBI): domain Eukaryota; kingdom Metazoa; phylum Chordata; class Mammalia; order Artiodactyla; family Cervidae; genus Cervus; species Cervus canadensis. Next base: position 54,037,676 of record NC_057405.1, on the reverse strand, counting down.
CATGGCCAGCTCAAGTCTGTGCCATTAATGCCACTTTTGAAAATAACTCCATCAAGTTTGCCTTGAATATTCTCCAAACAGAAATGACTTTTCCTTCCCATGAGTTTCTAAAGCGTGTGCTTTGTACTTCTGGCAAGTTAGTAATCATTTCCATGTTTTTCAAACTTAAGTTATTTATACCCACATTGACAATGGGTGAGGATTTAGGTGCAACCACAGATTTAACAGAATTTTTCCTAAGAAAAATTTCCTAAAATTTTTCAATTTTACTTAAATATTTGAGAGAATAAATTTTTAAAGACCATTTTAGTGTTAAATAAGAATATATATACACTTGAGTGTGTATCTTAATTTTTTCAGGTAAGACACACAGGAGGCAGCTTTAAATTCTAATCTTCAACTTCCCTATGTTATGCTCCCTGTTTGAGGGAAGTGGACGGGCTCTACATGGACAGATTTAACATGTCTCTGGTTTGGTGAGGGTCTGGAGAGTAGGCAGGTATCTTCATGTAATATACCTTTCCACTGCTATTATTATACGGAGCTTAAATTTTTTTTCAATTTTTTCATAATTGAAGTGTGGCTGATTTACAATGTTGTGTTAATTCCTGTTAATTCCTGTTGTACAGCAAAGTTATACAATTATATACTCAGTTATACATGTGTTCTTTTTTGTATTCTTTCCTATGGACTTGAAGTTTTTAAAGATGAGGTGGTTGTTTTCATGGGGAGACAAGAAGTCTTCTAGAGAGAAAAGACTGAGATCTCAGTCCTGTTTTTTCAAGGTTCAAGTTCATGGAAACATGTACAGATGGCCTGGGATGTGCCTGATGGAGGCTAGGAGGCAGAGAAGGGTTACAACTCCTGTAAGATGGCCCTGTGAAGACAGGAGGTGAGTACCAAGTGTCAGAGGCTCCTCCTTAGGATATCAGCTTGGTCCTCAGATCCTGACTGGTAAGGGGCCTTGGTAAAAACAAACAAGTACACTAGAAAGATACCCTAAATCCTTCTACCAGTGTCAACTGCAGACTATGGTTCTCCCGAAAATGAAAAGGTGGTGGGGAAAATACCGAAGATCAAAGGGAGTCCTTTGAGACTCACATATAGCAAGTTCTTTCTATACTCTTGTTGCAGGAGTAGTTACCTTTACCTATTCAATGTCTAACACAAGTCAAATTAAGCCCCTTATTTAAAAAGAAGCAGAGGACTATGGCAGTACTAGTAGAGATTTTTTTAAAGTATGTTAATTACACTTTATAATCCACTTACTTCTCCTTTGCCCTTAGTTAATCTCTGTATTTAGCTACAGTAGATAGATGATGTTGATGACAATGAAGATAGACAGATAGATAATGTAGACATGTGTGTATAACGCACATATTGTGTTCTTCTTTGATTCGCATTTAATAATATTTAAAGTGTACATAACTTGGGGGCAAAATACCTCCTCCAGTGTTTCCTCTCCCAATGCTCCAGCAGAGCATATAAAACAGGCTTTGTGATACCGTGGGTGGACACTCAAGGAAATTTATGAACTAATTGATGAAGCTACTGCAGGGAATGTCATCATAGCTTTGCTCTTCCAGAAAATAAGGATTTGGTTTTATGAATACCAATTAAAAAGCTGCTTCTCCGGGCTTCATAACATTATTTTCTTCACTAACATATTAACATTCCTGAAACATAATTCTCTGGATTTAATGCTAAGAAATCATTGGTAAAAAGATTTAAGAGATTATATATTGCATATAATTCTCGTATGCAGGAATTCAATTTTGCTATGAGAGCTGGAAAGGATCTCAATCTATGTCAACACAAATATGTATAAGATTTAGTGCTTTTTATGTTGACTCAGGTATTATCAGAATTCAAGGCATGCCTTAATTTCCTCAGGGTACAAGGGATGCAGGGGAGCATCTAGCTAGATGTGCCCTGCTGGGGGATAAACATCCATGTGTATATTTGACACTGGGTTCTTCAAGGAAAATAGTTGGTTTAAACAGCATGGTTTCTCGTGGCATAGCAAGTTCTTTTCAATCTCGTATTCTCAGAATCACATGTTTGTGACACAACATTTTGTTTCATGAAGCACTTTGAACTTTTGTTATAATGAGGATTGCGACTCTTACAAGGTCAGTAAAGGTTATCAGTGAAGACCCAGAGTCTACAATCCATCTTAGTCTACTGAGTTACAGGATTGCAATAACAAGAGTACCAGCATCAGCAGAATCACAACCAACAAAAGAAATAATGATTTTCTCAATCTGAGTGCAAAAGTGACTGGCTTGTTAACAGAGGCAGGAGAATCAGCTAGCATGGATCATGGTTTTCAAGACTTCTTAGAAATGCCAAGTTTGTTTCATTCTTTATTTCTTACTGTAAGGTTCATAATATAAATACTTTCATTTGGGCTGTTTGTGTTTTCCCTTGTTGGTTCTATTTTGTTAACATAATTCTAATTCTACCTGTAATAAGAAAAATAACTTAAGTTCAACAAATTATTATTTGTAATAATAACCAACCAAAGAGACTAAGATGGAAATCAACATTCACTAATCTCCCCTACTCCTTTAATGCACATTTATATATACATTTGTATATGTCATAGTGCATTAAAATTATGAAATTTATTACATCTATTGTTTATTAACAGATAAGAATAAGCCAATAAGAAAATTTTGTTGGGAGGCTTTCAGGAGCATATGTTTAGAAGTAGATGCCCATGTCAGGCAGGTCCTAAAGAAGACATTTACTAAACAACATGAATATCAATTTAATAAAATATGGTTGATAATATTATTATCATTACTAGCAGAACACACATAGTAAATGAGATCACCTTTTAAAACAAATAATACAATAATTATCATTATATTAAATGAGTCTTGGAATTGTTTGGATGAGAAAAGTATATAGAATAGAAGTTTGAGGGGAAATGGACATAATATCTCTTTCAAATCAACTTTGTTAAGGTATAATTTACAAAAAATGAAATGCATTCATTTTAAATGTAAAATTTGATGACTCTGACAAACACAAACACTCATGTGACCACCACCATAATCAAGATATAAAATATTTCCATCACCCCAAAATATTCCTCATGCCCTTTTATATTTAATCCCCCTTTGCCCTGGCTCCAGGAAACCAGTAATCTGATGTTTGCCATTGTAGGTTATTTTTCCACTTTCTAGAATTTCATATAAATGGCACCATACCTAGGTACAGTACCAGGCTGCCTTCTTTGGCTGAGCTTAATCTTTCTGTGGGCTTCCCTTACAGCTCAGTTGGAAAAGAATCTGCCTGCAATGCAGGAGATTTGATTTGATTCCTGGGTTGGAAAGATCCCCTGGAGAAGGAAATGGCAACCCACTCCAGTATTCTTGCCTGAAGAATCTCATGGACAGAGGAGCCTGGTGGGCTACAGTCTATGGGGTCACAACAACTGGATGTGACTTAGTGACTAAACCACCACCAATCTTTCTGTAAGTCATCCATGTTTTTGCATGAAAAAGCAGTTCATTTTCATGGCCAAATTACTATCCATTGGACATAATGTATTTGTTGTTTTGACTTATAATACAATGTAGTAAACTAGTATTTTCTACTGTATTAACAGTTAACTGCTGGATTCTAATTAGATGCATCCTCATACCATCAGTACAAAAATTCTGAGATGGCTGGATTGACCGTGATTCTGGTTATTTTGTTTTTGCTTTGCAGGGCACTGTATTTTAAAAAATAGTTATAGAACTACTTGGACCTACAAAGATGTTCTGTTCCTCTAGAAAGTACTTCTTCTGCCAGACCTTGCGGGTGCTAATAGTCCCGGAATTGCCACCTGTAGCTGCACTTCCCTGGCGTAGCCCTCTGAAGTCCTGGCCTGGGGCCTGGGACCTGGGGGAGGGGTTAGAAGACTAAAAGTAGAAGGGGTTCCACTTTCCTCCCCCAAAATCTAGTCTAGTAAACTCTTGCAATCGTTTATCTCTATGATGCTTTCACACTTTTCAAAAATTTTTGTCTAGATTTTGTAGTCATCTTCAGCAGAAGAACTGTTCCAAATGACCTTATCTGCTATTTCCAGCTCAAAGTGACCCTTTATTCTTTTCAAAGTGACCCTCTGGTCCCTGGATCCACAGCAACAAACTATACTTTACTGAAAAAAGTTTAAACTAAGCTCAGAGAAAGTTGAAAACTGATCACTATGAGAGCGACTATGAAAAACAAGAGCTAACTGAATCACTGACAGCCTGGCAGTCATCCTGAAATGTTCACTTTTCGTTTTTACCTGGATGCCCACATGACTATCCCCCTTCACGGATCATAGACTTGTTGTGACGAAGGGGCTTGCGTAACTCAATGAAGCTATGAGCCATACCGTGCAGGGCCACCTGAGACAGTTGGGTCATAGTGAAGAGTTCCAACTGGAGAGGAAAAGGCAAATCATTCCAGTATTCTTGTCCTTTTCATCATAGGGGTTTGGAATTCAAAAGCAGGAAGTTAAGAGATGCCCAGAATAACAGGCAAGTTTGGCCTCATAGTACAAAATGAAGCAAGACAAAGGCTAACAGAGTTTGTCAAAAGAACATGCTGGTCAAAGCAAACACGCTTTTCCAACAACACTAGAGATGACTCTACAAATGGACATCACCAGATGATAAATACTGAAATCAGACTGATTATATTCTTTGAAGCCAAAGATGGAGAAGCTGTATACTGTCAGTGAAAACAAGACCTGGAGCTGACTGTGACTCAGATCGAGACCTCCTTATTGCAAAATTAGGCTTAAATTTAAGCAAGTAGGGAAAACTACTAGGCCATTCAGGTAGGACCTAAATCAAATCCTTTATGATTATCCAGTGCAGAGGACAAATAGATTGAAGGGATTAGATCTGGTAGTCAGAGTGCCTGAAGAACTATGGGCAGAAGTTCATAACATTGTACAAAAGGCAATGACCAAAACCATCTCAAAAACAAAAAAAAAAAAAGAAACGCAAGAAGGCAAAGTAGTTGTCTGAGGAGGCTTTACAAATAACTGTGGAAAGAAGAAAAACAAAAGGCAAGGGAGAAAGCGACTGAGATACCTAACTGAATGCAGAGTTCCAGGGAATAGCAAGGAGAGAGATGAGGAGGCCTTCTTAAATGAACAAGGCAAAGAAATAGAGGAAAACAACAGAATGGGAAAGACGAGAGGTCTCTTCATGAAAACTGAACATATCAAGGGAACATTTCATGCAAGGATGGGCACGATAAAGGACAGGAATGGTAAGGACCTAATAGAAGCAGAGGAGATGATGAAGAGGTGGCAAGAATACACAGAAGAACTACATTAAAAGGTCTTAATGACCCGGATAACCACGATGGCACGGTCACTCATCTAAAGCCAAACATCCTAGAGTGTGAAGTCAGCCGGCCTTAGGAAGCATCACTATGAACAAACCTGGTAGAGGTGATGGACTTGTAGCCGAGCTGTTTAAACTCCTAAAAATGCTGCTGTTAAGGTGCTGTAGTCAGCGTGTCAGTAAATTTGGAAAACTCACCAGTGGCCACAGGACTGGAAAAGGTCAGTTTTCATTCCAATCCCCAAAATTGTTCAATGCCAAAAATGTTCAAACTACTATACAATTGCACTCATCTCAAATACTAGCAACATTATATTAAAAATCCTCCAAGCTAGGCTTCAGCAATATGTGAATCTAGAATTTCCAGGTGTACAAGCTGGGTTTCAACAAGGCAGAGGAACCATACATCAAATTGCTAACATTTGTTGGATCACGGAGAAAGCAAGGGAGTTCCAGAAAAACATCTATTTCTGCTTCATTGACTATACTAAAGCCTTTGACTGTGTGGATCACAACAAACTTTGGAAAATTCTTAGAGATGGAAATATCAGACCACCTTATCTGTCTCCTGAGAAACCTGTATATGGGTCAAGAAGCAATAGTTAGAACCAGACATGAAATGACTGACTGGTTAAAAATTGGGGAAGGAGTAAGTCAAGGCAGTATATTGTCACCCTGCTTATTTAACTTATATGCAGAGTACATCATGCAAAATGCCAGGTTGGATGAATCATAAGCTGGAATCAAGACTGCCAGGAGAAATATCAATAACCTCAAATATGTAGATGATACCACTTTAATGGTAGAACTAAAGAGCCTCTTGATGAGAGTGAAAGAGGAGAGTGAAAAAGCTGGCTTGAAACTCAGCTTTCAAAAAACTAAGATCATGGCATCCAGTCCCATCACTTCATGTCAAATAGAAGGGGAAAAGTGGAGGCAGTGACAGATTTTATTTTCTTGGGTTCTAAAATCCTTGCAGATGGTGACTGCAGCCATGAAATGAAAAGACACTTTCTACTTGGAAAGATAACTATGACAAACCTAGACAACATATTAAAAAACAGAGACATCACTTTGCCAACAAAGTTCCATATAGTCAAAGCTATGGTTCTTCCAGTAGTCATGTTTGGATCTGAGAGTTTGACCATAAAGAATGCTGAGAGTCAACGAATTCATGCTTTTGAATTGTGGTGTTGGAGAAGATCTTGAGAGCCCCTTGGATTTCAAGGAAATCAAACTAGTCAATTCTAAAGGGAATCAACCTGAATATTCATTGGAAGGACTGATGCTGAAGCTGAAGTTACAATACTTTGGCCACTTGATGCTAAGAGCCAATTTATTGGGAAAGACCTGATGCTGGGGAAGATTGTAAGCAAAAGGAGAAGGGAATGGCAGAGGATGCGATGGTTAGATAGCATCATCGATTCAATGGACATGAATCTGAGCAAACACCAGGAGATAGTGGAGGACAGAGGAGACTGGCGTGCTGCAGTCCATAGCGTTGCAAAGAGTTGGACACGACTTAGTGACTGAACAACAACAGGTGACTCTCACATATATGAGACTTTGAGAACCACTTAGGTCATTTATGTAACCGGCTGGCTTCTTGAGAGAAGAATGTGCCTGCACGCGTGTGCACATATCTGTGTGTGCACAGCTATAGTCTGATTACATGTTATGTTCAGTTATCTGGAGAAGCCGTAATCTACCATACTGCACCACCGTTGCTAAGAATCACATATGCTACATTCACAAATAAACTTCTTCTGTCCTGCTCTTTTCTCTGTCTGGTATTTTTTCTCCCTGATCTTCAGAGAGTCTTGCCTCACTTCCTCAGAGAGCCCTTTCCTGAGCACTCTATCTAGAATGGCCTGTCACTGTATCCCTGACACTGCTTTACTTTTCTTCATGGGAGACAATCTACATGAATTAAGAGTATGCTGATTTGTTTCATGTATAACACAAAAAGCATAATTGGAAGAATTAAGTTTGTTTAAATGTCCATACAACCCCAAGCAATCTACATATTCAATGCAATTCCTGTCAAAATTTAAATGGCGTTTTCCACAGAAATATAATAATCTTAAATGATCCTAAAATTTGTATGGAACCACAAAAGGCACTGAATAGTCAAAGCAATCTTGAGGAAGAAGAACAAAACTGGAGGCATCATACTGCCTGATTTGAAACCATATTACAATGCTGTAGTAATAGAAATGTTATGGTATTGGCATAAAGAAACCGATACCTAGACAGGCAGAATGAATAAAAATCCCAGAAATAAACTCACATGTACATGGTCAATTAATTTATGTTGAAGGAGATAAGAATACACAGTGGTGTATTCAGTGGCATACACAGTGGAAAAGCAGACAGGCATGTACAAAAGAATGAAACCGGACCGCTATCTTACACCCTATACAGAAATTAAGACCTGAACTAGAAAACACAGACAGTAAGCTACCTGACATCAGTCTTGGCAATGATTTTTTTTGGATTTAAAACCCAAAGCAAAGATAACAAAAGCAAAAATAAGCCAGCAGGACTAAATCAAGCTAAAAATTTCAAAACAGAACTACCATATGATCCAGAAATTCCACTACTGCATATTTTTTTGAAGAAAATGAAAATACTAATTGGAGAAGATATATGTGCCCCCATATTCACTGCAGCAGTGTTTACAATAGCCAAGCAGTATTTACCACAGCCTAAGAGTCCATTGACGGATGAATGGATAAAGAAAATATAACACACACACACACCAGAATATGATTCAGCCATTAATAAAGAAAGAAATCCTACCATTTGTGACAATATGGATGGACCTTGAGGGCATTATGCTAAGTGAAATAGCTAGAGAAAGATAGATACCAAATGATCTCCCTTAGATGTGGAATCTGTAAAAAAACAAACTCCTAGATACAGACAGCAGATTGGTGGTTGCAAGAGGCAGAGTGGGTGAAATGGGTGGAGATGGTCAAAAGGTACTGATATCTGGTTGTGAAATAATAAGTCATGGGGATGCAATGTACAGTATCATGACAATAGTTAATAATATTGTATTATATATTTAAGAGTTCCAAAAAAGTAGATCTTAAATGTTCTTGCCACAAGACAATAATGTGTAACTATGTGTGGTGATGGATGTTAACTAAACTTATTGTGGTGATTGTTTTGCAGTATATCAAATATCTAACCATTATGTTGTACACCTGAAACTAATATCATTTATATGTCAATTATATTTTTTAAAAAACTAAGGGAATCTGAATAAACTATATGGACTTTAGTTAAAACAATCTTAACAGTTTTGGTTCATTAACTGTGACAAGTGGACCATACTAATATGCGACCCCACGGACTGAATTCTCTAAGCCAGAATACTGGAATGGGTAGCCTTTTCCTTCTACAGGGGATCTTCCCAACCTAGCAATCAAACCAGGGTCTTCTACATTGCAGGCAGATTCTTTACCAACTGAAATTAGATGTGGAGTGAAGGAAGAGTTACACGGCTCAAAATTGCCTGGAGTTAAAACTCCCCTCCAGGTCCTCCCCACCATTCTATGCAAAACAAACAACTCTCTCACCCGAAGAAAAAATGGACACTAAGGTTGGTTAAGACCAGCTCCAAGCCGGTCCCAGCCTCTGGCTGATCTCCAGAATTCCTTGCCCCAGACGTTTAAGAGATAACTAATCCGAACAACCTTGGAGAAGAACAGGCCCCTTAAGACAGTAGATATCCACATACATGCCCATATATACTTACTCTTTTCTTGGGTTAGGCAGCAGCTCACTAATCTGACTGCTGCCCCTTCTCATCTCATTAAAGGTGATCTGTTCCTGTAAAGTGCCGGTCTCATTCTTTTTCCAAACCTCGCCTTCTCTAACTTACATTTTTTGGTGCCGAAACCTGGGAGGTTGAGGTTCCTTCTCGTTCTCCATGGCCAGCTCTTCGGAGAGTGGAAGCCTGCCGGGCTCACTTTCCTGCCCGGCCTTTCAAGACCTCCTGTGCCTTCGTGAGCAGTGTAAGTCCTGTGTAAGGGCTTTATTGGTTTTCCACGTACCCCAAGGAATATTGTTCTCTCTCTCTCTCTCATTCTCTCTCTCCCTCTTTTCTCTACACTTTCTTTTCCATGAGACCGACCAACTCTAGGACAGAGGGTTTTTGCCATTCGACCTCCCTCCATCCACCATGAATTCTCGCCTGACCCAGTAGCCCAGGTAAGCTTGGAGGGTACTCTAGGTTCCATAGACTATCATTCTTTCCAGGTTCCCAGGGAACCCTCCGGCCAAAAGGCCCTCTGGGGAGGTACTTGGGGGATGCCCCTCCCTCCTTCAGAGTCTCTCTCTCTGCTCGGTCAAAAGATTAGGTGACGATCTTTTCTCTTGGCCAGACAGTCGCTAGCCATTTGCTATGGGGTCAAGCCAATCCGTCTCACGGGACTCTCCCTTGGCCTGTGTAAAACGAAACCTCAAACCTATACTCTTGACCGATCTCAAGGTTCATAAACTCGAGTCACTTTACACTCAAATTTGGCCTCAATACAAACTGGATAACCAAAACCACTGGCCTGAGTTCAGGACTTTCGATTTCAATATTTTATCAGATCTCACTAACTTCCTCAAATGGAATGGCAATTGTTTGGAGGTCCCCTATATTCAAACCTTCTGGGATCTTAGAAGCCATCCTTTTCTCTGCAAGGACTGTTCTACCTACCAAATCCTTCTCTGCTCTCTCTTCCCCTCCATTACTAAAGGAATCCAAAACTAAAGCCCCTAAAAGGCCCCCTAAACTCTCAGTCCCCAATTTTGACCTGGCAGATAAGCCTCCTCCCTACCGCCCCAGAGAAGAAACTTCCAGAGACGAGACCCCATCCTCTAGCCCTTCCTCCTCTAAAACAGGAAGTGATGACTCCGAAACCCCAAAAGAGATTTCCAACCCCCTCCATCAGCCAGGACCCAAAGCAAACACATGTTTCCTCTCCAAGAGGTAGTAGGACCAGAGGGCCCTAGACGGGTTCATGTGCCTTTCTCAATTTCTGATATGAGCCAAACTGAAGAAAAAGTGGGATCCTTTTCTGAAAATCCTACTAGATATAGAAAAGAATTCCTCCGCCTACACAAGCATATCACTTAACCTCGAATGATCTTTATTACATGCTAAATGACACTTTAACCCCTATGAAAAGGAACGGAAATGGCAGGCAGCCTGGACTCACTCTGATCAGCTCCAAACCAAGATAGGACTAATCCGGTGGCTGATGATGCAGTCCCTTCAACTGAGCCACAGTGGACATATCAAGCAGGCGATGCTGGCATCTGGTACCTGCATCATATGTTCACCTGCTTATTAGAAGGAATGCTAAAAAGCTCTCACATTCATGTTAATTATGATAAGATTAGGGAAGCGACTCAAGAAAAGATGAAAATCCTGCCCTTTTTCTTTCACAGCTTACTGAGGCACTCCCAAAATATACTAATCTAGATATTTCCACCCCTGCAGGACTTCTGTACGTACACGTCCAGTTCATAAGCCAGTCAGCCCCCGATATTCACCAAAAACTATGCCAGTTAGAGAAGGGCCCCAAAACCCCTCAGCGAGATCTAGCTGCTGCTGCTGCTAAGTTGCTTCAGTCGATCTCCTAAAAATAGCCTTTAAAGTTTTCAACATTAGGGAAGAAGAAGTGAAAAAAGAAAAAGAAAGAAAGGCCAAATATGCTTTATTTGCTGCAGCTATCCAAGAAAAATATTCAACCCCTTTGGCCTATCAACCTCGGCCCACCCGTATAGGACCTAACCCTCCAGGCCCCTGCTTCAGATGTAACCAAACAGAACACTGGGCTAAGTCCTGCCCAGACCCCCAGCCACCCACCAAACCCTGCTCCACCTGCAAACAATGGGGCCACTGGAAAATGGATGGTCCTCAGACACTACCCACCAAATCTCGGGGTCCACCCCAGGCCCAACAACAATGGGCCGGGAACCAGTCTCAGGGGGGCCCTGGCACCCCAGACCATGGCTCCTCAAATGAGGTGAGGGATGATCCAATTGTGCCTGAATTATTCCAGTGACGAAGCCCAAGCTCCAGACCCCAAGTCGGCCCCATACAGATGGACTCGGAGCTTCGGGTAATTGGCACAGTGGCTGGACACAAAGTCTCGTTCCTGATAGACGCTGGAGCGGCCTTTTCACTTTTAACCTCTCTTAAGGACCCTCTCCAACCTTCAGAAGTGGCCATCAAAGGGGTCTCAGGTGTCCCTTTTTATCCCCAAATAACCCCTCCTCTCCTTTGTTCCTTTGGTAAAGTAACACTCACACATTCTTTTATAGTAGTTCCTCAATGCCCAATGGCCTTGATGGGACGTGATCTTCTGGCTAAGCTACAAAATTCTATAAACCTCCCATTCTTAGATCCCATATCAATTCTCTGTATCCAAACAGCACCCAAACCCTTGGCCAGCCCTCACTCCCAAAACCTGCCCCCTGACCTTCCCCTGATAGACCCGCAGGTCTGGGACACGGAAACCCCAAGGTTAGCCTGACACCATTCCCCTGTACAGGTTTTTCTTAAAAATCCCTCTCAGGTAATAACCCAAACTCAATATACCCTGACCAGAGAATCCCGACAGGGACTTAAACCAATAGTCTCCCGACTCCTCAATGCCGGCCTTTTGCAGCCTACCTATTCTCCTCATAACTCTCCTATACTGGCAGTCAAAAAGGGACCCCACTCCTGGTGTCTAGTCCAAGATCTTTGCAAGATCAATGAGACCATAATACCCGTACACCCCACGGTCACTAATCCTTATACCCTTTTCTCACATAACTCTCCTGATACACTCTACTTCACGGTATTAGACCTCAAAGATGCTTTCTTTACTATACCTCTACACCACTCTTCACAGCCCCTATTCGCCTTCACCTGGACAGACCCAGACACATATCAATCTCAACAATTAACTTGGACCGTTTTACCACAAGGATTTAGAGATAGCCCTCATTTTTTCGGTCAAGCCCTTCAAAAGGCCCTACAAACTTTAGACCTGGGCTGTCCTACCTACTCCAATAAGTAGATGATTTACTGTTACGCAGTTCCTCTTGCCATAACTGCCTAGTCCCCACTGCCACAGTATTAAATGCCCTAGGCAACTGGGGCTACAGAGTCTTGCTCTCCAAAGCACAAATTGCTTCCACCACTGTCAATTACATGGGATTGCTTCTCACTCCCACATCCAAAATAATTCCAGCTCAGCAACTTTGAGCCTTGACACAGACCCCCAGGCCCCAAACCAAGAGGGAACTTCTTTCTCTATTAGGCCTGTTAAACTTCTTCCAAATATGGGTCCCAAATTTTGCCTCCACACAAAACCTCTCTACTAAGCTACTCAAGGAAACTTAGATGAAGCCTTATTGGCCCCCACCTCTCTCTACACCCCAATGCAAACTCTTACCAAACATTTACTACAGGCTCCTTCTCTTTACTTACCTGATTACACCAAGCCTTTTTTCCTTTTTGTGCATTCTAGACAAGGACATGCCTCAGGGATTCTGTACCCAAAAAGGGGGGACATATGGGGCCCTCTAGCTTACTTCTCCAAAGAACTCAATCTCGTCATGCTCAATGGCCACCTTATCTCCAGGCCTTAGCTGCAACAACTACCCTCTTAATACTAGAAGCCCAAAAACTAACCCAAAATGCTCCTCTAAATGTATGTTCACCTCATTCCTTCAAAGATTTACTCTCTCATCGGGCTTTCCTTTCTCTACCCCCTGCTCGACTACAGATCCTCCACGTACACCTCCTCGACCTATCCCTTTCTTTATGCCTTGTAAACCTCTTAATCCTGCTAGCTTACTCCCTACACTAGATCCAGAAGCAGAACACCTATCTCATGACTGTGTTCAGACCTTAAATCTGACACTTAATCCCTTTGAACATATAACCGATCAGTCCTTTACTGACCCCAAAGTCCCATCCTGGTTCATAGATGGCAGTGCCCAGAGACAAGCCCCATTTGGGGCTGGATATGCTTATAGTCCAGGGACAGTCCGACAAAGTTATTCCCCCAGCCTCATCAAGTCAGCCACACTCCCAGCTCACACATTCTCACAACAGGCTGAACTGATAGCTTACACAAGTTTTGACCCTAGCCAAAGACCAAAAGGTAAACATTTACACTGACTCCAAGTATGTCTATAACATATTACATTCTAATATTATAATCTGGAGGGAGAGGGGATTCCTGACTCAGAAGGGCACACCTATTCTCAATGCTTCTTTTATTTCTGAACTCTTCCATGTGGCTCAGCTCCTCAAACAAGCTGCTGTAATGCATTGGCGGGGACATCAGTGACATGGTCCTATCTCCTTTTATAACAATATAGCAGATCACGAAGCAAAGCGGCAGACCACCTCTGTTAGTCCTGTCTTTATTATGGCCCAAATTGACGAGCCTAACATCCACACATTACTTTCATATTTACATTCCCTTTTCCACCCCTCTACAAAAGTACTTAAGGCTTTCCTTCAGAACTTTATTGAACTAAGGACGATGTGACATATTTAAATATTCTGACCCAAACTTGTACTATTTGTCAGTGGACAAATCCTAAATCTAACATTTGCCCCCCTCCTTTCCCCACCCACCAAATTCTCAGACATCTTCCTGCACAAGACTGGCAGGTAGATTTCACCCACATGCCACCAGTCAAAAGGGTTAAATTTCTCCTCGTCTTTGTAGATACTTTTTTTGGATGGATCAAAGCTTTCCCAGCTACCAACAAATGAGCCCCTACTGTGGCTCGCCTTATTCTTACTGAAATCCTCCCCAGGTTTGGAATGCCTTCCTCCCTCCAGTCTGACAGCGGGTCTGAGTTCACATCCCAAATCACCCAAAATATTGCATGAGCCCTTCAAGTCCCTTGGAGATTTCACATTCCTTATCATCCCTGGTCTTCTGGTAAGGTTGAGAGAGCCAACTGAGTCCTAAAAGAAACTGACCAAATTAACGATCAAACGTCATCAAGACTGGACTAAACTCCTCCCTTTAACCCTCTTAAAGCTCTGGGCCTTACCAAAGAAAGCCTTAAATATCAGTCCATTTGAGGCCATGTATGGGAGGCCCATAGTACCTTTAGGTCTCTCCCCCTCTCAGAACGGTCCCAAACTGCCATCCCACCTTCCTTTTCCTTTACTTGCCCAGATACGAGATGCCCTTTGGCAACACATGGATGACCTACTCCCTCGACCACACCCCAATCTTCCATACCCATCCCTTCAAATAGGAGACAAAATTTATATGACAACTCAGTCCCACTCAGATCTAACCCCAAAATAGCAAGGTCCCTACACCATAATTCTGCTGACCCCTACTGCTGCAAAATTAAAAGAAATCACCCCTTGGGTACACATCACTTGGCTAAAAAAGATTATGCAGCCCAATGATGAAAATGCTTGTCAGACTAATACTTATCAAGTTTCTCACACACAAGTTTCTCCCTACAACTCTAAAGTTCTCACAGCTTCCACCAGCCCCAACTGGTGATGGATGAGCCTGTCAGTTTCACAGCTGCAATTATTCCTGGAACAACTTCTGGCAGATATCTGGGTCTTGAGTCCTCAAGGATCCATGTTCAAACACGTTGAAGATTACATCTCCACCCTGTGGCTACAGGGAACCTTTGATAACTTTTACCCCTCCGAAATCCAATTCTTTTCCATAGTAGTCTATCTTATACTCACTTCCCCAAATGTTGTTTAACATCTTCTTCTTTATCCTCCCGTCTTCCTCTGACCCACGAATTCCTTCAAAATTCTAACCTCAACTATCTATTCCGGACCCTTAATTTAACCCCATACCCTTTCCAATGTTTCCAACCCTCACTTGGCCAAAGACTGCTGGATATGTCTATCTGTAACTCCTCTGGGAGATTCAGCCCTCCCCACATCCATCCTTGACTGGACCACAGGTAACATGTTCCTACACCATTCATACCATGGGGAGCCTTTATTCATCTCGTATCTTAAGTATCTTCACACTAGTGACCAAATCCGAAGTTTGGACATACTCTTAGAATCTTTACTCACCAAACTTCCCTCCTTCAAAGAAAAACCTCCAATAGGAGGCCCTATTGCCCAGAGAGTAACACTGTTACAACCAGCTCCTTTTTGCATATCCAGAAATTCCTGAAACAGTTCATATGACCAACCGGTGGGCACAAGCCCTAACCTCATGTGCAACCATACCTTCACGTTACTCTTTGCCACTGGAAAGGCTATATATAATGTTTCTGGCCCTACAGGACACTCTTTAACCTTTACAGGACAGTTTCCCTCAGCATATTCCTCCACTTCTCCCATCGTTGGGGACACC
Source organism: Cervus canadensis (assembly GCF_019320065.1). Taxonomy (NCBI): domain Eukaryota; kingdom Metazoa; phylum Chordata; class Mammalia; order Artiodactyla; family Cervidae; genus Cervus; species Cervus canadensis. The sequence goes on along the minus strand of NC_057405.1, from coordinate 54,021,961 downwards.
TTAGTGAGGTCTCTGAGTGTTCTTGAATGAATAATCAAAACCCCCCTTGACTCCTCTTTGCCATCCACTTCAGCTGTTGTATTATGACACCGGGCCTGTTTTTCCTGTGTGGGACGTCTATATACCTCTGTCTACCTACGAATTGAACCAGAACCTGCACCCTGGTATACTCCAGTCCAAACATTTTAATAGCCCCCAATGATCAGCCCTTGCCTATTCCTCTCATCCACAAGCAAATAAAACGAGCCATTCATTTCATTCCTTTCTTAGTGGGACTAGGAATAGTGGCTGGAATTGGAACAGGAACCTCCCACTTAACCAGCTCCATCCAAAACTACCAGACACTATCTAAAGAACTATCAGACAGCCTCCAGGAAATAGGTCAAGGCCTAATAACTATCCAAAATCAACTCGATTCCTTGGTGGCCATAGTATTACAAAATAGAAGGGGATTAGACCTACTCACTGCAGAGAAGGGAGGTTTGTGCCTTTTTCTAGACGAATCCTGCTGTTTCTATGTCAACCAGTTGGGTATTGTCCAAGGAGCTGCAAAAAGCCTTACAGATCAAGCCTCATGAATCCGCCAGAAATTAAGCAACTCGCGACAATCATGGCTGACAGATTGGAACTGGATGTCTTGGGTTTCACCTCTTCTCAGACCATTCATTTTTATCATCCTCCTACTCACCTTTGGGTCTTGTTTGTTTAATCTTTTTCAGGGATTCCTCCAAGACCAAATCTGAGTCATTTCCCAAGACCAAGTCAAGACTATTCTTTCACTTGAGATCCTGACGGCTACAATAGAAAATCAACACTACGGGCCTTAGATTTCCTTCCTCCCAGACCACAAACCCCTGACCCTCATTTATCAGCACGAAGAAGCCCTTAACATAAATGATGCCCACCTCTCTTTCTCTTTTTATATATATTCCTTAGGGTCTGGAATGAAGGAAATTTATGTGGCTCAAAATAGCCTGGAGTTAAAACTCCCCTCCAGGTCCTCCCCACCATTCTATTCAAAACAAACAAGTCTCTCACCCGAATTGTTGATTAAGACCAGCTCCCAGTTGGTCCCAGCCTCTGGCTGATCTCCAGAATTCCTTGCCCCAGCCATTCAAGAGATAACTAATCCGAACAACCTTGGAGAAGAACGGGCCCCTTAAGACAGCAGATTTCCACACATATGCCTGTATGTACTTACTCTTTTCTTGGGTTACTGCAGCCGCTCACTAATCTGACTGCGGCCCCTTCTCACCTCATTAAAGGTGATCTGTTTCTGTAAAGTGCTGGTCTCGTTCTTTTTCCAAACTTCACCTTCTCTAACTCCCTTACCCTACACGGGGCAAACAGGAAATCTCTGTACTATGTTTACAACTTTTCTATAAATCTGAAACTATTCTAAAATTAAAAGTTTTTTTTTAAAAAAGACAAAGTCCACCCCAGCTGTAGGCAGCTGCCTAGGTTTCCGTGTACCTAGGCAAGTGTTACACTGCTGGGAGAACAGCAGCCGATAGCTGGTTGGCATTCTGGGCCTGGTTCATGCCTACTCTGTTGTTAACTATACCAGGATGCCAGCATAAATGTTGAAAAAAAAAAAAAATAAAAATAAAAAATAAAAAAGACAAAGTCCACTGGGTTGTGATGACCCATCTCTGACTGGAAGGATTCCTGGAGTCTTTTGGGCCTAGAAAAGAGAACAACAGTCTCAAAGGCCCCTTGCTGAATCATCTAACTTCGGAGGAAACAAAACAGAATTGTAGTTCCACCCTGATGCTCCAGGCCGGTTGCATCTATCTGGGACTTATCAACCCCTGTCCAGAAACCTTCCACCCCCTACACCTGCCCAGAAGACTTATCACCCCCTGCCCAACTACAAATGTCATCTCAACAAAAGAATATTCAAAATATCCCACCTGATTAACGTTTCCCTTATGGCTTCCACAAACCTCCCTATAAGTATGAAGCCTCCCTGATCCCTCTCGGCGCTCAGCCTGGTCATTAGGCCGACTGTTGCCCCTCCTTGCCTGAATAAAGGTAACTTACTTTTGTTGAGGTTGTCTTTCCTTTTCTGCCTCACCGGAACTGTACCTTACAATTCCCCTCCTGCACTAGAAAAGCATTGGGTTTTTATCTGATTATTTGTTTTCAATTTGACTTCTGAATCTGTGGTCTGCTCTACCTACATTTTGGTTTCTCCATCTATAAACCTGGAATTATGATGGATGACAGTATGGACAGACACTTTGGGCAGTGATGAAGAAGCAACCCTGTGTTTGGGTATGTTAACTTGTAAAAGGGGTTTTTACCAACATCCCCAAACATCTCCAACAGTGACAGGCAAATTGTCCACCCCTAGTCATTATGTGAAAGTCAAAATGGACCTGCCTCTAGATTTCTCCTTCAGAGTGTCTCATTAAATTCACTTTAAAAAATCGTCCTAGTCTAGTGCAATTTCTGAGTCGTCCAGACAGTATTGGTATTTTACAACCAGAAACTTTTGTAGAGCCCTGTCAGGGGATCACTAGCTCATCTATGAAGCACAGAATTTTTCATTTTGGATGTTGTCAGGAAAGGTAAATGAAAAGATCCATCAAGTAACAATAAGAAAAAAAAATAAAAACAAAAATGTCACACTGGAACTAAGAACTCTTAAAAACAGTCTTTGCTTTTCTAACTTGATACAGCTCTACATGTGGATTTATCTTTCATGAAAGAGAAAATGAGCACACAATTAATCAAAGACAGAAATGAAAAGTCATGCTGTCTAGCTTTACATCATTAGGAAATTATTGCCAGCATTGTTTACTTTGGCACTGCTAACACATGTTGAAATGAATTTGAATAATAAAGGTAAGATCTTCAGGGGACATACACCTATTTTTATACTGAGGAAGTAAATATAGTAACCAGGCTATTACACTAGGGTATGATAGTGTGTGTGTAATCAATTAAAGAGCAGGTATGATAGGGTCAGAAACCTATACATTAACCTGAGATAATGCACTGGAGAAGTACAGAGAGCTATACATATCCAAGCATTTGCTATTGGGTGTTTACAATAAAGTGGCCTGAAATACATGCAAATGTTAGGAGGAACTAACATCTTTTTTCACCTAAAAGTCCAGCTCCCTCACCTCAAGTTTAAGACAACCCTGAAAGGCCATACCAGCTTTCAGACACTTGGGGGTCCCTCAGAGGCCTTGTCTGACTGCGCTGCAACCAGGGGTGAGCTGATAAGCAGGCTCTCCAAGGCATGAGGGAAAGCCCTGATTTACAGTTATCTGGCAATTTTCACGCAAGCTGACTCTTGTCACAGCCCGACTTCTCTCTTAGCCCCTTTCTGCTTTTCTCCCTTCTTGACTTGGTAATCCCAAGACCCTGCCCACATCAAACTCCTGCACTCCATGCTGTCTCAGGGTCTGCTTCTAAAGGAATCCAATGCTTACTCAGGCAGTGGGGGGACCCCCAGAAGGGAGAATAAGCTCCCACTATGGAGAGGAAAGAGTTCACTGTTCAAATCATGAAGAGCCCTTGTTTGGAATTTATTTTGTGGGGCATGGGAAGACAGTGAAGGGTTTCAAAATAGGTCACTAATCTGATATATATTTTAGGAAGGTTGTTCTGGAAGCAGGACACAGAACAAACTGGAGAGGCAAGAAGCTGTTGCAATAGTCCAGTTGGACAGTGAGAGTGGGAATGAAGAGGAACTCTCATGATACACTGGGAGAATTTGGTGACTAATTGGATATGAAGTGGGAAAGACAGAAAGAAGAGTCGAAGATTAAGTTAGGATTACTAGTGGGTCTGGGAGACTAGCTGGATTAGTTTGTGGCAGAGAATATTAGGAGGAGGATATATTTCTAACATATTGACATTAAGTTATATGCACACGGACCATCAAGGTGGAGATGTTCAGAAGGGATATCTATATAATCATATCGTATTACTTATAGGCATACATTGACTATTCCAAACCAGGTCTAAAAAAATACATGCATTATAGCAAGATAAAAACAAACAGATGAAAAACTGAAGTGAAGAGAATTACGAGAGAGGTTAATACACAAAAAGCAGACCCTAAACAACAAGGACAGAGAGGCCAGCAAATCCGCCCTGAACTTCCCAGTCTCAAAACAGAAAAACACAATCAAGTACATCTTTCATTGAGACCCCAAGTCAAAAGAAGGTCAATAGCTTCCGAGAACCACCCATTCTTGGATACTGAGATCCAAGGAAAACACCTTCCAGGGCTGGACAGTAGCTGGAGTTAAAGAAAGGAAAGCTGAAAAGTGAGATGGGGATGGACATGTGGGAGTTGAGGAGTGTGGGTGGTGACAATGTTTGTAGACACAAGGCAAGTGTGTAACATGAGAAGAAGAAGGACCAAATATGGAACCCTGGGAACGCTGACACTTAAGAGGAAAGTTGGAGAACCAGGGAAAGAGAAAAAGCAGAGAAAATGATGAATCCCAGCCATGTGAAACACAGATATTCTGTTTGGGAGCTCTTGAAAGTTTGTTTTCTAGTTTCAACTAATATGAAACATACCAATAATAGCCTACAAATGCTTGCTTGGGGTGGGGGAGACACAGCAATTTCTTATCTATCTTTTCAAAAACACAGATGGTCACTGTCAAAACATAACCCCAAAGTCAAATGAATATTAGGTTATACCAGTGATGTCATGGTTACTATCATATGACTAAAGTAATGGAATTGGCAGTAGCAGAATGTCTATATAACACTTTAGTAACAGTTTCTATCTTAACTCTAATTTTAAAGTAAAAATCATAATTTATGCTTACTTCAGGAATAACTGAGTCTTCAGAAAAGATACACATTTTTGAAGACTAAGTTTCTCCCAACATCCTGTCTCGAGAGTATAAAAGTTCAGTTTTTTAAAATTTCCCTTGCAAGTAAATTCCTCTCTATATCCTACTGTAGCAAAAGAATCACTAGGTTTACCTATGGATTAAGATGATAAATGAAACAGGTAATCTCTTCCCTCAAGAAATGTGAAACCTGTCTAAGCTCTAAGAAGGAAGACTTGAGAAAATCAGTTGGAGAGGTCATTGCTGATGCTGCTTTCCTTTAGGGATTTGGGAGGTGAAATACCATGAAATACAAAGAAATAATGTAAATAAAAATGATAGAGTCCCCCTAAGTCAAATAATTTTTGATAAATATTCAACCAATGGAAATGTCATGGGAAATATACACTGTTCTATATCAGATTTTTTTTAAAGAAATAGGAAATAGGAATAGGCTGTGCATCTTGTGTGAGAAAGGGATAACAGATGTAAACCGAAAAACCATATGAAAAGCCCATTGAAGAGAACTGGATGATTAATACACTACAAACAGGTTGAGACAGCATGATTTATCTCCATCTCAGAATGGAAACCTACGATGCAGAAAATGAGGTTAAAATGAAAAATGCAGGAATCCTGGCAAACAACAGAATAAGGGATAATCTATGTTTAAAGTTGAGGCATAAATTAAAATGAGGAGCCAAAATTCTTCTCGTAAAGAATCCACAAATCTACTGACAAGTCTTGGCAAGTAAGCTGGACTTGGAGTTCTTCCTTAGAGAACTTGGGACTTTTCTCTAGCCCAAGACAAACCATAGATCTAGAATGAAAACACCCACTGCATTTCTTAGTGAGATGATGCTGCTTTCCTGATGACAAAGAAAATTTTACAGAGAGGGCAAGGACAGGGAATGGAAGCCCACTGAAGATTTTTCTTTGTGGTAGATGCAGAGGAATAATTCAATGTTCCCATGGAAATAATTGCACTCAGACGATAAGTCACTGCAGAAATTAAGACAAATAGAACTCAACTTGCTACGTGACAATATTCTAATAATATTAATAATCAGAAAATTACTTACCAGGTACCAGACAGAGTGGTAGGCAGGTATTCTCTTTGTACAGTTGAAGTAACAGGCTTAGAGTGGAATGAGGACAACTGTCAACATGGCTCAGACCTCTGATGTCCCAAGAAGAGCCCAAACCATCCAGCCGTCTAAGAGAGCTAACCATCTGTGAGGCATGGTTGCAAATGTTTTACCCTTTCAGTAACCTAATATTGTGTTGATATATTTCAGATGACAAAACTAAAGCTCCATAAGTGATATCTCTAAGGTCACACAAAGCTGGAAAAGGGATTTCTGTGCTGGAACCTTTTTGTACTAGCTCAAAAGGACAGATCTTCAACTTTCCAGGAATTCTGCAGGTGATCAGTAAACATAACCACTATAAAACTGTATAGCATAGGGAACTATATTCAATATTTTGTAATAACTGACAATGGAAAAGTATCTGAAAAAGAACATACATG